>NC_066363.1:108484113-108819113 GCF_013377495.2 Cygnus atratus | reverse complement strand
TCTGACTTCTCATCTTAGAGGAACAATAAAAAATATCAATATTTATACAGCTGTGGCAATATGGAATTAACAGGGTGTAAGAGCAGATGGAGCTAGGTCTGGACTGATGCCAGGGATGGTTTTATGATGGGATAAGTAATGTAGCAGTGAGACTGCAATAGCTTACTGGAGACAGAGCATTTCAGCTTCACCACCAAGATAAACTAGTGAGGATCCTCACAGAAGTGAAGAGGAGGAGTACCAATCCCACCCATGTACCATGCAGTGAACTGTAAGAATGCCCTGTCTTCCTTCACAGAGGATTCATTTCTGTAAAGGAACTCACACCTGTGTGTGAGGGGCCACAAAGCTCCTACAATAAAGTTTCCGTCACTATCATCTGCTTCTTAAATACGTACAGAATTGATGTCAACTGCCATAAGAAAATCACTGTATCCAGAGGTATGCCCACCTACTGCTTTAAAAGAAATGTGCTTTTTTATTACTCTTTTGCCTTCAGATTTTCTTCTGATTTATAAATTATTCACTGCCCCTATTCATACCTGACACATCAGCCTGAAAAGTGAAAAAGCTGTCCAACAGGTTCTCTCTACCTTTTGTAGAAACAAGAGAAGAGACTGCAATAATACATATAAAAAGCTAAGTAATATTTCATGCATCAGTGACTGTGGGCTGGGAATGTTGCTACCTAGACCAACAGAATTTCCAGAATACTGTTCTTTCAGCTGAGCATCCAAAATTCATGGAGATGCTCCAGTCTCTTTCATGGGAAATCTGAAAAACTCCCACTTTAAGCAAACAAAAAAACAAACAAAAAAAACACCTGAAGGAAAAAGGGAAACAAGTCTTTCACAAGCTAGAGGTTTGATGAAAATGATTGCAACATGAAACAATGAAACACTGTACTGGAAACATACTGTAAAATACTAATAAAAGATTAATCAGACTTATCGCTCTTGTATTAATTAGGAAACTCATTGTTCCCTAATTGGAAGTCACTCAACAAGAAAGAAAATTAACAAGCATGTGTCTAAAAATATTCATTGTAAGTAAGATGAGGATATTGCATCACCTCATGTTTTCCCTCTCTCCTCCATCTGTGATCTGTGCCAGTAAAGTTAATGGAACATTTTCATTAATTTTAGCAGAATGAGGACAGCACTTCCATTAAGAAAAAGAAAAAAAAAAGTATTCTTCTGTTTATATGACACCCTTTTTTTTTTTTGGGGGGGGGGGTATTTTTGAGCATGTTATAGTAATATATAATAACGTTTAAGTAAACAGGACTTCATTCTGAAGACAAAGATGTTTTTCATACCTAAGGATGTATGTGACACTGGACACTGAAGTGCAGTGTATGGACATCAGATTCACCTTCAGTTTGTTTGAAGGCCAGAATAACCTAGCCAGCGATTCAGGCTACAATTAGCCTTACCTCTTGCATTGTTTCCCTCAGTACAGACATTTCCCAAGGGCAGCATTTTAAGGAAGCTGAGAAAGTGGGAGAACTGTCTTCAGAGTTTTTATTATTCCACTGTTTTCTGAGAGCTGTATATTTGCATTTGTGAAGCCATGAATATACCTATGTACACAAAGGCATGTGTTGCATCACTAGGAAAATCAAAGCCAGAATGATCTCCAGCTTTGAGCATATTATTTAGTAACATCCTTGCCATGAATCATATCACTTGCTGGGTCTTTAGAGTAAAAAGCTTTAAGACCTTTCCTCATCTTCACATTCACATTGGTCCTAGCATCATATTTGAATATAGACATTATGCAATTTTATCATTACTTCACTCAGTGCAGATGATGTACTCCATATGTGCGTATCACCTCCCTTCTGACCTTCACAAATTACCACACAAGCAAAAATACTTGAGAGCTTTGCAGATTATATATATATATATTTTATTTTTTGATATATTTAACTTTTACAGGTATCACAGGATTTTCTATCTGAGACATCTTTTACTAGTGTAACAATGGGGTGATTGGAGTTTTTCTGCAAATTATCCTATCAGAGCAACTCTTTCAAGATTTAGTTTTAATGTAGGTTGACCCTAGCTTGAAAGCTTGTTCTCCAGGAACTGACCATATATAAATTCAGACAGGTGATGAAAAGTTTGAATTCAGGATGTATAAATCAGGTATTTTTTTCTACCTCAACCTCTATTTCTTCTTGCATATTTCACTGTTATTAAGTTTTCTACCAGATTCTCCCTCTTAAATGAGCTTGAGCATTTCCTGTTATTATAAAGGACATTAAGAAAAATGACAGTGAGATTTTCAAAAAACTTTATCTTGGTTTGATATTATGCCCTTAATCAGAATCCTATAAACATATAAGAAAAACTGACACATTTTGTGTAAGTACATAAAAATATAAGCCTGGTTGTACACATATGAATATGTACATATTTTGAAATATTATTTTTGGAACATCTCTGATCGGCTTTAAAGTCAGGAATTTCCTGGCTTATTCTAAGTATCAGTCATCTATGAATCAGTAAGCCACAGGAAGAGATGCAGCTATGATGGAAATTACACAGACAAATCCTGTACCGTAGGGAAAAAAAAATAAATAAAAAAGAAAAGCCTAATGCTTTTTGCTCTTTGCTCACATACTGTCTACATCATTAGTGGCGTATCTTTGTGCTCATAAAACAACGTTTATAGTGTTTAGAATGGTGTTTCTCCAAGTCACAACTGTCTGGGAAAACATGGTATATCTGTTAAAAAAAACCCTTGAATATAAAGATTTGTTAAGAAAAAAAGTAATTTCTACTCTTCTCTCTCCTTTCTGCATAAATTCTATGCATGCATCTCCAAAGTATCTAAATCACTAAAGTGGTTCAATGCATTCATTGGTGGTCAGTAAGTACGACTTCTCTCAGAAAGAAGTTTGTATGACAAAATATGAGTCCAAAGCAACAAGTCTGCAACTGTGTATAAACCAAAATCTATGTAAAATATGCACAAATGGATTACCATTAAGAATCGCAATATTTGAGAAAAAAAATAATAAAAGATGTGCAGGAGACCCAAACAGCTGAAGTCCACACAGTAGCAACAGTGTTGAATTAGAAAGCGCTTATTTCAAACAGTGAGTGTGCAAGGAATGCAGAATAAAAAAGGGGAAAAATGAAGTAGAAAAACTATGGTAACAGGATACATCTCTTAGACCTTTTGTCCTCAGCAGGATTTCCCAATCTTTTCCATACTTCTCATTTTTCAGGCTGCCATCAAGCTTTACTTTGCAGTGACTCACTGGATACTAGGCCCATATTCTTTCAAAAGATCCTAGAAGACTACTGCAGATTTTTTCTCCTTTATCCAGCTACAAATCTTCATAAAGTTTATTGGAACTTCCTATCTTTCAGTCTCTAGCAAACTTGACTAAAGTTGGCCAATGGATTTCAAAGGTACTGGGAGGTTGAAGTGACAGATGGCATGTGGAGAGATGATGTAGTTGCATACCTTTTTTTCACAGTGAAAACCAGGCTGAACATAACCAAAGTACATACAGAGGTACATACAGATAGTGAAGGAATAAGTCCTGAATGAAGCTCAACTGTAATAGAAATGTCAGTTGTGTGTTGACTGCACCTTCTTGAGAAGTTAGCTAACCAGTCCATTTTCTATCTGCTTACAAGTGCAAGATAAACTTATGCTACCTTTCAGGAATGGGCAAGAAAATGTCACTTTTTTCTTTTTTTTTTTCCAGCTGGATCAGTTTATCTGGGCTGTGAAAAATTAAACACCAGGAAGGAGGATACTGCCAGCACAGAGAGAGAAAGCTGCTTACTTCCTGGTAGGATAATGAGAGTACAGCAGCGGAGGTGTGTATTTCAAGATCACAGCAAGCTGTGCTTTATTCAGAATGGTACCATAGCACTTGATTTATGCTGTAACCACATAGAAACCATGGCATGGGAGGAATATTGTAGGAGGAAGATTGTAAAGTATAGGAAGAAAAAAAAATCAGAAAAAAATCCCAGGAAAATAAATTTGTATTATGTAAAGGGGAAATGACACAGTTGTGCTGTTCGAAAGTTATTCGTTATATTAAAAGAAACATTAGTAATAATGAAAACCCTTTCTTAGAAGAGTAGGCGCATGAGCAATGGTAGGGAGGTAGGTGGGAGGAATAGCGTGGGTTGTGAGACCAATATTAGACTCAGAGAGAAGTCCCACACAATGAAAAAACCCTTCAAAAAACAGTGAAAGCAAAAGGGGACATGTCTTTAAGTTGTTTTCCTGCCAAAGATGAAAGTGAAGCCAACTACCTGTCGTACAGGAGACTGCATACAAAAAACAGAGAAAGAGAGTAGCAGAAAGAAATGCAAAAGATCCTTGACAATTATCACTGTAGGAACACTGATTTCACGAGGCACGTTTTTCTATGCTGACAGAAGAAACTTAATGAAAAAAGTGAATACCACTCAGCTTTAAGCTGTTAATAATGTTCTGCAGGTCAGATAGAAAGTCCACTAGTGTCAATAAAAGGCTGTCTGCTGAATAGAGTGGCTTTTGGCTCATTTCCATTAAGCTTTGAATCAGGTGCTAAATGAACTCAAGTCAACAGTAAGTCAAGGAAATAACTTGTTATCACACATTACACAATTGCTTGATGGCCTATATTCAGTGAGTTAGGGGCTCTAATTTAGTCTCTGGCTGACAAGCTAGTAAAATTCTATCACAACTCTCAGAGTAATCAGAGCAGCCCTGGAATGAATAAGCAAACCTCTGTAGGTCAAGGTCAAGTTATACTACTAGGAAGGTGTGAAGTCTGCAAAAAAGACCTCGCTTAACAAACTTCATTTCCCAGAGTGAGCTCTTGGCTATTTCTCAAATAAAAATAAATAAACAAATAAATAAATAAAAATAAAGTTCATCAGAAAAGAATAAAAGCCATGCATAATTATATATTATGCAATTGGTCTCTGAAAGTGGAAAGGCTTCCCAGCAAGAAATATTTCAATAATGTATCAGTCTAGACTAAAAGAAATAGTTCTACTTCATGCCGATTTATATTGAAAAGTCATTGGAAAATTAAAGTTACTTTATATTTTGTCCTCTTTTTTTGTTTATTACCATTTTCCTCTTATTTCTTCTACCCAGAGATTTACAGTGCACTTCTGCATAGCTCCTAAACTTACATGAATTTTATCACGTGCAGCTTAAAATAAAGCACATTCCTAAAAGCTTTCTTGAATAGGAATGGATTAAAGGACATATGTGAAATGAAGGATTCATAACAGAACTTTGCTGAATTACAATGATTTCAAAGCTAAACCCAAAAGTTTCTGCTGCCTAGGCCCTCTGATCTAACTAACATCCTTTGTGGGTGAACAGTGGCATGCAAGACTTTTTAATAATTCCATATTAATTTGCAAATCTCCTATCTAGAGAGAACAGAAATGAGCAAGAGCAAATCACTGTGATTCATTGTACTTCACTTATATAATGTGGAACCACAGAATGTATTTTTCTTAAGTCTCAGAATGGATAAGCTTCATTCCTCATGGTGTGTCCGTGCACAAAGCATGGCTATGTGGAGTTTGTGCTGGCACCTAATGTTTATATTCACCTTCCTAGGTTGCTATACCTAGGTTGTTATACGTAATTGCAGAGGAGTTTTGGCTGAGGAAAGGGTATGATAAAGTCTGCTGGATGATGAGAGTAGTCATGAACCTTGAGCAACCTCCAGCAAGTTCATGAAAATCCCCACAGACAATGAGACTGCTTTCTCCCTGGACATTAATGGAGAGACAGAGCAGACACAATTCCTGGCTTCCCCTGAGACAGTCAGGCAGGCTGCTATGGGGAGCTGGAATAAGTATGTTCTGGTCTTCTGGTCTATTCATCACTGATGTCAAGAGTATGACATTCTTAACAAAGATCAAACACCTTCCTCTACAATCTATTTCTCAGATAAGATCTCTGGGAAAAAATGGGGTAGAGGAGGACAAGGAAGGGGAAGAAATTAATGAGGAAAATGCAGGAGTCTTTTGTCTCTAATCACAGATACTAGAAGAGATACAGCTCTTTTTATTTCCATTTTAAAGCTACAGCCTTAGGCATGTTGTACTAAAATTAAGTTATTTTTGGTTCGGTGAACTATGATTCACTACAAATTTTTGCAGATGACAGACAGAAACAATTGTTGATTTAAATCCACACTATCTTCTTTTATGGATATAATTTATTTTATTGCTTTAGGAAAGCTCTCTATTTTAGAATCATTTAAAAGAAAACACTAATACCCAAACTATCAATTTGTACAATTTTCAAGGGAATTTGGTCTCTTTTGAAAGGATTCAGTGAAATAAAAAATGACATAAAAAACATAAATTCATAATTTCTGTTGACTAAAGCTTTCATAAACAATTTAAGAATTTTCAGTTTTAGTTGTATTTCTCCACGAAATAGTGTGATTCTAAGTGTACTTCAGAATGGAAACCACAGATTTGTCTGTTTTCAGACAGTCATTGTTCTTTTTAATTAAATGTCAGATGCTCTCTGATGAGTTGCAAAGACTAGCTTAGGGCTAATTTGACATGTGCTATTCATGTTGCGTATATATACATATATTTATATATATATATATATAAAGCTTCTGGAGGCCTAAGTTACAGTTCAGAAAAGTATTCAAAGAACAGACCTATTTACACACCTGAACACTTAATTCTAACAGGCTGAAATACTTTGCAAATTCAAAGCACAGGTAGTAGAGCCCCTTTTTGAAATAACATTGAAATACACAGTAAAATCTACCATTATTCATAAAAGCTCATACCAAAAGTAAGTATGATCAGACACTTGTTAAAATATTTTCCTTAACTGGTGCCTATGAGTGAAGGACAGAAAGAAACAGGAGAAGAAAATGTATGTCTCAATGGAGAGCTCTATATGATGTAGAAGACTGACTTACTTGAGGGTAGTGAGCTCTGTAAGGGATGGCTGTGTGGCCTTAAGATAGCTCTCTCTCCGTGCAGCAATCTTTGGAGATGGCTTCGGACTTGTGTCTGAATCTCCACTGTCATCATCCCCCATGGCTTTGATGTAACTGCCACTACGCATTCGTCGGCAGGGAATCTCATCATCTTTCCCTCGTGGAGTGTATCCAGACCATTCATCTTGAGGAACCTGCAGTTATAAACACAATTCCCTTATTAGTACACTTCTCCCTGGTGTAATTGCACATCAAGATTTGACCGTGCTAAGCTACCACAGAGACATAACAAAAATTCTCATGGGCAGCGGCCCATCCTCAGTGCCATTTGACTGTGCATTATGGTTTTCAGTGGAGGCCCCCCTTCTCTCCTTGTATAGTCACAAATGCCTCTGGAGGTCTGTTATTTTCCAATGGTTATCTGAGAAGTTTCCAGAAAACTCGCTAACACAGGAGCCTCAGATAGGCCTAACACTGAGCTGGATAAATCTGTTTTTCTTTGGTGACTACCATTTTCATTCAAAGGATTCCCAGACAGATTACAGAGTAATCTTGGTTCAGCTCAATGTATCGAATACACAAGGCAAGGCAAGATAAAATACGAATCTCTAAATCACAGTCTTTTCAGATGGAGTATGCATGGCTACATGTGAATCTGCACCCACCAGAATGATTTTGGTTAAAGACACACTTCAAGTTGGTATGGCTATGTACTAAGAATCACAAAAGTATGTTTGCAACTGCGAAATTATAATAATGTTGCTTCTATAGCATAATTAGTGCAACCGGATTCTCATTAGCTTGCAGGGATCCTCCTTTTGAATTATGTCTGTCTGCGTATCTGAGTCATACAACTCTATTCCTTTATTTTTCTTCTTATTCTTAATGTTCGTTATTTCTCTTGATCTGAAGCAAGTGCTGTCCATTCTTTGCAATGGAAATCTGGAACACCAAGAATGTGTGTTCACAAGATTTTAGGACATGGCAAGGGACAGTCCAAGAACACAGTTATCTTGCCCACTCATCCTCTCCCTTGCCTTGCTCTTGGGGCTTCTGACCATCGAAAACCAACACCTGCCCTTCTTCTGTAACAGCAGAAACAACATGAAGTGGAGCAAGGTTCTTGAAATAACTGTCCTAAAGTTATTTTGCAGATCCCTTACTATTTTATAGCTGCAAAAGCACTTTTTAGTTAAGCATATTTAATGTTAGATGTAAATAAAAGTAGTTATGCATTTCCACTTGTTTGCTACTTTTCTGATTAAACATAGAGTCTCAAATCTGGGTTACTAAAATTTGTCCCACATCTTATAAATGCTAACATCTACCAGGATAATCACAAAATGTCTCTTTTCTATGAAAAGTTTGTTCTTCAACAATATTTAACTTCTGGTGAGTATCTTGTGCTTCCGTTGCTTCATAAACTTCAGCCAACTATTTACATGCCATCCTGTTTAGAAAATCTTAACTTAATTCAAGAATATAAGCACCTTAAGGAAGGAATATATTTCAAAGTCCTTTTTTTTTTTTTTTTTAATTGAACAATGGCATGCAGAAATTTGTATTAGTAGGAAGTAATTGAATAACTATACTTAAAAGCACTTGCAATAACCTTCTTCTAGTAAAGGGGAAGACTCTAAGTACTAGAGTATTAAAAACTAAGAGTACAAAGCATTTACAGAACCCACTGGAGGAAAAGGGTTGAATATACAGTTCTGATAAATCTCAATTTCAAATGAAAAACATATGCAATGTTTCAATTCTGTGACTTATAAGTTTATGCCTAGATTGCTAGTCTGGAAAGCTGATGACGTCCTTTTTGGGTGTGTACACCATCTCAATGTGCAAATGAATATAATATTTTCTAGTGGATTTGGTTTTGATTTTTGACATACGGGAGCATCTTACACTCCTCCTCCAGCGCACTCATGACAGACATACAATAAGCTTTTTTCCAGGTTTGATGCTTGCATTGCTTCTAGGGCCACAGCATCAGCAACCAGAGAAAATACAATCTTTACTCGTAACACCCATCATCTACACTTAGGAACCTGCAGCTCCTGCTTGTCAACCTTAACTTTTCAAATGACTTGTACAAGAAAAAAGTTAACAGAGGATTTGTAAAACCAAGCTTTGCTGACATTTTGATTAAATGCTTTCCAATCACTTTTCAGGCAGATATTTAATAGCTAAGAGTATGTAGAGAATCTGTGACTTCTCACAGGACCTGTACTTTAATCTGTTTAATATTTTATTCATTATGCTTTAGTCAAAGATCTGTGATTTTTCTCATTAAAATAAATTAGTGAATTAGTCTTTAATGCACTAAATAAAATATGTTGGTATAACATTAGGGTTTGTGTTTCCAACTGAGCAAAAGTCAGAGGAGTTAAAGTTACTATACTCACACAGCACCCGTAATACAGGCAAGCTGAACACTTGTAGCTTTATTAAATTATAGACATACAGTTAAATTTAGTACTGTAGTTTGTAGCTGCTCTACAGATGAGATATAGCTGCTCTGGGCACCATAACTCTAAAATTCCGGAGTTCTGTTGTCAATAATCCCATCGAAGAGTACAATACTTTTCATCCCAAAGCTTCTCAAAAATGATATAAGAGACCAAGTTTTGAAAGCTGGTTGCAATGGATTTGCCACAAAACTTCCTATTTACACATGCAAACACTGCAGATAGATAGGAATGTACTGTGATGAGCTCTGAAAGCTCTAGCTGCACAAATTGCATGAGATGATAAGGAGGAAGTCTCCAGTTTGAGCACTGCTGGCTCTGGGAAGTAGGGCAGTTTATGAATAACAGCACACTATCTTTTTAGTAGCTCTTTGGTCTTTTAAACACTCTAGTTGCAGAAAGAAAAGTTGAGCTGTCACATAGAGAGCAGGGACAAAGCAGTCTCAGCCACTGCCACAAACCCAGCGGATGTTTTGTGTACCAAAAACTACTTGCATGTGCAAAAGTAAAGAAAATTATACAAATACAGCCTCATGTCCCATTACCAAATTACAGTTTTAAGGATAAACCCTGTATGGGCCAAGAGAAAAGGATGCCTGTAGTTAGGGAAAACACCCAGAGTTAGAGAACAGCCTAAAAAAGAGAACAGCCTAACAAAGCAACCCAGATATATAAAATTTCAGTTTACACATTGAGAAAGTCAGAGTGTTTATACAAACTATCTTACCTGCCTAGGCAAAACTTCAGTAGAAGAATGTAATAGATATTTGACTACAAAGGTGGGGATATCTACTATTTTGTTTAAACAGCTTGACCAGTTTTATTGCAGATATGTAGATGTTTAAGGCACTTTTTTTTTTTCTTTTTTTCCATTAAGGTTTCAGTATTTAAAAGAACAACAGGGGTCCAATTCCCCTCTGTTTTATTTCAGTTTCATAGGAGGTGGAAACCCTGATTTCAGAAGATGGAGTAGGAGAAAGCAGTAAGACAGTGTAACTGCTTGAGAGCACTAGTGAGGTAAAGAAATGCTTTAAAAGTAGTAGATTTTTGCTTTGGCTATTAACAATTATAATGCTTTTTATGAAAGGATCTCAGAGCACAGTCTGTTTATTACTTGAGTAAGACAAACAATACTTAAAGCTCAACATTTCCTATTATTATAACTATTTTACTGTTTAGAAAATATAAACATAAAATAATGCCAACATTTTTATACTTCTGTGTCTAAATACAAATACCTCAAGCAATACTTGCTAAAAGAAGTGACCTGATTTTCAGAGTTGCTTTCTTTGGTGGCTAATATAAATGGCTGTAGCTGCTTATAGCACACAATCCAATTTACCGTCGAACAGAAGTGTTTGTATCATGGGAAAGAAGCAAAATATAAAACCCTACCTAGAATACAAATTAGGAAAATAAAATTGGTCACATTATTTCCTGCATTCTTTTTCTATACATGTGATACTGAACATGCTGTAGCATATTTCTTTCTGTTGATCTGGAAAATGCTGAGAGAAATATCTATATGAACCTTTTTAATTTTTTTTTCAGTCAGGAAGTCTGCCCAAATTTTCCCACTTTGAACTGTTGAACTTCACTTGAATGTCCAACATTATAACTTGCAAGATCACATACTATGCTGCATGCAAGTGCATATGCACAGTAACAACTGCCTTGGAGGATTAATGGCATTAAGATTGATATACCTGAGATAACGCTGTTTCATGCTTTTAAGAAAATCATGTTATCCAATTACTTTGGCAATTTCATTTTTTCACTATCAGAATATCAAGCAGATACATGACTCGTATGATTGTTTCTACTCTCATGAAAGAGGGGGAAGAACTAAACTCAGATCTAACAATGAACATCATTGTTTTTATTAAAATAGGACTATTATTATTCACAGTACTGAAGTAATAGAGATCCTGGAAACATTTAATTCTAGTCTTTAAGATCATATACAATTTTCTTTACACACTTAAAAATCAAGAATGTGCTTTAATCATACATAAAAGCCCACTGAAACAGAAAATCATTATTAGTTGAAATACATACAAAACATTCAGCAATGGCCTTTGAGCCAGGCAACTTACTGAATTTATGACTTCAGTTCTTCAACATATACCTGGAAATAAAATGATTGTTACAAGAATGAAAACTAAGTTTGACTATATTTTCTTTCTTCTGATTAAATGGTAGATATGTTTTTCTAAACAGAACAGACTATATAGATAACACTGCCACCAGCCAACATCTTACCTGGATTCAGCTTCATTTAGTGTATTGGTCACCTATCCTGATGTTTAACTAAACTTATGGCCCTCTGGAAGTGTTTATGCTGTTGTTAGCCAGGCTGAATTGAGTGGTCAATTTTTTTTATTTTTATTTTTTAAATTTATTTTTAATATGTATGAAGGAACAGGATTTTTCTAACAGATAATCTAGGACCCTGAATAAAGAAACTAAGCAAACAGGTATACTGGCCCCACAGTTTCCAAACATTCATTTCAGCAGCTCACACTTAGTGGCATGTGAAACAAACCTAGCATGTAAGGACAAAGGTAAAGAAAGCTTTATTTTTTTTTAATTCAAGCTCTAACAAATAAAAATTAGAATATCTAATATCTCTAGTTTCCTTCCTTTTGCCCAGAATTGTTCTTAACTTACCTTATTGGATGAAATAGCAAACAGACTGTCTCTATAGCAAATTAAGTTCATTATTGATCTCTAGTTTGATTTGGTTTATTGCAGCTGAAAGCATAAAAGCTTCTCCCTGTGCTTTGCCAAGGCAATGTGGATGACTATAGAAGTAAACACTAGGACTGGAAGGGAGTGGCTAATCATTGCTCACAGCAGTAGACTTGTAACTTTAGCTTTCTATTAGTATGCAAATACTTAATGAAATGAAATCACACAACTGAAGAACAATGCTTAATGACTGCTCAGTGCAGATTTTCAAACCCATGCAATTTGGTTTTCTTAGCCATTATTATGCCTCTTCTGTGTGTTGTTAAGGAAGTTTCAATTGCTATCTTCCACTTACTAAGCCTATTCCTAGCACTCATGAATATTGAATTAATCAGGCCAATAAAGATAAGCAGCATTTCAGTCTATCAACATGCATGTGTTAAGAATCATTGAAGTACACAAAAAAACAAGGCATGCAAGCCTTGAACAATATATGTTTAGCAAGCTTCAAGAGTTTTCAAAAAGGCAGACAAGAACATTGCTTCCATTTAGGACAAACTTAACAAGTTCAATATCTGCAGTAACTCTTGCTTTAGCTTGTACGATTTCAGCAGTCAGGTTCTATTATAAATTCAATTAATTTAGCTGACTTATCTTCATATTGTTTTACATGAAGAGTATTAATAGCCAGGACAAAGAACCTGCCTGAGATAGAACATTACTGCCTCAATCCTGAGTGCCTGCAACTTGCATCAAACCTGAATGAGCAGTGTGAAGAACTGTAATCTTCCTTCCTGTAATGGTAGTTTGAAAAGGCAGTAGGAATACTCATGGAGTAAGTCAATAGACAAACTTCTTCAAGTACTGCTACAGTTTACCATTTTCATTCATCAAAATGTGCCTTGACCACTAAATTTTGAATCTGATTCAGTCTGTCTTGTGGAGAGGAATTTGTGTCTCCTCCACAGATAGTCCTGACTTGACTCCAAAATCAATTTTCTCCTGCTGTTTTACACATGGAAGTCCAACCAAGAGTGAAGAGGGCCACTTGGACACAATGATTACAGCCAAGGGCCTTGCAACTTTGCCACTACCAAACATATTCTGCAGAAAGGACGACAAACAACTATCACCTCTATTAGCTAAACAAAACAACTGAAGATTGTGGAGCCTGAGTCAAGGCCAGGACCCCAGATTAAAACTACTTCGTTGGTGCTCATGGATGTTATTGTTTCTGTGGTAGGGGGCAAACATTAGTCCTCACGTTTCTCTAAACCCTTAAAGCCTTCAGTTTCAGCTGGCTGAAATGAGGTATCACTCCTCACCCAGGAAGGACAATGAGAACCTACAGTATGACTGCTAATGTGAATACCAGTCCTTGAAAGGACACTTTCAATGACTGGCAATGGAAAAATGTTCTTTCACTGCTAGATAACTTCCTTGGGGTGAATCAGCACTCTCCCTACTCACTTCAGCTCCTGCACACAGTGACTAGCTAGCATCAAAAGCCAATGCTGTTAAAGCAGATGTCATTTTACCTTTCTTTCACTGCATATAACTACAAGCGTGCTGTCAAGCTGGCAGGAAAATGGCTCGTGGATGGAGAACATGTAGCTGAATCTGAAATCCTTGGAAGAGAAACAGATGTGGTGGAGAGTGTATTTTGAGGGAAACAGCCCTGATGCTGTTTCTGTTGGCTGACTATAACTGGATAATCTCTAATGCTTTGCAAATGTCGCACTCTCACAGACAATGACTGTAAGTAATGCAGTTAACGTACCATCTCCAGCTGGCTATTAGCTTCAGTCATATTTTAGTATAAAATGGCCAGACTTCACTGAGATGTCCACAATGCTTTATTTTGGATTACAACAATGAAACGTATGTGTAAGAAGTCTTTATTCAGCTCTAAAGAAATTTTACTGGTTTCAGAACATAATAGTATGTCTCAGTAACCCCAAAGTGTCACCTTTGCTCTAGCATCTCAGTGGCTAATCAAGGTCACGGTCTCAACTCTTTTCTACTAGAAACTGAATTGTTAGAGTACAGGAAATCTAGATTTTCTAACAAACTGATCAGCAGGCTGGGTTTATGTCAGTAAAGCAAAATCAGTCAGAAATGTATTTGCACGAAAAAATCTGAGACAATTTAAGGTCTCTGGAACCTTGGCCTATCAAAGTTGGCACAGTGTCTTATCTAACTTTATGGCACATAGCCTAGCCTTTGGTAAGAGAAATATTTATTTATCAGAAGTCACATAATCTCTTCACCTTCTACCCAAACAAGACAGTCCATTGCACAAACTCAGGGTAAGCAGATAAAAGGAGAAACCATGTACAACAGATTCATGTTCATGTTTAATTCGTTACTAGACAGAAGCTTAGCTGTGCAACAACCACAGTGCAGGAGACTTTGCAGAGCTGAGCAGAGACCATTGCCAGCTGCCCCCAGCTCAAACCACTCTTCTGTCATGGTGATATTCCCCACTCAAGATCTGTGCTACAGATTCTGTTCTTGAAACAAACAAACAAAAAAATCAACAGCTGTATGTAGGAAAAATATTCCTTGTTATTTCGCACTGAATAAGGAAGGCATGTCACCACTCAGTGCTTTTTTTCCCACTTACTGTGCAAGTCTCCATAAGAAATGTTAGGGATTTTGAACTCTGATACAGATTGAAATGATCTTATTTGCTGGACTGAATTTGTTTTGAAGATTTTGGCAGAGTTTCATCTATTTATTTATTTATTTATTTCCCAGTGAACTTAATGAAAATAATCAGATTAGAACACTCCAGATATTTAAGGTTACAGAAAGGCTCAACTCCAGGTCTGAATCAAGTCTTATTCATGTTTATACCAAAAGGAACTGTAGTAGATAACAAATGCTGGCTTAAGTGCATCCATAACTTTCACAAATGTTTCTTACAATAACAGTTTATGTAACATAGTGTTGCACAAGTATGTTGCTAAATCCTCTATTCTGTATGCTAGCAACACGAAAAAGAGATTCAGCAGACAGAATTATGTTCATTAATGAATGCACTGTGAGAACATAGGGATGTTAACAGAATGAACCAAAAGTAATTCTTCAAGTTAATTTAGAAAAAATAATATCAGTGCCAGTATTTTCAATATTAAGAAGTTACAGAATGGTGTTAAAACCAATGGATAGACAAATGCCAACTTAAGGAGCATGAGCAGATAAAATTGCAGGTAAATGTGAAGTACTGACATTGCCATAGAACAACTCTCTTAGTATTTAGGTGGCCTCCATTTCTACATTACTCAGATGCCAAAGGTCAGTTCAGGTTTTAATTAACTGAATGAGAACATAGCAGTTGTTAAGGTGAAATATGTAGCAATATCATTCTCATCACTCTTTCAGCTGACAATTTTTTTAGAAAGGTAAATTAAAGGACTGAGAGGATGAAGAGGATGGCTATACTGAAATATTCTCCTAAATTTTTCTCCCAGTATCTTGTAGGTAGAAGGTTTGTAGGTAGGCTAAATAACCATTACGTAGGCTTATCAGAATTATTTTTATTTATGTATATATATATTTAAAAAGTTGGTTTTGCTCTATTTATAATTCCAATTGTCCCCAAATTGTATAACTTTATTCATTATTCATGTTAACCATCCCTCAGCACTTTTAAAACGGAAATAAATTCGCTTTACACGAATGATATTTTTTTCAGTTTTAATGTGGCTATTTACTAGTTTATTAAGAAATCATAAACATTTAACAATTTATAAATATTTTCATGATTATTCTGTTACCTGGAATGCACCTAGAAAATGTTATAACATTTGACATCTTATTTCAAAATTGCTTGTTTAAATGGTTTCACTAGCTTTACTGAGAAATATGCATCATATGAGTTGAGTGAAATACTTCGAAACTTAGACTTGATAATACTTAGCAGATCTGACTGGCAAATCACAGGGGTAATTATACATGCTTCATCTATTTTTAGTTTATATCAGAATAAGGGAGAATAAGGGAGAAAAAGGCAGGTCTTCAGATGTATGAAAATATTCATCAATATTAGTGGACATTAAAATGCAACGTCCATATATATGCAAGGATATACTGAAAGATTAATTTGAATATGGTAGTTGTGACAGAAACACAGACAACACAAGTAAAGAAAAAGTAGAGAACAGCAAAAAATGCAGATCAACTTGCCCAGTTAAGCCCAATATAACAGACCTAAGAAATTTCTGTGACATAACGACAAACACACTGCAATTAACATGCTGCATTAACAAATCACATGAGAGATCCTGATCCTTATTAGCATCCTGATTTGGGATGAGGCCGTACCCTGTATCTGGCCACAGACAACAGAAAGATGCTGGGAATGAGCAGTATATCCTAAGAAACTATGGAAGTGCCTTGTGCCAAGATTGGAAAGCAAGTCACTTTAACTATATCAGTTTCTTAACACTACAGGACATACTGCACATTACAGACAACCTTCCCATAGGAAAATGAGCGCTGTACCAACCGGAGTTGTTTGCCACCAGATCCAGTCTCTGAAAAACCAGGAAATGCTTATCACACCCCGAAACTTGGCTTACAGTTTTTATAGTATTTCCCATATTCTCCCACCAAAGGGTTATTGATGCAAATGCAGAGCTCAGATGACTGCACAGTCGTCCCCACCTACTTCACTTCAGCTTTCCGGAGTAAACTTCCTTCCTCAGCCCTGAATATCTGACACAACTGACTTCAGTCTCATCAAATTGGGTCAGAAGAAAACGTATGACTGACCCACATTAAAAGAAAAGAGGAATAATACGAAAAATGTCATCTTTTGTATTCTTCTCCATCTCTTAACAAATGGACTAAGGACTACGGGAATAGTAATTACAGGGAATAATGAAGAGCAAAATTATAATTAGAGACAAACTATGCAGTGTATTTGATACTCTATTAACTTCAACAATTATGAATTCATAGTGAAACAAAAGTGTCAGAAATATCTACCAGTGTATTTAGGCCCTATTGTTTTCAGAAAAAGGCGTTTGCTTATTTTTCATGTTCTATACTTTTGCTTTCCAAAGGTGAAGCTACCACAGAAGTGGAAGCCATCCACTGCTTTATAGATTATTCTCTCAAGGCAGGGAAACCATTTTGAAGAAGAATTTTAAAAAAACCACAGGTCCATCTCAACTTCCTTCACATTAGTCCGATTGCAAATCTGGATCAAACAGAAATATTTTTCTTGAAGTAAGAAGCAGCTCAATACAGGACTTTATCTTTCTACTGTCCAGATCCTTATTTTTGAAAGGAGAAATGGAGAGAAGAGAGAAAAAGAACTCCATCCCTGAAATGCCGCTGAGAGGAAAAGGTTTACTTCGCTGTCTTTAAACCATCCCAGGAACCAATAACCCTTTCTGAGATAACAGAGGCACAGAGTGGAGCCAAACCTTCCTGATTCCTCTCTGCCCTTGAACTCAGAGGCTGGACACTGCACCTCAGCACCTGGGCTGGAAGCAGAGCCTGCCGGGGTAAGGAAAGACTGTGTGATGCGGGAGGACACTGTACTCAGTCCAAATTCCAAGTTATGAGAAATAAGCCCATCTGTAACGTAAACTACTGCCAGCTCCTTTCACAGAATGGTTATGTGGAAAATATCACACTAAGTGAGATAATTGTTTGTTATTTCCATGTCTTTACACTGAGAATTCATCCAGATACTTCAGTGGTAAAAGCTGTTACAAGCAAATATGAACTCTGTTTTTCTGTGATCTCCGATAGACTCACAGCTACCAGGACAAAGAAAATGTTTTTGTACCTCAAGTTGGAAAAAACATCACTCCTTTGTTGTATCCAGATACTACCATAAGAACAGTTTTTGTGAGCAAAACAGTTGCTTCTTTCAAGGATCAGGGAGTTTATGTCCTGGGCTATAAGCAACAACTTAGATTACAAGTGAGTTGATAAGAGCATCTATTTAACATTTAATGAGTTAAATAAAGCAACAAAGAAGCTTTGTATTAATTGATGTCATTATCAGAGTTGTCCAGTACTGTCATGAATTTGCAGCTAAATAGCTTTTATCTCATTTAGTGCATTTCTAATTGTTTTTACAATGTAGGACACCAGCCCTTTGGTACAATGATTAGAAGGTCACCAAGAAAACAACAGATATTCTGAATACTGCTACAGCCCACTGACAGAGTGATACTCTGCTGTTGTTAACATATATTCATCTGGCAGGACAGCCAAAAAGCCTCAATTATGTTCCAGACCCCATTGTGCTGGGCACTGGGGAAACACAAAAGGAAACAAAGTCCAAGCCCTAGAGGGCTTGTAGAATAAAAAGATGAGTGATGCAATGAAGAAGAAGGCAATGGGATGCATTCAGCAATTCAGACTCACTTTTTACTATCTATGCCCATTTGATATCTTTTTAAACTGCCAAGAGAGAATAATAATACTGACCTGCTTCCTTAAATATACCCTGTTCTGCATGAGTATTGTTTCCAATGTTAACTGAAACCCGATTCAAATTTTCTTTATTTTTTTTTAAACAATTTCAATCCAGTTACATTTCTCCGACTTTTACAAACAAGCATACAGTTAGGGAAAATGAAATGAAATGAAATGAAATTGAAATGAAATGAAATGAAATGAAATGGAAAACTAAAACAAAACTACGAGTGAGAACATAAACAGTATGAGAAACACAGTGAGAAATTAGTTATTTTAATTCCTGCCCTTGACAATTGTTGGACATATTTTCATACAGACACAGATAATGTCCTCTAATTCCACTTCAAAGGTCTATTCCCATCAGTTAAACATTGTCTAAAAGTCCCTATGGAGGTGTTCGTTTAAAGCTGATGCTGGCACAGTTTTTTGCTCTTTTCTAGCCATCTGGTCACATACTGAGTTGTCAGCTATTTTATCAAAGCCTGAGAGGAAGATCGAAGAAGGAGTAAACAAAAACATCAACAAAAGAAATCTCAAGGTCCAAAGTAATCACAACAATTGACTCTAAAGGAACAACTTCTTGTCCCTCACAGAATTCAGACAAAAGAGACTTAATACAACAAATCTGAAAAGGTTGTAACCTTAGGCTATTCTGAAACCTCTGTCCCTCCCCAGTCCGTATGCACAGCTGTAAACATACTCTTAGCACTCATATTACCCCCCTGTCCTCACACCCCACTCTCCCAGCAATTAATAGAAAATACACCGATCCACTTCTTTACATGTAAAGCTTAGAATCCCAGATGTTGGCATTCAGAATTATTTTGAATATCATTCAATAATACCTTTTAAGATCAATTTTTAAATGTGTATGCCTCGGTCCTACGCTTTTTCTGCGTACTGACTTAAACAACAGAATGTGAAAGCTGACTGTCTCGTTAAAGCACCCATATGAGAAAACTCCTTACAGTTTCTATGAAAATAGACAAGAGTCCCACTACATTAAAATGAAACCAAATTGTCTTAGCAAACCTCTTTTTTCCTCATGGTCTTCTCTCTTCTCTGTGCAACGTTGTTCCATCTTACACATACACTTAGATGTGCCATAAGTGCTCCGTTTAAAGTGCATAAAAGCTATCCACAGCTCTCCTAAGAATGAAACTGTTTTAATATTTTCTGATCCATGTTCCTGCCACAAACATTCACTGGCAGTATGATAGCTCCAAGAGCAGACATCTGATTCTTGACATTTAAAGATACAATACTGGTGAAAAATAGTGACGCTGTATTAACTGCAAACAGCTTGTGAGGGAGTAGGTGATGTACTCCTAAAATGTATAATCAGAACAAGCAATAATTTCAACCTTTTGCTTTTATATTTTTGACTCAAAGCCATGAGAAAGAGGAATAGCCAGATAAACAAATCTGGACACTTTACAATAAGTATTTTATGAGAATTTATATGCTATGACAAAAAGGAAAATATATTGTTTTCCAGCTGGAGAAAGTATTAAGGTACCTCAAAGTTTCTCAAAAGGGTCTCAAAAGCTTTCATAATAAAATAAGCAGTAAATGAAGGCAAATCCTGAAATTACAGAAATCAAAGAATTTGTATCCTGGTAACATTCATTTAATTGACATTGTAATGCTAACTACAAGCACTACAACATCACATTCTCTATACCCCTACTGTGACTGCCTTATAAATTCAAGAAGTACACAAAAAGGTCTTATTTTTCCCACATGAAAAAATTAAACCTGTTCCAACATGAACTGTTACTTTGAAATACTGAATGCTGACAAAGAAAGAAAAAAGAAAAAAGAAAAAAGAAAAAAAGAGAGAAAAAAGAAAAAGAAAAAAGAAATTGAAATCAGAAAAAAAAACCCAGACATTTTTAATTTCAGCTGCATTACCCTTTGTTTGGTGATTAGAAATCTATCAGGAAAGATGAAATATCAGAGCAAACCTCCATCCCCCACAAACACCTGTGACATGGCAGAGCACAGTTAACAGCAATCAGTTCTCCACACTGTACCTGGAGGTACTGACATGACCGTTCCTGTTGACACGTCTCTGCCTTCACCACTGTCTGGTCCATGTTAACTGATGCTTTCTGGTAAACTTCACGGGCTCTGCTCACGGTTAATGTAGAGGACCAAGAGCTTTTCTTCATTAACTGGGAGTCCAAATTCACAGGCAGGTTTGCACAGGTAGAGCATTTGACATCATTATTGCTTCTGGATGACTTCACAGTATGTTCACTAATAGTGTTATAGGCTTCCATAAAGTATTGGGAAGAAGAACGATCAGGACATCTTCCCATGGTCATGACCCCACTGGGACCATGATAAATGCAAACATCATTGTCCAAGTTGTCATCTGAACTCCACCATCCTGATGCATTGGATCTGGGCTTACCTTCTGATCGCCTTTCTTTACTCTTGCTGCGCTTCCCATACCTCATCGTCTGTGACTCCTCTGGGCTCGCTTTACTCCCATTGACGCTCCCCTTGGATGGTCCCTCCAGTGAATGGGACTTGGTAAAGAGCTTTTGGACAGAATGAACCAGGTGCCGGATCCTCCCTGGGCTGTCACTGCGGTGCTCCATGGCAGTCCGCTTGTACTGCAGAGTGTGGTAGCCATCCCGGTTCAGGGGCAGCTGCCGCTCAAACTGATCCAAAAGGTTGGCCGGAATGCGATTAGTCTTGTTGGCAGTTCCGTGGGGAACCAGAGCACACTCGTCCTTAAGTTCGTGGTGGGAGTTGTAATGTCTCCGAGGAAATGTGCTGCTGGCAATCTGCTCGTTGTAGGGCACCATGCACTCTGCCTGAAAAGAGTTCCTTTGAGTGTAGTAAGGGTGGTCTGCAGGATGAGGGTCCACTGGGTTTAACAAATATGGCTTCCTGTCCGGGTGATGTGGCAGACTGTCACATGGAGGGTCACAGGTAACCCCATGATGATGACTACGGCTGCTAGATAATCCCTTCATCGTTGGTGCAAAGCAAGTCCCAAAGTCATCTAATACGTATGGCTATGCAACGGGCAGATCTCAGAGAAAGGCCTAAAAAAATGAAATACAGCAGAAGGCATGAGATATTCAAGCGATGAGAGAAAACAACGTGCACTTTTAGCATTCATTCTTTCTTATTACAAAAATAATTGGAATACACCTTCTCTGATTCTTTTTCTCACTTAATCTTTCCCATGCCAATAGTGATACGGGATGCCTAAACAACATACAAGCAAAAAGATTTTGTTTTCAACAGCTAGAACACAGATGCAAGAACATTTTCTGATACTGAACCCACCATTGCTTGCTAATCCACAGCAAGATAAGTATCACTGTCTGTACTCTAAAACCTCAGTCCTGAAAACATTCATGGACAAGGGCCTTCTAGGAGGCCTTAATTGATCATCTGCATGTTTTCATGACCAAATAAATGCATTAAAAGAGATTACATCCCTAATGGAGTATTTTGGGGTTACTTTAGGCCAAATACAAGGCACGGTGCAATTACAGGAAAATTTTCTCTGGCTTCAGTGCATATCTGTTCATGATTCAAGTGCAGTTTTATTTTATCTGTGTTGCCTACCTGGACTGTATCTTGAGACAGTACCAAAACATGATTTCTGTAAGCTCTTTTCAAATTAATAATAAAACAACAATACATTTCACTATCAAAATGAAGCCAGACCAGCTGTTTAATATTGGATTAATTTGGGGTTGTATCTAATGTTTGCTTACCCCTAAGTGTAATAAATAAATAAATAAATAAATAAATCCTCCTCTTATAATGCATGTCTTGACTTTATTTTCCATAATTTTTCAGAGTACTAAGCAGTGTTTAGGTATCCCTTCTCCCTCTGCCATCAAGGAAATTGGTATAGATAACACTCGTACATTGCTTTAACAGTGTAAGGGATTTCAACACCTAATATCTGCTTGCAGTTATTTGGCCCTGAAGTTACTCACAATGTTATAGACTATTGATTACAGCTAGTTGAAAAAGAAAATCTTCATCACGTGATATAACTGCATGGTTTGAAGCCAGATAGCCTCATTTCAGCTCAACCACCAGCAAAAGGCTGGACGCAACTGTTACTGCAATCTCTGAGCTATTAATGCATAAATTACAGGGTTTCAGAAGTGCTAAAGCATTCTTGTGGTACTACCTCAGCTCCTGGTGAGCAGACGGGAGACTTTAGAGTATGCCCTGTTGTACTACACACAACTGGAATGAGAGTCACTCAGATACTTTATTCCCTTCCAGAATGGCTAATCAAGTCATACTACCAGAAATGTCAGCCTTAAGATCTTTCCCGGAGTATGAATAGACATGCATTGCAAGAAGCTTTCCCCTATGTTTTTTCAGTGTTCTCTCAGATACAGTTCGTGTTTTAACAGGTTGTAGACATTGTACCTACTGGCAAATTGGCAACAATTAAGTTTTCTAAAATAGCTTAAGTTGATGTCAGTCTGGAAAACCTACTTTGCATTTCATCAGAACATATTTTGTATTTTCTCCTGAATCTGTGGTAAGCTTTTTCAATATATTTCAAAGTTAGAGTGGATGTCCTTCATTTCACTCTCCCTCACTGAATTCCTGAAATGCAGAAAATGTTCATTCTCACGAGACCCTGAATTCTAAAACCAGTTTTCAAAATACCACAAAAGGCACTTGAAATACTCCAAATGCATCGGTTCACTGGCTTACTTGAAGAGGACTAAGGAGCCATGGTCTGAGGCACTTTTAAAAGAAGAAAAACAGTGTATCCAGAGAGCTGGCCTTGTCAATTATACTGTAATGACAGTACTGTAGTGTAAAATCTGCCAGTTCTAAAGAGTTCTTATATCCCTATCAACTCCTTTAAAAATGCAATCTATTAGACTGCGTAACAGAGAACATCCAAAAGGATGTAGTAGTAAATCCATTACTTGAATCATTGATGATGATCTTATGATGATCTTATGATGATCTTATGATGATCTTTTATTCTTGCTCAATGTGGCTTGACCAAGAATATCCACTCAAGACCAATACCACCAAATGATATACAGACCAAATCAAAATCCTCCAATCTCTGTTATCTATGAATAGATATCTATCATACTTGAATGCTTGTGAGAGCAAGGCTTCAGCCAATTAATTTTTATTTCATTCCACTAACAATCAGCCCTCAAGATGATTAATCTTGATTATCTTAAGGCTAACAATAGATGAGTGTGCCATATAAGATAAAAATAGTAAAAACTTGCCCCAAAGACATGAGAAAGACACAGAAGTACAGTAAAGTGGGTCATCCCCAGAACCAGTGATATATTTTCATTTTTTTGTTATCTGTACGGCTATGAATTTTTCATTTTTTTATGCTGTGGAAAACTAGTGTAGATAGACAAGGCCTACCAAAGGATCAATAATTTACAGAATAGTGAAGTCATGACAGGTACAGAGAATGTAACTGAAAAATTAAGAATATGTTGTCTTAATATATTGATGAAGCAGAATGGCTGGGCTGAGGAAACACAAGAAACAACCTGATTTATAGGCTGGGACAGAACAGCTTGGAACATCTTGAAGGCAAAATGAGTTTAAAAGCTGTGGGTATGGTTTGACTGATGAGAGCAGCAATGTTACAAGAGGTGTTTCGGGTGGGTTGGCAATATGGATGCTAAGGAGAATGGGCAAGAAGTCTTAAAAAGTGAAAAAGCTTATGAAAAGTGACATTTATCTGCTGTAGAGAAAAAAGGATGGGTTTTCCGTAAATTGTGGTGGTATATATAACAAACTTGGCTAAACACTGCTATATGAGCTTGCGTGGCATGTAGGATGGTGGAAATGTTTAAGAGAAAAGATAACATTTAGTTCTACACCAATTTTGAATCTGAGCTGTCAATGAATCTTCCATGAGGAAGTGCTGGAGAAGAAAGCAGAAAATAGATAGGATGACCTACCCAAAAGGAATGAGCGGAAAAAACGCAGGGAAAAACACAGAAGATATGCATTGTAATTCAGAGTAAAAACCATTTATTCCCAACTCTTATACTGGTGTACGTATTATGAGAGTTTTTCTGCTGCAACCACATGGAAAACCTTTATTGAGGGATAGACCCTGAATTTACCATGTGCTAATTGTGATAAAAGACCATGAGAATTAACTAGATTGTAGCCTTGTTTTACTTCAGTTACATTACTGCTATTACAGTATTGAAAGTGGAACGAATTAGAAACAAACAAGAATGTCCCAAGGTGCACCTTCAAGTAAAGAAAGAACAAGTATGATGTGCTCTGCAGTGAAGGAATGAGTGGTGCTTCTCTTAAGTATGTAGTGGGTAATTCTTCTTCACGGAAAAAAATAAAAATAACTGTACCTAAATCATACTCACACCTCAGCCCCACTTTAATATGTTAATATGTTCAAACATTTCTAGAATAAATAAACTTTACCGTCTCATCCAGTTCCATCAGTATTTTTCAAAAAGCATGCATCATTTTCTATAATTGTGTTGGCTGAACCTATCAATGAATGTTTAATGCAATTAACAGCTAGAGACAGGGCTATCTGATCATGTCATGAATAGCTGAAAGGAAGCAAATTTAGACTTTTATTGTATTATTATTTTTTGGCCAAACTAGGAACATTTAATTACTCATGAAATAAGGGAAGATAATTGATGAACATATTGCATACTAATAAACACTGGAAATAGCAATTCTATGGACAACAGACCAAAAACACTTGATGGCATGGAGTAAATGAGATGTTAAATAGATACAGGATTGTGAGGTTGAAGAATGCTTATTACTTTCAGCATTCACATTATGTTTGCTTTTGTTTTCTTGAGGATGCCCCAGGTAAGAAGGATACAAATGTATTCATCCTTGCTGCTAATATGGTGTCCCTAATGCACAACAATTTGTTGGAATCACTTAGTGGACAGAACAATGTATAATTAATTCTAATTCAAAAATTAAAGTGAAAATGCATACAAAGTAACAAAACCTGAATGCATAAAGTACATAAACTTTCACAAATTTTATTTAACTAATCTGTATTGCTTACTTGTGTGTTCTGAATTTATTCATAAAACATGCCTTCAAGAAACATATTCTGTCCTTTAGATATATGTGAAAAATTTTCTCTAATAAAGGACTTGCTGATATGTTATATAGCCCCTCCAATTTTATCTCACAAGACTGAAGAATTACGTTTCTTACATTGTCACAGAAAGCTGTGAAAAGCAGTGAGGTAGCAAATGATTTCACTAAAAACATGCATACATAGGTATATAGAAAGTAAGCAGATAAAACAGGAGAATGTAGCAGGTAGCACAAAATGGATAATTAATAACTCGAAATGACTACTATAGTCAAAAATGGTACGTGGTCATTAGTGACTTATAAACCTTCATAATTAGAAATTTCTTTTATAGGGTCAATATGAAGAGTCAACACTGATAATTTTATTTCAAAAATCTGAGTATGTTGTAGTAGTTCAAGATTCAGAGCAATGCAAACTGCAATATGGAAAATATGACACAATGTAAAGTATAAGGTCAATAACTACTAAGACAATTGACAGAATGACAATGATATGTATGTCAGTGTGTGTAACTTAATTAGAAAAACAAATGAGATATAACAATATACAGAAGGTGGTCAATGTAACTATATTATGTGCAACATGCCAACAGAGAAGTCCTAATTAAACATCATCAGGACCATAGCAGCTTAAGCCTAATATACGTGCTTGTTCAGAAACTAAGGAGTGAGAGATGTTGGATATTTTTTGTTCAGTGGATGCAGTTCTAAGATACCTTTCAGTGAGTTAGATGACACTTCTGAATCCTCAGCTTTGTGCCAGGTGTGCCAGGTTCAGAAAGCAAAGGGCTGATGCACAGTAGGAAGGCAATATAAAAATGTAATGTCCTATATGTATGGCTCTGACTGAGGAAGGCATGTAATCACATGCACAAATTGAAACACACATTTGGACCATATTGGGACTCATATCTTAGAACACAGCGTTTTTGAAGTGAGAAGACATAAAATATGCATTTTAGCAGTGCTATTTGTAGTCATGCTCCCATCTTATGCACTATGGCAAACAAAGAAAGATTCTCATTTCCATATCAAACAACATAGATTCTCAGCATTTGCTTATTTATTTACTCACACACTATGGGATGTTCCCTGGGAAATTCCTTTCCCTCCTTCTCAGACTTTTACAAACACCAGGAATGTATGCTTATGCTGAGAATCAAACTTTCACATGCTCCTCACTTTACAGCGTATCACTTTATTCCAAAGGTCTTGATATTTTGCAGCCATTCTGTATGGCCTTTCTGTTATGTTTCATCACAGTAATGAAAATTTAGACATCAATAAAAGGATACATACTCTAAAAAGCATCTATCCACATATTTTATTAAAGGTGTTCAGAAGAAAATGAGGTTTCACATTATTTTCCTAATCCATTTTGGCATGTAATATGAAAGATACTGTGCCTTGGGTAAAACTCTCAAGAGAATGTCTCCATTTTGCTTCCCTTTCAGCAGTCACACCAGGCAACCGATACTTACAATATAATTTAATTTTGAACAGGAGAAGGGGAATCATCAAGAGAAATGTTTTGAGCACTAACATAAACATTCTAACAGTAAGTGGGAGTAACAGGAAAAAAATGTAACTGAACTCTAGGTGATCTCAGAGAACTTCCATGAGAATTGTATCCATAAAGAAAAAAACAAGAAACAGCCTCCCTCCCAAAAGATTTAATAAATAATAATAATAAAAGAATTCTGTCTGCGTCTAACACTCTTTAGTTTGCATATACTTGTGGTGGTAAGTTTCGCATTTACATTTGATGACTGTTTTCATCCATGTGCTTTTGGTGAGAAGCTGTGGTGGTCAGTAACAGGGTATTATGTGCCTCGAAGGTCTAGGCTTGGGTTTCTTTTCTTCATCTCTGTGGCTAATAGTAAGTTGATTCTTCACTGGGAGTGTCACAAAAACTGTAGTCATTAAAGAAACCTAGTGTGTAATTAATCTCTGAGTCATATCTAAATACATTACAAGGTCTGCAAGAATTTCGGCAGCAATTTGTCAGCAACATTTTGACACAGACTTTGATTTTTTTCAACCCTGCTAGAAGTGTGACTGGCAATAGGCAGGATTGCATGCAAAAATCTTGGCTCTTCAAATTGAAATATTCAACTGTGATCATCTGCTCTTCCACTCTCCTCATTTGCACACACAATTAACAGTTAGCTTCCTGGAAATTCTGATCTGCTCCAAAGAGTAATAATATACTATGTAATTAGACTGCTCATGCATTTTCTGCCACACAGGAAACAGAGTTGCTCTGACACACTAAGGTACAGCACGTTGGTTGGAGAATCTGTGGTGAATTCCACCATGAATTCAGAACTGCCAATCAATATTTTCTCAGAAAGAAGACAATGAGGAGATTATGTCTGTGTAATATGCATGTAGGAGTATTATATGTATATATTAAACCAAATCATTTGATAAATGGCATATAAGCAGTATTGAACATATATATCTCATATATATGTTTAGATACTGCATTTTATTGTCCTCATTCTGCTGGATGATTAAAGTTATGACCTTAAGCTTTTTTATTTTAATTTATTATTATTATTTTTTTAAGCAGTATCTACACTGAGTTTCCAGAATGCTCTTTGGGCTGGGAAAACAGGGAAAGAGGATGAAAAGGAAGATACTCTAAAATTTGGAACTAAGTTGTCATACACATACCTGGGTTACTCTCTTTTGGGTAACACATAAGTTTGTGTTACTGTCACACATAAGTTTGCAACTCTAGAGACCTTTTACTTGCTTTCCTCATAGAAGATTTCTTAAAGTGAAAGGACTACAGTCATTACTTTCTAGCAATTACAGATAATCAATGTGATTTAGAATGTTGCTCAGGATATCTGAGGATTGCAAAAGGAGGCAAGTGGCCGGGACATGCCACATATTTCTACAGTACTGATGACCCCTAAAATAGAGGGGCTATCACAGTGGCAAAAAAAAATATAGAATTAAATAAGTGATACACATATGGAGATTACAGATATATGGATCCCTGCACACCAGTCACTTATGTATGCTGAAGGCTCAATTTTTTCTAGTTGGAATGGAATGCTCAGCAGATAAAACCCACATTCAGTGTATGCAATGTGCAGTACTTTCCCTGTGAAAGGCAAGTAATTCCATGCTCTGCAATGTGGCCATGCAGTGAAAATGAACTCCCTTGCACTAAAAAAGCACTTGATTCTCACGGCAAGGACAATAATGTGACCAAGCAAAGGAGCCATTGTAGAATCCAGTGACTGCCAGTGATCTAGTGGAAGCTGCCAGTCAAAGTCAGAACTTGCACTATTACACAGTACTCAGCCGCACAGCTCACTAATACATTTTCTACCACATTATTACCTGCTCTGCAAGTCTGTAGCATGACATGTTTACAATAGGAATTGTAGTTAAATTACTGCCTAATCTTTTCTTGCCAGAGGTTTTCATGATCTTAATATCTTTTCTACTTGTATGTTGAAGACATGATATTAACTGACAAGCCAGACAACTCAATGTTTTTTGTCCTATGCACTACAGTGCTTAGCTTACAGCTTTATATTCCTTATTATTTAGAAAAAATAAGCTAAACATTATGTTAAATATTTCTTCCCCACAGAAGAGCACCCAAGTAATTTTAATTTAATGAAACATCATTTTATAAGACACTCTACAGCTCCAGTCTTACTCACAGACCTTGACCTCATCTAACAGAAATAGAGATTGATTTCCTTTAAAAATATTCTTCCAAGTACATTGTGCTCTTTTAAGTCCAAGCAAAAGTGAATTCTACAAAAACATATAAGCACTAGGGTCTCTATGCTTGCAGATGGTCTCTCATCTTTGCTTTCAATTGGTAGCTCAGTTTGAGTGGTGTCACCCCTGGAAATCTGTTGCCAGCCCCAGAAACTTATACATATGGAGAAAGAAATTTACAAGTGTCATCACAGAGAAACTTTATGGAAGCCTTCATAGAATCATAGAATGTTTTGGGTTGGAAGGGACCTTAAAGACAATTTAATTACAACCTGTCTGCCACGGGCAGGGACACCTGCCACCAGACCCGGTTGCTCAAAACCCCGTCCAACCTGGCCTTAAATACTTCCAGGGATGGGGCATCCACAGCTTCTCTGGGCAACCTGTTCCAGTACCTCAGCACCCTCATAGTAAAGAATTTCTTCCTTATACCTAATCTAAATCTACCTTTTTTTAGTTTAAACCATTACTCCTTGTCCTATTACAATACTACCCGACAGAGTCCCCCCTAGCTTTCATGTAATTCCCTTTTAGGTATTGGAGGGGTGTATATATTTATAAAGTCTTACAGAAACTTTGTGAAGACCATTGGTAAGATTTTTTACGATGTTAGTTTTAACAGAATGATACTACAGAGTCTATTGAGCTTCACAGCTGGACAGCCCATATGTTACCCTTTCTAGCCCACCAGAAAGAAAAAAACTTCAAAACCTCTGTGAAAATGCCTGTTATTTTAACTACCAGTAAGAACTGCCAGCAAGAATCATAGAATCATAAGGGTTGGAAGAGACCTTCAAGATCATCTGGTTCAAACATCACCCTACTGCAAATGTCACCCACTAAACCATGTCCCTAAGCACCAGGTCCAACCTTTCCTTGAACCTCCCCTGGCGCAACTTGAGGCCATTCCCTCTAGTCCTAGTTACCTGTTACCTAGTTACCTAGTTACCTAGTCTCACTAGTTACCTGTGAGAAGAGGCCGATCCCCAGCTCCCACACTTTCCTTTCAGGTAGTTGCACAGAGCAATGAGGTCTCCCCTGAGCCTCCTCTTCTCCAGACTAAACAACCTCAGTTCCCTCAGCTGCTCCTCACAGGACTTGTGTTCCAGGCCCTTCTCCAGCTTCATAGGCCTTCTCTGGACTCGTTCCAGGGCCTCAGTGTCCTTGTACTGAGGGGCCCAAAGCTGAACACAGTACTCAACATGCGACCTCACCAGAGCAGAGTACAAGGGGACAATCGCCTGCCTGGTCCTTCTGGCTGCACTATTCCTGATACAAGCCAGGATGCCGTTGGCCTTCTTGGCCACCTGAGCACACTGCCAGCTCATGTTCAGGTGAACATCAATCAGCACCCCCAGATCCTTTTCCTCTGCACAGCTTTTGAGCCACTCTCCTCCAAGCCTGTAGCGCTACATGGGGTTGTTGTAGCCAAAGTGCAGGACCCAGAAGTTCATGGAAAACCTACTTCATAGTCGTATTGGTATTATGGATCTTGACTGTATCAGGAAATGTCAGCAATATGATTACCTTGCCCTGTCATGGACATATTCCAGATCCTCCCAAGTCAAGAATCCTGACTGTTATATTTTGATACTCACCAGCTGTATTCCCAGCCCAGGTTTCTGCAGTGATACAGTAGGAAAAGAGATGAGGGAAACTAAGAACATTCTGCTCATACCCAAGGCCAATGAACTTCTGTGTGGGAGAAAACTGATAGAATAAACAAAAATCCTTTCTGAAGATATGAGATAAATCAGCTCAGCAAATGAGGTAGAAAGGTCATTGGGTTGGAAGAAAACAGTCATGCTTAGAACAAAACTGAATTTTTCTTATTTTAACCTTTTCCTTCCAACTCAGTCTAAAAGTCAAAAAAATAAACAAAAAACAGCAAACCAAACAAATAATAAAACAAAACAAAACAAAACAAAATAATGACAACAACAACAAAAACAAAATAAAAACCACCTTGGTTTGGCATGGAAACCTCTTATTGAAAGGCAGAGCCTAACAGGACTGCAACAGTGAACTTCTTGATTTTAAAGTTAAAAAAAAAAAAAAAAGCCAACTGAAAACTGACCCAGCCCTCATATATACTGCAGCATATAAATGCAGTTAAAGAACTTTAACTATCTTTCATGGCTATAGTAGCCGGTTCATATTTGTTGTTATGTATTTGCTCTTATATATTAGATGGAATGTAAATAATTTCTATTTTCATAGTAGAGCTACAAAATGGAGTTAGATTTGCTGGATGTCATAAGCCACTTGTTCAAATCAACTTATCTCACTTCACCTCTACTGACATAAAAAGTAATAAGAAACAGAGAAATTAATTTTCAGAGGATGAGATTTGCTGCAAATATTTTTTTTTTCCTGTAACACTAGTTACAAATAACTTGAAATGTCAACGATTTTGGAAGTGGATGATTTTTCATGAAATTCTGTGAGAAATGTTTGTGAGCTGTGGCAAACGGAAAGAAAATTTAATTTTTAAAGAATGTGAAAAAAAATACTGGTACTTCTAAAAAGTAACTTAAGTTTATCAAGTAAGAACTCATAGAGTATTATGTCACATGAAAAGTAAGTGCAGAATAGAAAGTCTGTGGAGATAGTGCTTTTTTCCAAGCATGGCAAAGTACAGCAGCTGTATTCCCTCCTGGTCAGTATTCTGTCCTCTAGCAGAGGACAAAACATCTCAATGTCTTTGAAGCTTCATTCAATTCAACCTAAACTACAGAACCATATTTAATCCATAAATTTACAACAGCAATTTTAATTAAAAACTTTTACAAAAATCCTGTAACAACTACTTTGGTTTTCTTTGCATATTATTCTGTTTGAAAACATACACACACACATACACACACATACACACATATATATACTCTAAAAAAGAGTATCCCTATTTTTTCTGCCATTACTTATGCACAAGTCATTTGTTTCCACTGCGCTCATGCCTCTTAATTGGATTTTTTAATGCATTTTTGGTAAATAGTTTCAATGGTCTGAACATATCTGAAAAAAAAGTAAATTTAAATATTAAAAAATATTCCTGCAATGTTTGAACCAGTGTGTTGAGGTATGCACTCAAATGGCATATGACAAGAATTATTGTAGGTGCTATGCTTATCCAATTAAAAATCAGAAACGAATTCTATTAATATGCAGGTAAAATCAAAACAAAGCTTAATTTCTGAATACAGAACATTTCTATTGAATCCCTGCAAACATCCTAAAAATAATCATAGAAATATATATATTTTTTCAGAACAGTGAACGTACCTTAAACATTCCAGAAATTGCTTTAAGAATAACTTTTAAATCAGTAGAGGCAAAAATAACTGAACAAGTTACTTGATGAAATTGCTCATTTTGAATAACAGTCAGTCAGTGATGTTGGATAGCTGAATAAGAAAAATGAATAAACATGCTGACAACTTGAATTCTACAGGTAAGTTTTCTAATTTCATGGAATTAAATTGATTTGTACTTGACTGACCAATTTGTCTTTACCTGAACAGTTTTTGAGTGAACTTTTTTCAGTTTGGCTGGGTCATTTGGTGGGGTCACACAGGATTCATGCAGAACCTTCGATACTGGGTAGAATAAAGTGGTACCCTCAAGTTAGGTGCCACTTAACTTCCTTGTGCAGGTGCTTCAAATGCATGTTTGAAAGAAAGTGAGATATGAAGATGAGGTCTTCTTCACTGTATGCACTCCATCCAGAGGTTCATCACAAATCACTGTGCTGAGATATAGAAAATAGTAAAGAATTTCTTACTTTTAGGATGCCTTAGGCTCATAGGCACATTAGGCATTTATACATTTTATGTTTCACTCTTGGGGCCTCAAAGGGAATACCAAAGCACCAAATTCTGTTTTTATGATAGCCTTTGCAGAACCTCTCACATTGCTGATATTAAAAATAAACAAAAATAATTGAACTAAAACTTTTTTTATTTATATATATTTATAGTCAAGAAGTCTAAATAGGCTAAAATACAGTCAAGAATATTTCCACTTCTGTTGAACTTCTCTGTATTAAGGAGTGTTCATTGAAACAGGGAAATCAGTGAGGGAGGGAGGGAAATAGTAGAAGAGAAAGCACAATTTTAAAAGAAGAAAAAGGAATTGTGAACTTCTTTCAACAGTGCTCCAACTGTTATAACTTTATAGATCTTAGTAGGAAAATTAAATAATTACTCTTGACTGAGAACATATCATGAGAATGAAAGTGAGTGGAATGTACTTAATCTCCACTTTTAATACTTGCTAGTTTAAAGCAATAATAAAAAATATGCATTTCCATAATATTTAGTAAGTACAGTTTAAAAACAGCGATAATATACTTTAAAAGAGAACGGTATTAGTGACTCATCATTTTGTCACATGGAACTATCATAAATTAAATATATTGTAAGGAGCTATGAAATTTATTTTATAACTAATGCCAAATGATAAAGTATACTATACTGGAATAATGTACACTTTAAGGTGAAAAGCTTTATTTCTAGGTTCAACTGCAAAGCATTTTGTCATGAATTCTTTAAAAATGAGTTAAGTAATGTATTTTAAACTAAATTAAGCTCTAAGTTCTGAAAAACTGCCTTCAGAGTAATATGTAAGTGTGTATTAAACATTTCCATAACATTGAAAATACTTCAGGGAAATGGTTCTTTAAAAAAGAAGCCTCATAAACAAATCTCTCTCTATATATCAAGCTGTTGGTATATGCAGAATATCATAATAATTCTTTGTGACTTCCTCCTTCTAATTTCATTATATTTCAGGGTGAAGGCAGAGTGTTTTACAGTCTACTTTAAATCGTATACTAAAAAGCTGTAATCCCTTAAACCCCAACAATAATACACAGCATTTTCACTTTACTACATCGCAGTTATTCAACAGTAATCTGTTCTTTCCTTTCAAAACATGAGGTTCATCATATGTTAAATGACAGCATTATGATTTAAGCTTAGAATGAGCCATGGCCACTGCACAGTTTGTACCCATAAATAATATGGGTTAAAAAAAAAACAAACATACATAACTGCTACAATGGTACCACAACTTGTTGACACAGAGAATACCTCCTAGAAAGATTGTCATTCTGGTTTTAAAGATATGAAGACATATCCAATGTCCCCCTAAACTAATTTTATTTTTATATTTTCACTAACTGTTTACCAATGTTAAATCTGTACTACATGGAGAAAAGCAACAAACAAACAAGCAAAACAACAATGAAACAACAGCACACAAACAAAACAATGAAACAACAAAAACAAAACAATCCCCCCCTCTCCCAGTGTTGTAAACTTTGAAGTTTTTCCTCTTTCTTGGGAAGTTCACAGTACCACCAGACTTAGTGATCATTATTGACTATGACAGTCAGGCTGAAACAGCAATGCATGTGAGCACTAGCAAAGAAATGGGACACATCGCTGTTACAAAACTTGTGTTACTGCAAGTATAATATAAAGTGTTTTTTCAGAGTGTACTATTTAAGGCACTTTAGACAAGATCCAATGAAGGAATTCTGGATAACATGTGGTTGCTGTTGGAAGTGTATAATTTCTGTAGAACCTCTGTCTCGTAAATAAAAGGACAGTGCTTTCAATAAGTGTCCATTTTGAAATTATATGAACATTAAAAAGTCAAAATGTAAACACATTACTATATTTTAGCTTATAGCTGTCATCTGCTTAAAGGATATTAATAAACTAGTTGTTTGTATTAATTTATTCCAATTGTAATATGTATGCACTGATATTCTGTACCTCTTCAAAGAACTAGTAGCAATGAGTATTTAGGGTAGAGTTTAGTCCTGCAAAGGATTATAAAGTCCCTAACTATTATCTGAATTAGTGAAGCTAAAACAGCTGCAGAACACGTGAATGAAGGCATGGGTTGCCTGCTGTAAGCAGGCAGAGTCCAGGGATATGCAACACTGTACAGTCACAGAGGGTTTGGTTATTTGTGCTTTGAACTCCTGTGTTTCCAGCTCAGGATAGCTTCATTGAATAAAGTGGGCTCCAGCAATGTTGGGATATATATTTCTTTTATCGAGTCTTTTCCTTCCTTTTTCTTTCAGGTTTAAGAACAGATGTGCTTAAGGTCAGATGAGAAGGCTCATCATTTTATTTCATTATCTTTCCTCCTTCAGGCTTTTGTAGAGCGGTATGAAACAGGAAGACAAGATGCTTACACTCCACACACTAACTGGAAACGCACCAAATAAGAACATACAAGTAAAACCAGTGACTGCTGCTATTCTTTTTATGAGTGAATATGTAGAATGCTAAAAAATTATGATCCTGGTCTATTTATTTATTTATTAATTATGATAACCACTTTGTAGGAAGACTATAAGGCTGTATTCAGAAGAGCCTTACATACTTTAAAAAAGTCATTGCTCTCTTTTCCAGGACAGAAAGAGACTAGCAGGTCAAGGACATCTGCAGGGAACTCTCAGAATAAAACACTGGAAACAGCATGAAGAGATCTCTGATCTACCCTAAATGGATAGGAATAGGAAAAAGGTGCCATGCCTGCTAAAGCTTTTAATGTTGGTTCAGTTCCATAAGATGGATCTAAAGGAAAATTTTTATGGTCTAAATACAGCCACTGAGTGTGATCTCAGACAGTTATGGTACATCTTTGAAGTCTATGGGAGAGATGAGGCATGACAATAAAAATGATCTGTTAAGTATTACTTGGCATGTTTCCTGTGGTAATACGGTTTATACAGTCTCCCCAATCTGTGTGCTTGATCCCATTCTTCTACTCACTGCCCTGCCTCCTGCATGGGCCTATTTCAAATTTAAATTGTCAGGGATTGGAATCAAAGACTTGTTTGCTTCCTGAAAGTATTGGGTAAAGAGAGGCAAATCCCACGTATTTCCTGACAGGGGAAGAAGCATAAGAAGAGCTTGAATCTTCTTACAGTTGAAAGAATCTGTTTTGGACCTGGGCTCCAGTGGTATAACCAGGGAAACCATCCTGAGACAGGACCTTTCCAGGATTTAGAGTATGGGAAACAGTGGCATCTGAAGATCAAAAATAAAGGCAAAAGTCACAGAAGATATGATGAATCCTCCAGGCTCTCCTTCCTTATTTCTTCAGAAAGCACTGGCTTCTTATGTGCACTAACTGGGAACCAGGGAAAGCCAAGGAGCCCACAGACAGATCCCTCATCGTGTTTTGCACAGTCTTCGAAGTCTGGCTGATGCAGGAGCTGCTGGTAGGCTCAGATGTGACCAGCTAATTTGTTCTCTTTGGTTCTTCAGTTTTAATCCTCTTAGATGAGTGAGCATCTCCTGTGGTACTCCTCCCTTCTTTTAGCAGGCTTGGAAATTTTCATCTATGTGCTCAGGTTGACTTGTCCTCTGTTAATTCTCACATCACATACAAAAGAGCATTTTTACCCTTTAGTTTAGAAAGGTTGTATGACTATTTGGACTGAATGTGCAGTTATATTTTTTTGCCACTTTCTCATAAACTTTTGAATTCAGACCTGACAAAAGCAACCATAATGGCTGTAAAGATAATTACACTCTTACAGGTTCTCATAAAAAAATAGGAACTCACACCACGACTGAACGTTTACAAGTTCACTTTTCATAACCTTTTATTCCAGTGTCAGATTAGTCCAGTTGAAGAAAACAGCTGGACTGCTACTGCAAAAACAATTCTATGTGACAAGATTAAAGATACATATGGAGTAACAAAAACACCACTATGACTCAATTAACTAGGCAGTCAGTCAAGAAACACAAAGCAAGAGAAAGACACATTTTCCAATTGACACCCATGCATTATTCACACAGCTGCTTGCTTTATGTTATGATAATGAACATATTGATATCAGCATCTTTAATGTTTTTATATTCTAGACTTTTGAAAGGTGTAAAATCTATAGATATCAAAGTAAAAAGTCATCTCCCTTTTAACACAACTTCCAAGCAGGACAAAAAACTTTGCAAAATAAAAATTTTCAAGTATTTTAACACTATTTTAAAGTATGGATTAGGAAAGTTAATCAAAATAAAGTGTGTAAATGTTAACCTTTTTTACACATAATGACGGTGACATACAAGGTGTCCAATATCTACCAGTCCAAAAGATGAGACAACCAATTTAAGATGAATCAGAACTTGTTCTGCTGTTTTACATCTAACTTGGACACATAAAGCATTCTTGTGAAAGAAATTAAACTGAATGATAAATAGATTATTTGAGTTTAATTATGACAATCATGTAAGCATTATGTCTGTCTCATTTTCTTGATGTTTCTTTTCTCATGGAGAGAAGCTCAAGAAACTAGAATTTGCTGTAGTAGGAAGTCTTTTTTATATTTGAATTCAGCAGTAAAGGTTTTTTAATGGATGCTCTAAATTTAAAATGATCTCAATAGAAATACTTCTAATAACCCAAAAAACAAAACAAAACAAACAACAAAAAATACTTAATTATTGTAGCAAGTGATTGTGTCCTGGGTTACGGCTATGTTTCACAGCACAACCCTAGTCCACCACTTGGAGGACATATCATCCCCATGGTGTGGGGGCAGGTTTGCTGGGGTGTCTTTCTCTGATTCGTTAGGTGAAGCTGTACTCTTCCAATAAGCAACCTGTGCAAATCTTAGAACCATTATTCATAGGCTCCTGCCTACTCCTTCTTGCACTGTCAGTTCTGTTGTTACCAGACATAGTGGACACCATTCTCCCATGGCCTGAAGCCACAAGCAATTGTTTATGTTTTTCCCAAATACTAACTGTGATTAGACAACAAGATGTGAATAAGAATACAAAACAGTTTGTTAAAAATGTACTGAAAAACAAAGTTCTATTTGTTTCCCTAAGCTGCCAATACCATTGGTATGAATAGCATGGGTAAAACCAGGGTGTCATGGATGAAATTTACCCAGAATGCAACAACAATGCATGAACATCCAGTGACAGTGTTAACATAAGGCCTCCGTTTCAAACCATTCCTAATGACCAACTGGATGCCCTCTGTCAAGTTAGAATAATTGGCAACTGAATTGCTAGTTGTCAGTAATGGAATATTTTTTGTTAAATACTTAATGATATGATTTCTTTTCAAGCTAGTTTCAGTCCAAAATGAACACCATAGACCATATTTTTTTTCCTTTATGATGCAAGGGACAATTTTCTTCCTTTCACTTCAATGGAAAAGTTCAGCACACAGCTAACTTTGTTTTGCTTTAAGATGATTTGCCCTTAGAAGTACATGCTCAGGGACGTATAAGCAGCATTATCATTCTAAAGAGTAATGTTCTGGTTGAAAGAGAAGGCATAATGAAGTATGATAAGAAACATGAAGAGAAGTGAGAAATATGTAGTGTATGGCTAAGAGAGCTTGGCTACATTAGAGGCAGAGGAAACAATAATAAGCAAATAAATTAGCTGGTGACATTAAAATACCAGCCTGAGAAAACCTTTCTGTTTCACCTCCCAGTCAGTTACATCTCATGGTACATATTTCTTGACTTCTTGGAGTTCAGGATATGCAATGGCATTCTCTGTGAAGCATGAAGAAACAGAATGTACACAACTTCCCAGAACATCATATGATACCAGAGAGATGAAGCGAAACAGGAATGTCTCAGTGACGCCCACAGGAACAGTCACAACTGCCAAATTGTCAGCATGCCTCTGCAATTCCAGACCACGGCAAGCATATGGGTAGTTTAGGCTTTCTGCCATTAGACTAGATTAGCTAAGCACATGGCTCATGCATATTTAGTCTAGATTTGTTTCAGTGGAAAAAATATTTCCATTGCAAGTAGCCTCCTGGACATAGGCAAGAAGGGCAACTTCCACTAAAAATTCTACTGCTACCTTGTGTACCCATGAGGTTCTTTTGCACCTCCCTGGAAGCACCATTAATGTGATCTGTGATTACACATCTAAGACCATGAACTGATGTGTGAAGCAGCATACTCTTCCCTTCTGTGAACACAACTGACAGTTCTACACCCCCCCTGCAACAGATAGCACTACTGAGGATTTTCATTCTGTTACAACTCAAGCAGGCTGTACAGCAGTAACTTGTTCAAAGTCTGCTATCCATGAGCTTCCCAAACTATTGACAGAAAGACGCTGACCAAAACCCTTTGTGAAAAGCTGCTCTGTATCTTTTGGAAGAGAAGACTTCATCTCCAATGAAGTTTCATACTTCAAGTTTCATTTTCTTCAGAGAAACATCAGTCCCAAAGTAAAATGAATGACCTAACTTGTCTGTCTAGAAACATTCTAGATTCTGGTATATTCTGCACTGCCAACAGGTATTTGCAAAATGAATATACAATTTAGTATGTTTTTAAATGTATTTTCTTTGTGGAAGGTTATTCCAGCAGACATTAGTGTTTAAGTTTGACATATATTGACAAAACTACGAAAAACAGAATATACTGTCCTGTGCTGCAGTTGACTAAGTTCAAAACTTCTGTCAATGCTGAATGAACTAAAAATATGGTTATAAAAAATGTTCCTTCTTTTGAAGTTGACCTGGTTATTTATATCCCAGAACTTAACCCATATTACAATGCTTCGATCTAGGAAGTTTTCCAACTAATATGCTATAGATATAATAGTAGCAATCATGCACCTGTATATTTGTTCCACTTTAAACAAGAATCAGAATATAAAATGGAACAGAAGGTAAATACTAAGTCAAATACTTGTTAACACATACATACATCATTCTGCAAACACACATGATTAATTTTACAACCTTGAATAATCCTATGCAAATTAATCTATTTGCAAATATAAATTCATAATAAGAAATATTTATGAAATAGAGGACAAAATGTTCATGCCAAATTAACAGTTGAGTACAGCACTTAAAATATTCTTTTAGTGTCTGCCTCCCATTTTTTTGGCATACTAATTGAATTTTCTTATGCACTGGCAGCATACAAGAATGATTTGATCAAGAACTCTTTAAATATTAACAGTGAGCCAGAGGAATATCAGAGGAAAGAATTGTGCTAGCTGCAATGTAAATGCAAACATATGCAATGTTTATTTCTGGCAAACTACTATTGTGGTCTGTCTTATAGGCCAAAAACATTACACAGCATGCTTTAATTAGATATCTTCTCAATTAATATAGAGATTTTTTTTCTTTTTCTTTTTTAAGCCCATTATTCTTCATGTCAGGTATCAAAGTATTTTTTTTCTTGATATTTAAATGTTCTGTAAAACTGAAAATAATCAATGAGCTGTATCCACTTTTAATAAAGGAGTACTTTTAACTACCCGTGCTCCCTTATAAACCTTAAACATACAACTTTAGGCAGGAGCTGAAAAAGAAACTGTACAGCATTATATAGGCTTGGACTTAAGCAAAAAATACCACATATAGTGTTCAGCCAGACTAATCACATTCTTTGCTAAAGTTATCATTCAGTGCTGACAACTATTAATAATTTTATGATACAAATTATTCCAAGTAAAATGTTTTAAAAATAGAAACGTCCAGAAACATTTTCTATATTCTCTATAAATCAGAAAACAAACATTCAGAATTTAATGTATTAATCATAGAAATCTAAGTGTTCTGGCAGATCTTCACATCTCTTTTGTTTGTTGCTACACATGAAAGTTGCTGCTAGCACTTGGCAATATTGGAATGAAGAGCACTCCAGACTGGGTACACAAAAATAGGTATGTTTAAATAGGTCATATCAAAACTCATTTGTAGAACCTGAGGAAGAGTAAAAATTCTGACTTTGGACGTGGGTACTTTCCTAACAGATCTTGGTTACACTGAGCATCATGTTCTTGAGAGTACTTTTACTGTTTATAATAAAGTTACTTATATGCTGCTTCACTACTGAAAGCAGACCTTGGAATGATCATGAATTATACTGTCAACTTCTTTAAGGTTCATTTACACCAGTCTTCAAGTGTACTGAATGAAGTTGTAAGCCTATAAGACCATGTCACTGATACCATCATGAATCTCACAAGGGTTTACTACCATTAATGACAAACTGCAAAATACTGGGAGTTTTACAGATGTTGCAACTTCTAAGACGTACAAAAATATTCTTGAATATTCTACCTTAAAAATGGTCGTTTAAGAATGCACACATACAGTGTATTCCCATTAGCCAGAGTTATTTGTCATTTATGCATTATATTATCTCCAAAAAATCTGCTTGCCATATTCATGACAACTCAAACACATTCACACATGTTCTTACTCATCATCTTGATGAATATTCATTTACCCAACATATTTGGAAGCACTAGTCTTCTAAGAATTGGATAATCCTTCAGGGAATTTTGCATTTTGAAATGGAAATCTTTTTTTTTTTTTTTTTTTTTTTCTGGGCAGTCCTCATTACAACTCCACCCTTCATTCAAGACCACAACAACTTTCCCAAAATAAGAATGAAGTGAAACATGCACTCATCATTCTCTTGTTGCTATTCAGTATTCTTTAGAGTATGTTATTGTTTGTTTATTGAAGTTTTTTTTCTTCTTTTTTTTTTTTCCAGTAAGTATTGCTTGACTAATTTATGTCCTGATTCAGAAATTATCTATAGAATACCAGATCCTTTCAATGGCTTAAGAGAGAGAAAAGGGACACCTAGGTATTCAAAGATTGGATGCAGACCGAAAATGATGATTCACAGTTTCTCACATGCTGTTCACTGCATTCTTCTCTGGCCATCTGTCCTCCTGCTAACCTTGATTCAGCAACTTTCAAAGAACAGTGGTGCGATACAACCACGAGGAATACCATACGGCCTCCTGCAAATCAAATCCTGACACAAGGAAACATCCCCGCTATTAGGAAGCTAAATGGAAATCAGAAGCTGGGATGTTTAAAGGCTGCTTTAAAACTCCCATTCCTTGCATGGTAAGGAAAAAAAAGATTAACTCCCCAAACTCTTAAAAGACATACATTCTTGGTTTATGAATACTTGTTCAGTGAAATGTGCCATTGCTTGTAATTTACTATTGTATTTTAATAGTTGGAATATGCAATAAGAATGAATTTGCAGTATAATAAGTCAGATATCAAATAAGAAGGGAAAAAAGAATTGCTTTCAGCCTTTTACCACTTCTGGAGATTACATTTAATGTAGTTTTGGGAACAAAATCATTCCATAAATTCTTTGTCTCTTCAAAAGAAAAAGAAAAAAAAGAAGACTATGCTTCCTATCTAGTGAAACAACAAAACATTTTTACTGCAAAACACATATCACTAATATATTTGTATAACTGTTATGTGAGTAGGCTAAAAATAAATCTATTCATCATATAATACTGTACAATCTGTAGAAAACTATGTTAGCGTGTAAATTACTGCAACACCCACATTGACTTACACTTTCACCCTACAGAAAAATGCCAGACTTCTATAAGCATACTTATAATGGCTATAACTGGCTTAGTGTTTTATACAGAACCAAAGGCCAAATCAATAGAAATACTCGGCATACAAACTTTTTTTTTCTTTTTTCTTTTTTTTCTTTTCTTTTTTTTCAGTGTTTCAGTGAGTTCTATGGATTTAAGTTGAAGGGGCTAGCTGGCCTAAAACCTCTGTTTTACCATCTCATGCTGCAACTCTGAGTTCTCCTCATTTTGGCCAACTGAAAGTGAGGTCCAGAGAACAATCCTTGCAAGCCTGTACCACCCCTCAGGCTTTATATTCAAATCAGCAACAGTCATGTCTGGTCTTTGGATACATCAAGCTTCCCTTTCTACTTTCTTCTACAAGTATAGTCACCAACAAGCTCTGTTTCTGAGAAGAGGATGATTTCTTTTTATAAACCCCTAAGCACTGAGCTTGGAGCATAAATCAGAATTTAAAAAGCAGCAAAAAAGATTAGTGCAGGGTATGCTGCTACCACAGAAGCACCTGTGGATAACCACTAGCATGGTAAGTGCCATAGGAAAATGTCTTTATACATTACATACACAACTGAGGAATAAATAAAAATGAAAGAGAACTGAACTGTGACAGATGATAACAGCAGGTTGCTGAATTTTTCTGTTACTTGCAGGCTGCTTGTGGGACGAGTTCAAAGCAATGTGCCTCATTTGCACGGTGGTGGCATTCATGAAACACTCTCATACTTACAGAAGTAGAGCCATATATTCAAGTTTGTGCTTCCTAGAATGTCATTTTTGCCAGGTCTCACAGCCCTAGGTAGGTAATATGAGGGAAACTACACAAAATTGAACATGGTATAAACCAGATATGCAAATATTTAGACAACACATCCAAATCTCCAGATAAATTGAAACATTAGCTTTTCCAAAGCACTATCGGGCCATTTCAAGTTCTCATTGTGTCAATATACATTATTAAACTTTTAATTTTGTATTGCAAAGATGATCATCAGATTCCACAGCCAAATTTTAGTTCCACACTGACAACTTCAGCACGTAGCAGGTTCCCACAGCATTCACAATCTTGCCAGAGCTGCCACTTTCCCTTCACTCCTTGTCTACGCTCAGACGTGTCTTTACAAACTAAAATAAACTGCAATATGGTGACTTAAACACTGCATTTTTCACAAAAGTGAAAAGAAGAAGGAAGTGAGGAACAAACCCTTTCTGTAGCATGCATTGCTGCTGTTAGAAGATGTGTATTTAACTGCTCTGAAATATATTTAAAAAATGACATTTAGAAAAAAACTTTCATACTTAAGCTCCAACTTTGTGAAAGGCACCTGTAAGTAGAAGGCTCATTTTTTTTGGCTCCCATCCATCCATTTGTAGCCCTAGTCCTAGCTGTGTCTGACCAGGCAAGCAATGAATTAAGAGAATCACTGAACTTGAGGGAATTGGATGTGGGGAGAACTGCCAGCAGTCCAAACTGGCTTGCACACTGCTAGAGAACTCACTGGGAAAAAACTCATATTGGAAAAACAACAACAACAACAACAAAAAAAACAGCATGAAATATACCTGACTTGATTGACATCATGTCAAATAGGTGGTGTGAAAACTCTATGTGTCACAACTGTGGTTTTTTATAAATAAGACTAGTGGCACCACTTATTACAAAGACTGTCAAACACTCTATAACACTTCCTTTCCAGTTTCTCATAACCTTAACGCACTTTTTTCTGCAAATGGGCTAACATTTTCCAGTATTGGGAGATTCTCCTTTGATCTTTGAAAATTTTAGCTAAAAGAATCCAACTATTTCTGCAAACAAAGCTAGGGAAAATATGTTATTTTGCCCATTTAAAAAAATGTGGTGATGTTTGAAAATTATGTACATTAGCTTTTTTTGTGCTTTAAAACAGGGGTATAAAATTTGCCAGACACTTTTTAGCCATTCTTGTATTTGCCCAGACTGAAGACATAAAAAATCATAGTGAGACTTAGTTTTTAACTACGACATTTCCATAGATTCTCAACCCCTGGGCTTACTTACATTAGCAGAAGCAATTCAAATGTTTTGAACACACAAAGCTATGCAATTCTAGCTCTGAAAAAATGTACCTTGAATATATGGATATGTTGTATACATTATAGAACTTTCTCACATATGCAATTTGTATATAGTGTCTATAACATTTCAAAAATTGTCTATGTATACACATGAAAATGCATCTTAGGAAGGCTATATTGCATTACTGAGAGAAAGAACTATTTGGTCACCTGTTTCTTAGAAAGATAAATTATAAAGAACTTCAGAAAAAGATGAATGATCTCCACCTTGATGTAGTCAAAGTGATTAGTATACTGCTGTGCAACAACTTTTGGGAAGTATTTGGAAGCCAGTCAGCCCTGATAATTCCGTAAATATTTCAAGGTGTCATCTAAGAGTTAGCAATGTAAGGATAAAATGAAATGCCTATAATATAAATGATGGAAAGGCACTTAGCAAGTATGCTACCTACCACATGGTGGAAAGGGCAAGGAGTAAATGTGGTGGGTTGTACTTGGCTAGCTGCCAGGCAACCACCAAGCTGCTCTCTAATTGCTCCTCTTCAACAGGGCAGGGTGAAAAAACAAGATAAAAAAGCTCATGGGACAAGATAAAGACAGAGAGATCACTCATCAATTATTGTCATAGGTGAAAGATGCTTGACTTGGGGAAAATTGATTTAAATTAGGATGGTGAGAAACAGGCAAAACTAAAAGCAACCCTCTTCTTCCAAGGCTCAACTTCACTCCTTAGCTCCCTACTCTTCTCCCTTCTCCCTCCCTGAGAGGGGGAGTACTTAAGAAAGTGTCCTTGGCTGGTGGGCTCAGCTGTGTCCTATGTTGTGCACATTTTGAAGCTGGCTGGAATGGGCTGTGTCTGTCACAGGGTAGCTCCTGGGCTCTTCTCACAGAGGCCACTCTTGTAGCCAAACCCATACACCTGCCCCTCCACTACCAAAACTTTGCCATATAAACCTAATACAGTAAAAGACTTCTTGTCCATGGTCAGTGCATGGCTCTGACCATAATCAACATCTTCCACTTCATTTGCTACTACCAAAATGCTAGCTTGATTTCTAGAGGGAATAGGGAGGCACAGGGGAGCACGCTAGTGCTTGAGACTCATCTTCCTTAGTCAATATGCTCTCAGCCTTGGTCTGCTCAAGAAGTGTTTCTAGAGGGCAATGTAGTCCGCTCTCTTATTGGACAACTTAGAGTACTGATAGAAAATGCACATGCAAAATCTTGCCCTGGTTTCTCTCTGACTTGCCCTCTCTTCATGCAATCCACTAATTTGATCCTACATGTTTCCCACAGCTCTCACAAATATCCAGGTACTCCTATATTTGCTATTTTTGAGAGGCAAAGACTGAATGAAATAATTAGGCAAAGCTGTGCTGTGACACTGTTGTTGTGGTTTAGCCCAGCTGGCAGCCAAACACCACACAGCCGTTCGCCCACCCTCCCCCCTCCCTCTCCAGGATGGGGGAGAGAAACGGGAAAGTGAAGCCTGTGAGTTGAGATAACGACAGTTTATTAAGACAGGAAAAATAATAACAATAATAATAATAATAATAATAGTATTAATAGTAATAATGTGTACGAAATAAGTGATGCACAATGCAATTGCTCACCACCCGCTGACCGATGCCCAGCCTATCCCCGAGCAGCCGCGCCCCCACCCCGGCTAGCCACCCCTATATATTGTTCAGCATGACGTCAGATGGTATGGAATACCCCTTTGGCCAGTTTGGGTCAGCTGTCCTGGGTCTGTCCCCTCCCAGCTCCTGCTGCACCCCCAGCCTGCTCGCTAGCAGGACAGAGCGAGAAGCTGAAAAGTCCTTGGCTTGGTGTAAGCATTGCTCTACAACAATTAAAACATCAGCATGTTATCAGCGCTCTTCTCATCCTAATCCAAAACATAGCACCCTGCCAGCTACTAGGAGGAAAATTAACTCTGTCCTACCTGAAACCAGGACACACTGTCTAATAAATTTTTCATGCTATGTGTTGTGAATCCCCTTCCACAGTGCCCAGCATGACAATACTTGTGGACAGATTCTCTGATCCATTTTGCAGATTCAATTAAGTTTCAATTCAAATTTAGTTCTGCTGGCTGCTCTGTCTAAACTGTGGAGTGATTCACGCTAAGATGGCAACAGGACTTTGTTGTATTCAAACTCTTTAATATCACAGGAAGAAGGAGGATTCATACAGTACCTGTAGGTTTTATGATTATGTATCACAAGAACCTGGTATTCTCTAATACCAGAAGGATTTCAGTTACCCCTCCCCTTCCCTGCAATAGGACCATGGTGTTTTAACAAAAGCACCACCAACTGCCTGTCCTATATTACAATGAAGACAACTGTACTGTGACCAGAAGGGCTGTACACTGCTCTCTTCCTTCATTTATATAACTGAAAAGATTGTAAAGCTGATCAATTCATTAAAAAGGGAATTGAATTCCCATTGCAATTGTTCTCTTTTTAATCCTGGCTTGTTTCTCAGCATTTCCCACATAATAACACCCTTCACTCTGTTAGAAATGTCGTTGTTCTCAATTCTTAGCCACTCCACTAACGTACTGAGTTGCTGTAATTACTAGTGTTGAAAATGACCAACTGGACTTGGATGTATGCAACACATTTACACACATATTTATGTTAGTTCACTCTAATCATGCTTAGATACTTCAAGTTTTCACTTTTTGAACACATTCAATTGATGATATTTTCTTTTTTAACAGTCACAAAAGCAACACAAGCATGAGTACCTCTAGAAAGCATATTTTTAGAATGTGAACATATGGAAATATGCATTAAAATAGGTTTATTTTATTTGGTGTTTGAGGGACAGAAGCACCTGAAGCCTGATCTTATATTTGTAGAACGGCAACTGAAAGACATCAAACATCTAAGAACTTGCCCCAAGCTTTATTTTCTCTTTTCTTTAAAAGCCAAATGTAACGCTTGATAACAATTCATCTCAGTGGTTGCTCTTGGTGTTCTCACCATTTCATGCAAGGGAGTGGGCTGTAATGGGCTGTAAATTTTTCTTTGGGGATGCATGGTAATGGATATATTTAATAAAATTACACCGTTGGCATAGATCACTTCTAATTTGGCCAGGCACTGATAGTGCTAAATGCGCTATTAGGAGAGTTTTGGTGTGGGGATGGGTGGAGAGGAAAGAAGTGGAAATAAAAGAATTAACAAAAGCTAAGTTATGATATTACAACCCAGTAATCTTTCTCTTTTCCTGGAAGTTAGAAATTCAACTTTTCTCATTTCCTCATACATAGTACTTTTGCCACAGCCCTACACAGAGCATTACTGCTTTTCCCCCACAACTGAATGTTACTCTTGTATTCAGACTTCTAACACAAATGCCCATAAAAAAGCTAATGTGAACTGGCAGAGAAACTCAAGGACAGGCACAGAACCTGAAAATAATTTAGCTTTTTTTTTTTTTTTTTTCCAAACTGACTAGATTTTAAATGCCCTTTTATGTCCTTTATTTTGTTGCCAAAGCATTTCTGCAAGGCTACCAATGGACAGTGTTGTTTTTTGCATGATTTCCAAGTTAATTCTTTGTTCTCAAAAAGAAGTGCTGTTATTTGCTTTCCCCTGGGGGAAAAAAACACAATATGAGGGGTGAGATGATCGGGATAATTAGACTAAATGGTGGTATAGAACACAATGGGAAAAATATCTTTTATGAAGACCACCTGTCTACTTAGTTTGTAACCCGAATATGTTTTGTTTTGTTCAGGGAAACAAATTCACTTCATAAAATCCAAAACACAGATGGCAGCTGCTAGAAAAAACCAATACAAGATTTTGTTGCAAAGGGTTTTGAAGTGATCTGAGCTCTGAATGAAAGATTGAAAAATTTCCTCTTTCTCTGTCAATGGTGCTGTTTTCCAAGAGCTCTCTCTAATGCAGTTTGGGATTTAGTTAGAGCAGCAATTCTAATCCTGAATGTTAGAAATAAAGCTTTCTTTTATGTCATTCTAAGCTGTTTATTATGTATATTCTTTTCAGGCATCTTCATTATTTTATTGTAAATTATTTGGAAAATAATGCTTGAATCTACATAGTATTTATTCAGAGTGATTTAAAATGGATAAGGAGAAAATTCTTAGATTTTCATTCCTCTTATAGTTTCAAAAGCATATTTTAATGCATAAATACATAATATTTTAAGAAAAAATACCAGATTCTTTTTTTTTTTTTTTTCGTTACCCACTATTGTCCTTTGTTATAAGTCCCTGTCTTGGTTTAAATTTAAATCTACAACAAACGTTGACATTCTCATTTGACCAAAAATATACCATAAGCTATGTACAAATAATAGCAAAAGTGAAGTTACTTAGAGAATTATTTAAGAATATAATTTTAGCTATTCACAAACGTTCCTTGGAATGTCCTCAAAACCATAAAAATGGTAATTTGGTATTAATTCAGAGTCTGGTTCTATTCAGGAGTTTAAGAAGACAGGGTCTTGATTGAGGATATTTGTATATGGCAGGTCAGAAGCATATGTTGTATTGCTGTTTGATTTCAGTCTGGCCTAAGTCCGTCCAACACATTTATCTGAATATTCTGCTTACCTGCGAGGATAAAACAAGAACTGTGAACTTTATGGCTTAGATACCAAAATAATTCTTTCCTTAAAGGTATTATATTTTAAAGAATGAAAAATGTAAGTAACATTGGAGACCTACTTGATCATTTCCCCTGAGAAAGGGAACACCTCCCATGAGAATCTTACCTGTGCTTAGAGAGGAAAGCCAGATGTTGACAGCACCACTGTACTTCAAGAAAAGCAGATATCCACATCCCATACCCAGAGGGTTCTAACAGCATTATAAAGAGTGCAGACATCTGGTATCATACTATGAAGTTCTCCAGCAAAACAAAACAACACCCAATACCAACAGTATAGCACAAACAAATGTATACATTCTGTGGGAGTAGTTGATCTGGAAGAGTAAGTGAATTAGAAGATTACCTATTTGCTCCTCTGTCACACACACATATGTATATAACATATATATATGTATATAACATATATATATGTATATATAAATAAATAAAATTCCTTATTACAAGGTCTTTCCTAGGAAGACTTGCACAGAGTGCAAATTTTGTTTCTCACAACATTAGCAAAATGGAAGTATCATAACAAGTTGTAGATGTGTTAAGTTCTCAGTTAATAGATTCTGAGACAACGATTATACTAAGGCTTGGTCACAATAATAAAAAAAAAAAAACCCATAAAATCTATTGGAATAATAATAATAAAAAGGTGGAAACCACACCGGGAACATGATGGAATCTACCCACTGAAATCATACAAACCACCAGAATTTTTCTCACAGATCAGGACAATTGGATTGCAAACCGCTGCTTAACAGGAGTAAATCAGAGTGGGTAATAAGCAACATTTAATTTAAAATAAATGAACATATATCATACAAACCACAATTCCTATCTGCATGAAAGCTTCTTTATGCTATTCTGGCAGCAGATCCACTGTGCAAACACACGAGAAAGTAAGCACAGACTTGCTGGATATCACTGTCAGTATATGCTCTGGTCAGGTCTATTACACATATTCAGAGTCTTACCTGTTTGATTCTGGGAGAAGGAAAACGGTTTATAGAAATTGGTATTTCTTTGGGTTAACCTATACATAAGAAATGTCTAGCAAATCCATAGTAAAATGTATTTTGTCTTACTTTCATAAATGCCAAATCTCAACAAATTAAGAACAAAGTTTGAAAATAACCTCCACAGAATCACAGAATGGTTGCGGTTGGAAGGGACCTCTAGAGATCATCTGGTCCAGCCCCCCTGCCAAGCAGGGTCACCTGGAGCACGTTGCACAGGATGGCATGGGTTTTGAGTATCTCCAGAGAAGGAGACTCCACAAACTCTCTAGGCAACCTGTGCCAGTGCTCTGTCACGCTCACAGTAAACAAATGTTTTCTTATATTCATGTGGAACTTCCTGGCTTTCATTGTGTGCCTCTTGTCCTGTTGATGGGCACCACTGAAAAGAGTCTTGCCCCATCCTCTTGACACCCTCCCCTGAGGTACTTACATGCATTTGTAAGATCCTCATTCATTCTTCTCTTTTCCAGGCTAAACAGGCCCAGTTCTCTCAGCCTGTCCTCATATGACAGGTGCTCCAGTCTCCTAATCATCTTTGTAGCCCTCCACTGGACCCTTTCTGGTATCTCCATGTCCCTCTTGTACTGGGGAGCCCAGAACTGGACCCAGCGCTCCAGGTGTGGCCTCACCAGGGCTGAGTAGAGGAGGAGGACCACCTCCACTGACCTGCTGGCAACACCCTTCCTAATGTACTGCAGGACACCTTTGGCCTTCTCAGCCACGAGGGTACATTGTTGACTCATGGTTAACCTGCTATCCACCAGGTCCCTACCTGCAGAGCTGCATTCAGCAGGTCAGCCCCCAGCCTGTACTGGTGCATGGGGTTATTCCTCCCTAAGTGAAGGACCCTGCACTTGTCTTTGTTGAACTTCATGAGGTTCCTCACCATGCAACTCTCCAGAAATCTGAATGAAAATTCTGCAAAATATTTATTTAGTGCTGGGTTTTTATCTTCTTCCAAGTCATTTACTGAAAAAGAGGAGTGGACTTTGACCAACTACTTGAGTTTTGTGTTATGTCTAGGAAAGCCTTAATTTCAAAGTGTGTTTTGAAACATTCATTTATAGTATTGAGAGCATGTGAATTTCCAGTGTCTAGAGCACCTGCATCAATATCATGCACTCTAAAACTCTCAGCCAAGCAGAGAATGGAGTTGAAAGTAGCATTCTAGTTTGAGGCAATTTCCCCTTAATATATACTACTTACAAATCCTTTTGAGTTGCTACATTTCCTTGTGCTATTAAGACGGAACACGACTCAGCCTATTAAATTAGTAGTCAGAGGTGCCAGACCTTCACCTCTGTTACATACAAGGACCCACAAAGTCAGTTCTCTCCAGCCTCAGAACTCTGAAGTTACAGCTTTTCTTCCTGTCAGTGCTCTGAAGATTGAAGAAAATCTGCAAACAAGAACTTCTCTTACCTCCTCTGAGGTAAGAGAAATAGGCATTTTTTAGTTTGACAATATCTTTGCTGAGAGATTTTTATTGCTGAGCATCTCCATTAACACAGAAAATTGGTCCCCTGTCTTACACTTCATTTGCTACCTTGGCAAACAAATATACAATGCATTTTACAAGGCAAAATCTTAGGTCCTTAATCAGAAAATGACTGACTTAATTTATGATATATCTTTAAGAAGCAAACTGCTTGTTCTTCATAGAAAATAATGTAATGGGCTTTGTGCCATCTTATAAAATGAAAGGTCAGTTAGAATGGAATTGCAAAGAGAAAAACCTGGTTTAGCATCACTCTGCATTTTTAAACAATGGATCCTTTTGTCCAGTAGGATGAATCTACTGGAATCTATCACAAAGATAGAAATACATTTCAGATAATGGCTCTAAGTTAGAGCATCAAAAAACCAAATAGTCCCATTTCAGAAAGATTATTCATCTGTTTAAACTTATTGTAATTTGATTAAATTTTTCTTTAAGGAAATTGTAATGCTGGACTCCTAAAATGAAGGAAGTGCAGTGCTTTAAATACCAGTGGAAGAAAATTACTATCTTAATTCTTTTATGAAGAGTCTTTAAGAGAGTTTCATAGCAATAATAACCTGGAATTTAAATGTCTTTAGAATTTTCTTACTAGACTGATAGCTTTTATTGAGAGGGATTATTAATGAGCCAAAGACTCATACTGATAACATAGTGTTGATAAACCAGAAAATTTATACAGAGGCTTATACTCTCCTTATCTATATGTGTGTGTGCATATACATATCCATGTCTACTTAGTGTCTCCAGCATGATGCCTCATACATATATTGTGAACAAGCAGGTAAGAAGTGAACTGGACAGATGGACTGAAGGATATGTGGAAAAAGGGGTAATCTGCTGGACTTAAAGGGTGATTAATGGTTTACAGTTCAACTGTCAGCCAGTCATCACTGGAGTTCCTCGGGTGTAAGTACTAGGTCCAATACTGTTCAGTGTCCTTAGAAATGATCTGAGGACAAGAGTGAATGCACTCTCAACAAGTTTGTGGGTGAGCAAAGTGACAGGATGTGGTTTAACCCAGCAGGCAGCTAAGCAACACACAGCCAATCGTTCACTTCCTCTCCCAGTGGGATGGGGAAGAATCAGAGGGGAAAAAAGTAAAAGGTTGTGGGTGGAGATAAAGACAGTTTAATAGGACAGAAAAGGAAGAGAAAAAAGAATAATGGTAATAGTAATAGTAATATGTACAAAGCAAGTGATGCACAATGCAGTTGCTCACCACCTGCTGACCGATGCCCAGCCTGTCCCCAAGCAGTGGTAACCCCCATACCCCATCCAGCCACCCCATATTAATTGTTCAGCATGATGCCACATGGTATGGAATATCTCTTTTGCCAGTTTGGGCCAGCTGTCCTGGCTGTGTCTCCTCACAGCTTCTTGTGCACCCCAACCTCCTCCAGGCACGGTGGTGTGAGGAGCTGTAAACTTCTTGACTCTGTGTAAGCACTGGTCTGCAACAACTAAAACACTGGTGTGTTATCAGCATTATTCTCATCCTAAATCCAAAACACAGCACCATACCAGCTACTGGAAGGAAAATTAACTCTATCCTATTTGAAACCAGGACACAGGAGAGATGGATAAGTCAGAAAGAAGAGGCACCACACAGAAATACATTGACTGTCTGGAAGATTGGGACAAGATTTTTATGAGATAAAGATTTATGATATAAGATTTTTGAACAAAGACAAATGTGAAGTTCCGCATCCTGAATAACTCCACACAGCAGTATGGGTTGGGGTATGACTGGGGGGTGAGCAGCTTTGTGGAAAATGCTCTGGGAGTCCAGCTCTAGAGTGCAGCAAGCTGAATGGGAGTAAGCGGCATGCCCTAGTAGCAACAAAGGCAAATATTTCCTAGGGTTCATCATCAGGAGTGCAGCCAGCAGGTAGAGTTGTGTGGGATTATCCCACTCTGCCCTGCACCTTGTTAGATCAGCTGTACTCGGTTCTCATCTACCAAGTTCTGGTCTCCTTAGTTTAAGAAAGAAATGGAAAACTGTAGGGAGTCCGATGGAGGGCCACTGAGATGATCAGAGGATTGGAGCAGCTGTCATGGAAAGAAAGATTGCTTGGATTTGGTTTGTTCAGCCTAGAGAAGAGAAGGCTCAGGGTGATCTAACTGCAGTCTTGCAGTACATACAAACTATTATAGAGGAGATGGAGGCACTCTCTTCACAAGGGTGTCTGGTCATAAGACAAGGGGAAAAGGGCATTTGTTGCTTCAGGGTAAATTCCACCTGGACATAAGAAAAGAAATTTTTCACGGTGAGAGCAATATAACACTGGCAGATATTTTCCAGAGAAATCTCTTCACTGGAAAAGTTCAGGACAACTTGACTGGGCCTCAGACAACCCAGTCCAAGCCCTGCTCTGGGTTCATCCCAACAGGACCAGATGTTCTCCAGAGGCTTCTTCCAACCTTGACTTCTCTGTGATTCTGTACATGAATGAAATAGCGAATAGAACATAGTGATACAAATATTACAAACACACAGGGTAATGGTGGATTTCTTTCTATATATGAAAAATTTACTTAAATTTACTCACCAGTGACCAAACCATGTCTGAGATATAGTATATATTCCAAACAAGTGTGGACAAACTCTCCCAAATCATTTATCAAACACACAAGTTTGATGTTATATTTACTGTGAAAGGCGGAAAATTAGAAATATTTATGGCATTTTCTAACTAAAATATCTTTACTTGTATGTATGTTTGTATCTTGTTATAAACTCAACACTGCAGAATTAAGATGGTGTGTCAAGTAGGAAAACACACAAAACATTCTAAAACTATTGTAATCTAAAGTGATATTATCAGATGCTTCAATGCAGTCACTCAAATGCTTCTGAGACTGCAATTGTCAACCTTGTAGTGACAAGGATTTATAAACTACAAGACACCGTCCATTGGATTGAGTCTGAATATTGACCATTTTGTATCCTAGATTGGAGCAAATTTAGGGAGCAAAATGAAGCAGCCTTATCACTAGGAACTGAAAATAAGAAACATCTTTTATGTGACTGTGCTCAGAATCTTTGAAAGTTGTAAAAAGATGGGCAACATACAGTTTCTTTTACTTATTGTTTTGGTAGATATGCATTATGTGAAGGATAGGGTTTTTTTATATTAAAATATCCCCACTTGAACAATGTAATATCATGAGTAAAACTGAGTTACTCAACATTCTGTTTGTCTTTTTCCATTTTTTTTCCCCCAGCAGACTTAACACAGCTTTGGCTATTGCCTGTATTCTTCTCTAGTGGCTCCTTCTTTAGTGGCTCATACCTCCTTTCTAACTGAGTAGATAATAAGTTCTTGTCCTATCAGGTCAGTGGAGTCAATCTAATTTTTCCTCTGAGCATCAACACCTGCTTACAAAATGAAATGTTAAATGCAATTCTGCCACACTATTACAAATAGAATATAGTAGTAGTCTGTATTTTCAATTTTTAAATGTCTATGAGAGAAGGAACTCCTTATTTTTCAAGTCACAAAATAGTACGCATATCTTCAAAGTACTACAGGGAAAGGAGAAGGTAATTTCATTAAACCTCAAAAAGCATTTGCATGTGTACTTTCCTAAAATGGCGCGCAGAGGTTTTGTTTATGCGAAACAAGATGAGAATCAAACATTAGGAATAAGTCTGTACAAATACATAGATGCCATTTGAAAACTTTTTAATGAACTCTTATGTTCCACAAAACTTACTCTCCTACTGAAATAGTGCAGGCTGGTTCATATTTGAAAGAAACATGCAAAGAGGCTGCTTGAAGCTATGGATAAATAAAAAATGATGCTCTTCCCAATGGAAAACCAGTAAGTGCTTTAAAAGCACAGCAAAATGAAGAAAATCTGTGCTAAGAAGTTGAATGGAGCTAGGATTTCACATGAAAAGAAAGTGCTGTTCTGTTTAAATTTGTAAATGATCACTGTATTTCTGGGTCAGTGCCCATTGCTGAGTTAGAGTAACTTTTGACACATTTTAAAGTGTTACTCACACTGCATCAAAGAGAATACAGGAAAAGAAATGAAGCCTTCGGTATTAAAAAACAACAAAAGCAATGCCAAAAAAAAAAAAACCACTAATCATTTTCTCTAGTTTTACATTAAGCAGAAAGTCCCTGCACACTTGGAATTGTGAAAGACATGGCAACTTAATATATTAACAAGTTAGATTTTGCTCCATTATGGAAGAAGTTATTTTATGTTCTTGTTCACTTTTAAAGTCACAAAATGTAGTAACTATTCTCCTGAGTCCAGGCAAAGATTTCCTTTCAGAGCAGAAGAGAAAAATTTGTATCATATTCAGCCTAGAAAGGCCATAAATGAGACCCTGAAACATATGGATTTCATGAATAAGAGTAATTTATTGTTTTTGTTGCTGTTTTGTTTGTTTTCAGTTCCCTTTAGTGCTTTCAAGCTTCATTTTAAAAAAGATATCTGCATTCAAAAATGGAAAGCTAAGAACCATATGCATTAGTCAAGCAGGGAATAACAAAGGATTCCAGTTACTTAGCTTGTCCTGGAGGGTGAACCAGAAAGTTGCTTTGGTTTCCACCATAACACTGCTGTGAAAAGCCCAAGTCAGCACATTGCTGAAGAACCCCGTAAGTGGATAAGGAACATTTTGTAAGAAATGTTTTTCTCTCACAGTAAACAAGCGCTCTCTCAGAGCAGAGAATGCTCTTTCCTCAGCAGGAATGATAACACTGAGCTGAGAGAGAACTGCAACACCCTGAAAGACAAATTTCCAGACAGAGTCACGGCCAGATCTTTTCCAACTCCTCTTCTGCAAACGGGCAGCCTGTGGTCTGTTTCCAGAGGCTGTATCCATCATATTTCACAGAATTTTCTCTGGTATTGAGTGGTTCTGTTCCAACCTGAGATTTCACTTAGAATTTTTGATCCATAAGGGACAATAATTTTTGATTAATTCAAAGGGACCTGGAGAGGCTGGAGAAGTGGCCCCATATGAACCACATGAAGTTCAACAAGTCCAAGTGCAAGGTGCTGCACCTGGGTCAGGGCAATCCCAGACACGAGTACAGACTGACTGCATCCAGATCTAGGGCCCCCAGCACAAGAAAGATATGGATCTGTCCGAACGAGTCCAGAGGAGGGCTACAAAGATGGTCAGAGGGCGGGAGCACCTCTCCTATGAAGAAAGGCTGAGAGACCTGGGGATGTTTGGCCTGGAGAAGAGAAGGATCCAGGGAGACCTCATTGAGGCCTTTCAGTACTTAAAGGCATCCTATAAAAAGGATGGAGAAGGACTTTTTACTTGATGATAGGACGAGGGGGAATGGTCTTAAACTAAAAGAGGATAGATTTAGATTAGACATTAGGAGGAAATTCTTCACTGTAAGGGTACTGAAGCACTGGAACAGGTTGCCAAGAGAAGTTGTGGGTGCCCCATCCCTGGACGTGTTCGAGGCCAGGCTGGATGGGGCCTTGGCCAACCTGATCTAGTGGGTGTCATCCCTGCCTTTGGCAGGGGGGTTGGAGTTAAATGATCTTTAAGGTCCTTTCCAACACAAGCCATTCTATGACTCTACGATTCAGCTCATAACCAAGGGACACTTAGGGCAGACTAGGCAGATCCCCATGAGAAACTTAGTTACACACACATACAAGCATTTTATGCTGATATACTCCATGAAGATGTGCATGTGCTATAAACAAAGAGGAACAAGAAGCAATTTCCTGAGTCTTATTCTATACATATGCAAACCCTGTTCATATTCCTTTCATATGACCTTTCTTGTCTTTACTAGGAGGGACATCATTTGGCATATTTTTATAGGCTTAGCATTTTAAGCATGTCACAGTCTACCTGGAGTGTTGCAACAATATAAGGGTACACCTACAATGCTCCATGGAGCAACACCACTGAATCTGTTCAGCATATAGTTTAACTCCTGACAGTGCTCATCTGGGCAAGCATTTTTTTTTCTCATCCATCTAAACTCTTAATCAACTGGTCTTCTAATTCTCTTCAGAGACTATTTTGACAACAGTATTCAGATAACTATCATTTAGATAATGAAACCTAAAATGTATTTCCCAGTATTCAAAGATAACTAATTCATTGTAATCAATGATCATAGAAAAACAGGCACCTATTTCAGTTACATTTTAAGTACCTGAGAACTATTTTGCATTTTACGTGTTGTCTAGAATTGTTCTTGTAACACAAAATGAAGCAACTTTGAATATTCAGTCTCCTGAATGACAGCAAATAATGGATTACAGAATACTAAGATACTGTCTTATCCTTAAAGACGTACTGGAATTGTATGGATGTTGCCCATTTTCAGCTCAGTTCTATAGCTGCTGTCACACACTAACTTTCATAATTCACTTTAATTTCTCTTTGTGAGCTCTAGATATTTGCTACTGTTTTCACATGCAACTGGATGTATGCATCATTGGAAACAGGTAATGTCAACTCAGGATATGAATTTATCTGAAAATGGAAAACATTTGTAAGTTCACCTACATAGTTAAATGCATTTAATTAAATGATTAATGGGGCCTTGGCCAACCTGATCTAGTAGGTGGCATCCCTGCCTATGGCAGGGGGGGTTGAAGTTAGATGATCTTTAAAGTTCCTTCCAACCTGAGCCATTCTATGATTCATTCTATGATTCCGTGATTCTAGATGATTGTATGATTCTAGATTCATTCTATGATTCAGGGAAGTGTCACCATCCCTGGGGGTGCTTAAGGAAAGGTTGAACCTGGTGCTTAGGGACATGGTTTAGTGCGTGACATTGGTAGTAGGGTGATGGTTGGACCAGATGATCTTGGAGGTCTTTTAAAACCTTCATGATTCTATGATTCTATGATTCCAAGACTTCCAGATCCAAGATTTCCACCAACTCATGCCACAGATATGTTTTTTCCATTTTGTAATTAGCAATAAAGTTAAAGATATAATTCACAGTACACAGGAAATTGATAATGACATATAAACCTTAGACTTTATGATCTTTTGTACATCAGGTACCTACACTTTTACTCCTTACAAACTGGAAAATACAATCTTGCACCTGAATACAGAACTAAGAAGTGAAAACACCCAGCTAGTGTGTTATTAGCCTTCCCACCCTAGACAATTTCAATAAGAGCATCAAATTGCTAAGAGGTTCTACTAAAAATATAAGTCTTTTGGTGAAAAAGTACTTCGTCCAAACCCTCAAATAACTGAAATAGCACTGCAACAGGATTCTGCATTCCAAAACATATTCCTAAAAGTGTATGCCAAATTCTTATCTTCATCAGAAATTTAAATCACAATTAAATCTATGTACAAGTGAATCAGATACATTTTAATGTGCAATCAGGAAAAAAAAATCACAGAAAGATTAAAAGTTGCTATTTTGGTATGAAATCCCTATCTTTGTTTCGTTGTTCTATTGGGCCATTTTTAAAGCAGAAAGACTTCTTAAAAGTACAGTAGAGTAATCACAATACTCCTTTTTCTCAGACACCTAAGAAGCCATAGGTTGCAAAATTGCCTACTCAGAGATCATACTGTTTTCCACTGCAATGACAGAAATAATAATTGCACAGTTAAGATGGTGTGGAGTATAATGGCAAAAATTATAGGCAGTTTAGAAGGTTCTCACTTCTTTCAAAGGCTGGTATAACTCTCACCCTTGTACTGTTAGGATCTGCGGGAAGATTACCTAACACTAATAGCATTGTTTGGAACCTAGAAAAATGCAGAGGGTAGAGAGAACAGATCTTTAAATTACCAGAGCAACCACACCAAAAGAGTCCTGTAACCACAGAATTTTTGGTATGCCTTCACATATTGGCACAGCTATATTTTTGCTTCAGTGCAAGTTTCAATGCTGAAATACTTCTTCATGCAGAGGGAAATCCTGTCATTTTCTAGTTTCCTATCAGCCACTGAATTGTCATATTCTCTTTAGAGGCATTACCAACCAAGCCGTTTGCTTGAAAGAAAATGGCAAGGAAGTATATGTTCACTGTCTAGTGCATAAAATCAGTGCTTTTGGATCAGTGCTTGCACTTAAATTAGTTCTCAAACGAGCTTTTGCTGTACTCCAACAAGGCATATACAGGAAAATATTTCAATCTGTTAAGGATTAGAAATTAAAACACTGGTATAACAAAGAACCTTGAGCAATGTTATTTGTGCCAGTTTATTTACAATGATACGACCAATCACCTGAGTTTGGATCTCTGTTGAGACAGTGTTTGCTGCAAGTGGGATGAGTCTTCAGATGGACTGCCTTCATGCTGCAAGGAAGAGCTCCAAAACGAGTGACTTCATTACTTCCATTGAAGCCAGAACTGTAAAAGTGACCTGATTCACTCTGCTACTATTCCCAGGAAGGCCTGGGATCCATTGCACAGTATTTGCTACTACATTCCCTCCAGTGCCCTCTACAGATAGACTCAAAAGAAGATTAATGTTATCAAAAGATGGATATTATTTTCATCTCTCCAGGAAAGGGGCCCTTCTCTTGAATCCGAATTAAAATACACTCAAAAAAAAAAAAAAAAGTGTCACTGTTGGTTTGAATCCTCAGTATTCCTCTGTATTGTTACTATTTTAACTATACATTATACTCCTGCAGGGTCTGTAGCTTTGATGACAGGGGTGAAAAATGTTAATGAAGAAGTATCCTGAGAAGTCAGTTGGTGTTATGAACGAGAGATGTTAGTATTCTGTACTTCTTGAGGCTAATGAAATTATTTACATATAGAATGTGAGACTTAACCTGATGTGTATCTCAATTTATGACTTTGAAAAATCCCAAATCTTGTTTTACCTCTGTATCTATTGTACTAAGAGAAGGGCAAACCTGCTTAGATTGAAATGTAGATGGAAGTTTCATTTAATTTGAAACCAGTCTTTCTTGGCGATGCATGTAAAAGATCAAGATATGGCCTTACAGTCAGCTCCACATCAGCCTGAGAAGTTTCCAATAGAACAAGCCATCATGACAAGTGAGATGAGACAGCTTAGACCTGCACTGTTTGATGATTTAACTCAAGCTATACTTGAAAATCCATTAGATTCATTCTGCTGTTTTGACCTTTGAAGTCAAAGGACATTTTGCTGGCAACTTCAGTGGGGCCAGACACTTTATCAAAGGCTTGATGATATTTTGCATGATTAAAATTGGGTTTGAAAAACTTTTGAGTGAAGTTGGAGAGACACCCATTAACACTTAAGAAATGCAAGACACCTTAAGGAATAACATAACAATGCTGTGTTAATTCCAAAAGTGCAATTTTCTTATGCTGACAGAATAGACTTCATAAATAATTTAAGCAAAAATATGTGCAAGAAGATAAATATCTCATAATATAAATTCATATTTCTTTGCATAACAAGTGACCACTTAGAAAAATACCAGACATGAGTTTGAGTAATGCTTTTAATACTGTTCAGTGCATTCAAAAAAACAACAAGAAATGTATCCTTTCCATATTTAGAATTTTTTAAGCATTCATGAAAAGGCAAGATGCTTGTGATAAAGCACTTCATCTCTCTCTGCATTAAAAATGGTAAATTTATATCAAAGACACATTTTATTTGGAAACAATCTATTTTGTTTCTTGGCATGAACTTCTGAGTGTATCATCTGGAGTTTTGTGGAAAGACAGAATGTGATATAAAGCCTAGTTGTTTTACCCAAGATATGTGGTTAACTTGAGTCAAACATTTAGAAACATTACAAAATTAAATGTCATTAGGAATGGCATATTTTTTGGTGAACTAACTTTTAGTCCAGATGCAAGGAATAGGGTTAAAGTCCTTTTCCAAGCCAGACTGTGCCCAACCCATTATGAATAACAAAAACGGAAGCTAGAGTCTTTTCTGTGCTTTTGTGCGTAACACAGGTTGTACAAGAATAAATAGAGACAGGGTCTAATTACACTTTTGTAATATTTCTTATGGCATTCTGGGCCATGAAATTCATGCTCATATGTACTACTAATAAGCTAATCTTACTGCCAGCTGTGTCTTAAAACCATGTTTTTGCCCTCTGTGACCTACATGGTAGATACATGCACAACAGTAAAGCTCAATAAAAGTGATGTTACCTATGAACCTATTTACCTATGAAATACCTTTAAAACAGCCCTTTGGAATAAACTAAGAAAATGAAGCCTGCTCAGTAATATTTATGACAAAATTTACAGGTGGCAAATAAGAAATTAGAACAAAAGTGTCAACCAGTTATTCCTTCATGAGGTGCCTCATTTGACCCAAGGGATGTTCTATAGGTCTGTTTTAGTGAAAGGTATGCTGACAGGGAGGAAATAATTCATAAAAATTTAACAGAGAAATGAGAGTGTTCAAAATACTTGTATTTCCTCTATTTTTTGAACACACTAATAGACAAATATTCTAAAAATAAGTATGGTATTTGAACAACAACAACAAAAAAAGCCCACTGGAAGAATTTATGTGGACAAAATATGCTCACCTAATCTGAATTTACTAGGCCACTGGAGGTATTATTAATACTCTTTCAAAATTTTCTAAAATGCTTGTTGTTTAAAAAAAACATGAAAAAATGGTATCAAAGCTGACAGCATTTTAATCTTAACCACTCTGGCCTAAAGAAACATACAGAAAGGTTCAGAGATAAAAGTCTCTTGAAGAAAAAAATGCATATTTTGAATTTGACACCAGTTAATTTACTAAGACATAAACAAAAGCAAAAATTGAGCATGATATGTGCAAACACAATGTTACACAGAAAGAAACACCACAAACAAACAAACAACAACAACAAAACAAACAAACAAACAAACAAATAAAAACAGCAACAAAATTGGCCAGAGTCCATTTTAAAAGGCCAAATGGTTATCCATGCATTGGCCTGGACAGTTGTGCAGCTAGCTGGTAGAAACATGCCTTGCTGGAGAGACAAGGAGTACAGAACTGAGGAAGACAAATTATGTCTTGGCCAGTCTGAGGTAACAGAGCTGGATTCAGCTGGATTGTCTCTGATGTACCCATGTTCTAGTGAGCTGATGGTTTCCTTCAACCAAAAATGGGTTAAAATTTTCTTCTGTATGTAGGGCATGGGAAAGAACAGACACCAGCCTTTCTGTTTACTCCATTGAGTTTTATTGTGTCGAGATTTAGTTGGAGTTGTCACTGATGTGGGACTGACTACTCATGTACTGCCCAATGTACCAGATCTATCTCAGGGTCTAGGAAAGTTATATATATATATATATTATATTTTAATCTGAGTTGTCACCTCAGAGGTGTTGCTTTTAACCTTATTAACATAGAACTAGGTTTGGCTGGGGAGAATGTATCTTTCTCAAGTTGGTAAGAACTTTTCTGGGTTTAAAGTAATTGTCATTTGCTTGAATAGGAATTGCACTCGACTTGCTCTTCTGAGTGAAGGGCATGGGGAATCACCTCACAGCACCTCTTAAACTCTGCATTATGGATTCATACAAATTGTGTTTTGCTCCAGTTGTGTAAGCTGTGTTTTGCTCTCAGCAGCACTTGGGCTATTTTGAGTGTTCACTCCTATGAGGGTTCTGACTAAAATCAAATGAAAGTTTTGCTTCTTTCACATGAAAAAAAAACACCCAGCTTTTCCTATGAGGAAAACAGAAGTTTTCAGGTAATGCTAATTTCATCGTGGAAGACCAAATAGATGTAAAAAAAGATTTACCAGCCACCATGTTCTAGACCACTGGATAGCCCAGCTTTTCACTTTGGAAGAAACAGTTAACCTTTCTGATATATATATAAATGTTGACTTATGGTGCCAAAGCAGAGCCAGCAAGGGTAGTGTCTGAATAACTCAGCAAGGGAGCCATGGCCAAAGAAGTTGAAACAACTCATATTTAAATCAAACTTTAAGGATGTGTTCTTGGAGTTTTTCCCACTGTGAAAGCATGTTACCTGAAAGCATGGCATTTGCTTTCTGCCAACACAAATCAAAATAAACAAGGTACACTACTGCTTTGATTTTGGTGATAAATAAGGTTAGCTCTTTGCTGATTTCTTCTGAAGTGAATTTGTTGCTTTATCCAGTACTTTTGGTGAGACTCTGATTGGGCAATGCACCTCTCAGAGGTAATGGTTGCTAATTTGATATATTTCTGATGGATGACACAAATTTTGATTGGTAGTTTGTCTATTAATTAAGAATTTCTGAGAAAAGTATGAGAATGCTTGCTTGCAAAGTGTGTCTCTAGTATTTTGCAAACGATCAGTACAGTAATAAAACTCACTTATTAAAGTTAAAATGGAGTATAATGGTTGTATAAGTGCACATATTATTTTCCTATGAATATATAAATTTTCAACAAATCAGGAATTGTCTGTATACCATATAGAGATAGATGTCTCAACTTATTTTTAAAGTTTGTTCTAATATAGTTCACTGATGAAAAAATAGTATTTCAGACAAAATTTCAATTTAAAAGGACTGACCCAGCAACAGTTGAATTCAGCAACGAGTTTTCTGAATGATTTTGAAGTATGTTTTATTAGCTGCTTGAACACTCCTCTTCTGGAGGCTAAAAGGCAGCATTTCTTAAGTCAATTAGAAAATCACCAGCAGGTTTATTTGGCCCAAAAGGAAATTCAAATGGGATCTGTTCTCATTTCTGTCAGATAACATGCTACACAAGAACAAGGTCATGTAGAAACAATGTGTTCTGTTACTCATGCATGGGACTTGGTACATTCAGACATGCTTCCAACTACTGCCAAATGGACAAAATACACATATATGTAAGTTGTACACATGCAAAACATAGTTTAATCAGACTTTAACCCTGTAGACTCACAGTCATTGTGTGATAGATATCTAACAACTAACATTCTATCTGTGCATACCAAACCATCCAGGTGTGGGTTTTTGGTGAAGGTACAGCGACTGGTGCAGCTTTTGAATTTCTTTCTACTTAGAAGAATACTTCCGAATGACAAATGTAATTAGGGACTACCTACCTACTTTGCACTGGAATAAATGTTTTTTTTTTTTTTTGTATATATATATACATACATATATGTATGAATATATATTTTTGCCTAAAGGAATTTAATTTCCAAAATACAGACTTAGCATAAATGTGAACTTTGGAGATCTCAGCTTAATCCTAGAACTATGGATTTGGAAACATTAACACAGATTGTTGTCAATACATTCTGGAGGACCTGACTGTCCATGACAAAACAGCCTCTTGGGCTGTAGAATAATTTCCTAAATGAGTCATATTAATTCTTTTTAGAGTGAGCTGGCAATACAGCCATCAAAAGAAATACTTTCCTCTATACAGTCTTTGAGTGACACACAAACATATACAGGCTAATATTTTCCTACCGCATAAAATATATATATATATTTTTTTTTTCAAAACAGTGCCAGTAATGCTTAAGCATATAATAACATATATTCACAGAATGTGACAAACAGAATCCTAGTGTGCCCATGTCCTAAAGTCCCCACCTAGCCAAAAACAGTGGTGACCTTTTAGACTGGTAGATCCTGGCTCAGTACAAATGCAGGCTATTCAGCAGAAAGGTAAGCCTGTTTCCAAAATCCTCCCATCCCTTGGCAGACCTTGACATAATATGTATGTTTTTCTGCATACCAACCCAATCAGGCTGGGGAACCCTGAACAACTTGTTTCCCATCTCCCTACTGTCTGGGTTCAAGCCTCTTTTAGTCCTCCCTTCCCACTGTTTGCTCTTGAACAAAAAGGAATTACTTGCTTCATAAGTTCTAACGATCATTGAAACAATTCTCCTCTACAGCGCCATATGCATGTCTGGGAGAAGCTTGACCTATTGCTGACAGTCTGTATAATAATTTATCTTCTCAGGCTGACAGTTCAGTTACTGCAGATATCCAAAGTGGGGGAAAATACAAAGCATTTAAAGAATAGATAAAACTGAGGTTTATTCAGGAAAAGATTGCAAAAATTGTCACTATTTATTTTAAAAGGACAAAAACAGGTTTATTCGTGACTTGCAGAAGCACACAATGAATGTGCAGGCTCTGCAGCAACACCTACAGCTAAGCTGCACAGAACTCACCTGCTTTTCCTATCACAGGTGTAAAAGAAAGATGTTATGGAAAACAGCAGAATCCAATTTTCCATTTGAAGAATGTGGAGCAGAGTCAAAAATGAAACATAATCTACTCAGTTACCATTCGAGCCATGGGGATCAGACATATGTATCCCTGCACCACTTTATAAAATCAACAAAAATATGTTTATGGGTATTTACCAAGCAAAACTACCACCATGCATTTAAAGTAAATCTTGCAGTTTTGCTGTAACTTTGGCCAACAGTTTGAAATTGCATTGCATCATTTGCTCCCTAAAATTACTTTGTAGGTTAGTCAGGGAAAAGTAAATGAAACTCTTCCCATTGTGTGTTACCTCCATTTTTTCCAAGCAGGCAGTAAGAGGCAATATTGCCACTTGTCTTGAAGCTTTCCTAGGGGAAGAGCCATTTCAGGTTATTGTAAACATTCCAAGTAGCCACATGTGGCAAAGATACTGAAAGGAGACACTGCATGGCAACCCCATCCCTACTGATTTCTGGCAGTACAGCAGTTTCTCTTCAGTGTTTAGCTGGTGGCTCTCCAGAGTGTCTCCTCTTCAGAGAAGTGAAATTGCAGCTGCTTTCCATTGCAAATAACCACAAGAGTAAAGTTTAGCTCTGTTGCTAAACCCTTATACCAGTGTATCAGTTCTCTCACTAACTGCAGCGCTAATGGTCTATATAACAGCAGCAATAGCTGTTGGCAATTAGCACTGTTTAAATTGGTTTTAAGGAAATTCTCTTTTCCTATGAGAAATTCTGCCACCTGTGAGCAGAAACTTGTCACGTCTCCACAAATCCACAAATTGGAGGTGTTACAGCTCTACGTGAAATTTAGGCAAAAGTGGTGCATGCCTGCCAGCAGCCTTCTCTCTGTTTTGAGACTATTACCTTATAAAGACGGGTTGCATATCCATAATGAAAATCAGTTTATTTTACTGGGAATCATGCTTAAGGATATCTGTGCACTGAGTTAACACACTGTGGTTTATATATTACCGATCCCTTATTACCCGGGACAGCAGATGTGTAAAAATATTTGCTTTCTGCTTGCCTGGTACATGTTGCTTCATACCAGTAATGGTATGTTTGACAAACCCAGTCTATCAGTAATGACTCAAGTAATTAATATTAAATTAATTTTGGCCTATAAATAAATAAAAAAAAAACCCTCAGTGTCACTGTGCCTAGAAGAGTTTCTTCTCTAATCCAGTGGTGGAAGACTAGGTTTCTTGAAAGCAAAGATATGTTTGGTCTGACATGAAACCACTTAGCTTTTGCTGTACTGCTTCTCAATTAAGCAATTTCACTGGAAATAGGCAAATTCATAGAATTTTTCTCTAAAGGGTGAGAGTAATAAAATTGCAGATTTCAAAAATGGAAACAAATGTTTAAGATTTTGCTTTTGTTTATTTTTATCAAAACCATTAATGCCTCACAAAGAAGAAAGATATCTGTTAGGTGTCTCACATAATCTCTATGTATTTAGTCTGGTCATCATCCCCATTTTATTTTGGATCCCTTTCAGGTTTTAGTCTGTATGCATTTACCTCAAATATATTTCAATTCTGAATACCAGAACACTTTTTTTTTTTTTTTTAACTCCTCTCTCTAAACCCTCTTCTCATTCTTATCATCTCTGCATGTGTAAAACATCAGAACCTATGTCCTTTGTTAGCAAAGCTACACATCACGGTTGTGCTTGGATGCTTAAATAATTTTCTTTCAAAAAATTCTAGATTTCTTATTGAGCAGATGCTTTCAGTTACATCTCTTCAATATGTAAACAATTTAAATCTCAACCTTTTTTTTCCCTCTTCCAGCCCACTATATTTGTGGTTTTCTACTCTTGCCTACCACACTTTATACACGATCTGCTTGGATTCAAATCCACTTTGACAAATAGTGCCAATTTATTTCAAAGGACTTGTGAACTTAAATTCACCATCTTAAATGTACCTTATATATTGTCTGGGGGCTTTTTATTTTGCTTGGATAAGCAAGAATATGCCTTCCAGTAAAATAAATAAATAAAAAAAGAAGTAACAAAGTCAGCTGCAAAGTTGATCAGTAATCATTGTGTCTGTCACACACACACACAAAATACAAGTACCAGATGATTATTTTCCTCTTGAAAGTACAATTTTTTGGTGCTACACAAACTCCTACCATTATGTTATTAGATATATACTAGTGGAGCAATAGGCAACAGCTGAAAATACACTCCTTCCAAAACTGAAGCTAGTTTCATTAATAATGCAAGTTTATCAGAGAAAGCTGTTTCCAGACACTCTACATGCTGCCAGCTCACCATATATGCATCTCTGGTTTGCATAAAGTCAGTACATTTCAAATAAGATGGAAAATATATATTCTTTCCTTTCTGGATGTTTTATCATTTATCCTACTAATACAAAGATGAACTAATACCCTTTATTAGAAATTGTTAAGCAAAGATTCTACTGTGTTTCAAAGGAGATGCAATATTCTGCCTTAAATCCTAGATATTTAATATGTCTCTGTTAAAAAATATAAACAGGCTATGTAAGCAAAATTCACAGGTGAATACAACAGGAATTTGCTGTTAGTCCTGTTACAGATTGGTCACTGTTATAAAGACAATGAGAGACCAAGGTAAGTCACCACAACATTTAGAACATTAAATATCAGCAAAATAATACAAAATGGAATGAGCTTTTAATTACTTATCTGTGGTGCATTCATAGAGCTTTAAACAAACATATCTTACCATTGCAGTGGAATATGTGAATATTATAATGTGAATATCTTCACATTACAGTGAAGATGGTTTGGTATTTATGCTATAGTTTCAGTATTATGATAAAGTCTTTTCTAAAAGCTTTAATTTATTAAATCACTGCTGTCTAGGTAAACTTTTTACACAAGTTTTGAACACTTTGTCCTTAAGTAGCATTATAACATAACCACCTAGCATCATTGTCTTCTGTCTGCTAAGAAGAATAGTTGGCTATAGTAACTCGAATTTATTTTACATTTTTCAGTTCAACTACTGCTTAGTTTCTGGTAATCTTCCAAGTCAATTGATATTAAGAGGAATAAGAGCAACTGCATACTACACAACTTCAATCTCGCATTTTACAAGAGGCTTCCATGATTTTAAACTGATCATCTTTTTTATTATCTTTCCAAAGGCTGCTGAAATCTTGCTCTATATAGAATATTTTATATTCTTTATATTTCAAATATATTACAGAATAACCATTACAACAGCTGTAAAGTCCCACACAGGGAATTGTTCCAAACCTGCTGCGATTTGAGAAGTGATGAAAAGTGAAATCTTAAAATATACTCAAGCTGGGGAAGTTGTTCTGCTTCTGAAGACTGGTAGTTTAGCTGCAGGTTTTATCTTGACAGTTACATGTGCTTCTCCAACCTTTTGCTGTTTTTTTTCCCTTTTACTTAGGAAATTAGGTTAGGCATTTTATATGCCAAGGTAATTAAATGTAACACAGCAAACTATGACTGTGAATTTATAAAATAGGTAGTAAAATGGGTGATAAAAATTTAACAAGTGTCCAAAACTGTTATATAAATCTAGGCTTGACGTGCTTTTCCATACCATCTTGGTATACCTCCTGTTTCAAAAATGTACTGAAATATATTTTTTTCTGGAATACTCAGTAGACTTCTATATTAGTAGAATGTTAAAGCAGTTCCAGTTTATATAGGGTTGGAGAGACTGTTTACCATTCCTTGATGGCTCCTAGTGACTATCAAATCAGCAGCACATCTAGCTGAAATAATTTTTTTATGAATAAAATAAAATAAATTACAGATGAATCTTACTGTCCAATAATTCAGTCACAAAACACTGATCCACCTCAGCTTCCTCTTTAAAGACATAGTCATTATTTAAGAGAGCACCTGTCCTACAATGACTCTACTTTGCTTCCTAAAGAGGTGATTTAAATATTTTTAAAGACTTTCTAAGACTTTAAAATTGCATTTGGATTTCGTAAAGGAAAAGTTCTTACTTGTGCTTTGTCCCCATGAAAAGCAACAAAACAACTAAAAGAAGATTTTGTGGAAGAATATACATATACCATTTTTAATACCATTTATTTTTATTTAATGGTATTTAATTTTATTAAATGGTATTAAAATATTTTTAATTAATTTTATAATTAATTTTATAATTTATAATTTATAATTAATTTTATTAAATTATCATATACCATTTAACACCATTTAAAATTTTATTCCATATACTTCATTTCTATAAGAAAGGAGACCAAGTCCTTTCAAAATAACCAAAACTTGGTGTTGCTGAGATTGAAGTGCTTAGATATTGTGTATTTTAACAATCAGCTTTTACAAAATAATAGAAACACTCGAAAGAAGGGTGGAGGAATACAAAAAAATGAATGAAAGAAAGAAACCATTTGCTGGTCTAAGCCAGCACAGCACTACCATGGAAAGTCACATCCAGTACTGTCTCAGAAACCTTAAATTATCAGCTGGCACTATGTAGTTTTAAAAGAGAGAGGGAGAGCACAAAAATCTTGTCTCTTACATTTTACCTTTGTTCAGAACAGATTTTATACCATATCTGAACTACAGTTCAGTGACCCTAGTGCCTAGAAGATTGTGTACTAAAGCAGGCAGAGGAGAGACAAGAGGAACTGCAGAAGAATATGCAGCAGGAAGAGAAACAGCTGATGAATGCCAGGCAAAAATGACGAACAACCCAACTCATTTCCAAAACACCAAGATGATGTATTTACTTCTGAAATTACCAGCTCAGGTGGAGAAGCATGGGCACAAGATAGTCTTCATGGAGAACACTCTAAACTTTCAATTCCAAATGTTCAATTCTATTATCACCCAAAAAAGACCAAAGGCCAAAGGAAATACTCATCTAGTTGATCAGGTGAAGCCAGTTGATGTGTTTTTTTATTTTTTTTGGATTTTATCAAAGCTTTTGATACTATCTCTCACATTATCCTTCCGGGCAAAATGTCCAGCATACAGCTAGATGAATACATAATATGATGGGTGATCATTTGGCTGAAGGGTCAGTCTCAAAGGCTTATAGTAAATATACTGTCACTTTCTACCCCTTTTGGTGTTATTCACTGCCACCATTTCCTCAGTTAAAACTTTCACTAGAAGTACGAGCAGCTGAGGTCCCTTGGTTTGTTCAGCCCAGAGCAGAGCAGGCTGAGGGGAGGCCTCATGGCGGCCTGCAGCTCCCTCACGAGGGGAGCAGGGGAGCGGAGGGGCAGGCGCTGAGCTCTGCTCTCTGGGGACAGCGACAGGACCCGAGGGAATGGCATGGAGCTGGGACAGGGTAGGGCCAGGCTGGGTGTTAGGAAGGTCAAGGAAGCTGTCTGTTCTTCACTGAGAGGGTGGTCGGGCACAGGGACAGGCTCCCCAGGGCAGTGGTCATGGCACCGAGCTGATGAAGTTCTAGGAGTGTTTGGACAACGCTCTCAGACACGTGGTCTGATTTTGGGGTGGTCCTGTGTGGAGCCACGAGTTGGACTTGATGGTCCTTGTGGGTCCCTTCCAGCTCAGGATATTCTGTGATTCTCGATATTTTACTGTATTAATGCTATTTTAAAATGGCAGCTGTATGTTGTTTAGGGGGATCAATATTTTTCAATTTGTAGTTGAACTATTTTATATAAGTGCTTTGTAATATAAAGCTAAAAATAAAATAAAATAAAATAAATCTAATAGGCTTTACAGAAATTGTAGACTCCTGTATTCTACCTTAATTGAGCCTATTCATATCATAAACTTTGAGGCCTCTTCATGCAGTGTTTGATCATTCATTTTACATATTCATTTCAGACAAATAATGGAAACAAAATACACTCAGATGGATATTTTCTGTACAATGCTATCTCATTCATTTTAAAAGATATTAGTCTAAAGCTGTGGTTACCAGTTAATCATTAAGTTCTGAGAAAAATATCATGGAATGAAAGCAACAGTCAATATTCACAGCGTTTTCATGGATACAGAAGCATAAACATCTGCTTTCATGTCTTTTTTTTTTTTTTAATATTTTTCCAGGCTTGAAAAATAGTTATGCACCATAAATATCACTCTATGAGTCATTTACTTAAGTGAACAGCTGCCTGCTAATTAGCCAAATGCTCTCCATTTTAAATCATACAGTTAAATGAACATACTGCAACAGGCACAGAACGAAGTGCAGGAATGTTACTAAAATGATGAAATGGCAGAAACTTGATATTTCCGTAGCAGCAAACAACAGAAGTCATTTCCTTACATGCAACTTTGTATCTGTGGCCTGAGAGTCATAATGATCATTTGCGGTAGGCTGTGGATACGAATACAGAAAATAAGGCAAATACCACAGTGTCTTGGCTAAATATACGAAATAATACAGCTTTTAGAGCACCAATGTATTCCACTAATTTAAATGCTAGCTTTGTTTTGTCTCACAGAACTGCTGAACAGTACTAACGTCTGAAGAGTCAGATTAATAGGCATTAGCAACGATGGCTGTTCATTTACCGGAAAACTTTTCTGTTCTACAGTGATTTAGAAAGCTAATCAAATCTAGATGAATGTTGAAGTAGGCATGCCTTCCTGGAAGAAGTGAAAACAAAATGAAATAAAACAAAACAAATAAAAAAAACCCTCCACTTTTTTCTCATGACCATTCTCTTCTATCACTCAAATCTTGTATTTCTTTAAATTAGCATAATTTTTGGCAGTAGAAAAGCACAGTATGAATCTGGACTTCCCTATGAGCCTTATGGCCTGCCTTCCTAAATATAAGTTCTTTTAGTCTTACACACAGTAAAACAACAACATAGATCCACAGTTCCCAAACTAAATTCAAACATTTCAAACAAAACCTTTATAAATCTCCAACAGATTACTACTACACTGCATGGATGGGCAACACTGAGAACAAGGCATCCAATCTATCTGATTCTACGTAATGTGATGTGGGTCCACCTCCTGAAGTCACTAGGCTTTGGGTATGCTTTTGCAAAGTTACTTTGGGACAGATTTTTAAAAAGATTTTCATCATCTATCTTCATCTTTAAGAAACCAAGGAAAGTCACTTGATATAGGAGATAAGAAGTTAGGAGCCATAGGATCCAAGAAACTGAAATTTCAAATCCTGCACGAAGTATGTTTTTCATTAAATTTTCAATTCAGATTAAACCTGAAGGAAAACAAAAAATAAAAAGCAAAGATTATTCATTTTTTTTCCTTCTAATAACTTTTTTTTTTTTTTCCACAGAAAACTGACACAGGTTAAAGAGCAGACTATTGTACTTGGTTGGAAGCATTCTGACCTGAATTTCACTAGGAAGAATAATGCACCCATTCCTTCCTGTTCTCTATTCATTAAAACTGAGAGATATATTTAAACAACTAATCAGGGCCACAGTATAATTACAACACTGACCTCCACAGAAAGATAACTATAAAATTAATCATTCGCTGATAAGATAGCTATAGTCTGGGGCTTTAAAAATGAAATTGCTTCAAAGCATTTCCAATTTTTCTATTTTCTTTCATGAACACTCATTAGAGCCATGAGTACTCTTAAGAACAGACTTTCAGTAGTCCAGTATTCCAATCCTTTGCTTACATTATCAAAATCATTTCTGAAATTATGTGGGATACATTTAAGTTATAATTACGTGAGATGTAATTGCTTGCAGTAGAAAAAGCTTTGACTCAATAATGTCCCCAAATCCTTTAAAACCTTGTATTCGTACTGATAATCAAGACAGAAAAATCCCATCAGCTACAAATACTTTTTCTTACTTTTGAATGATCCCTGATAATTCTTTTTTACTACTAGTAATTAGATAGTAGTATCAGACCCCAACCTCTCATTTTAAATGACCTTATGTTAGTTTTACTTTTTCTTTTCTTTTTTTTTTTTTTTTTCTTCTCATCACTGTATTAGAATTGGGGGCTTAAAATGACATGCAATTAAGTACACCTACCTTCCTGATGGTTTATCAATTTTACAGTGATCCATCCACTCATCCAGTCCCACAATCCTGTGAAATCTATCCAGTAAAACAGGCAAAACTAAAATAAAAAATCCAGTCCCCGCACATAAAGGCTGCATGTCAGTCATTCAGAGACTGACTTACCCAAGAAAATACGTGTCCACTGATCCTGCTGATTTCTGTTTCAAATGCAGGTCTATGAACATTTGAATTTGGGGCTTGTAACTGCCATTCTGTTCTTTCATATGATATAAATGACTCCTCAAAGCTTGCAGTCTATGAAAGGAAATGACAAGTGGACAAACAACTTCCTGCTCTAATCTGTGCTGCCACTCAGTCACTAATTATTTTAAAGGAAGGTGCTTTGTAACATGTTCCTTTCATTCTGTTTTCCTCTGTATTTGCAAAAAGAGTGAATATACTGCAGTAGATTTTATCTCAAAACAATGAATCGTGACAAATTGAAAACCTTTGTACAGAACCTCAATTGTTTTACCAAGGAGGTAGGGGGCAAAATTTGTTATTAAAAGATGCCATCTGTTAATTGCAAAAATTCACCTAGTATGTCTCTCATTCTTGCCAATATGCATGATTCAAAGAAAAGTCACATTTTTACTGAAATTATTCATATTACAAATGGAACATGAACACTTCATTTTTAAGCACAGATATTTCCTTTCCTTACCAAGAGCCTTCAGGAAGGAACCATGAATCCTCATATACCATATCCTTTTCTGAATCAAGCTCTCACCCAGACAGCAATCCCTTTCCTGGTCTATTGACAGAACCATGTGCTAAATAGGCAAATTTTTTTTTTAGGAGTGGAAAAGCCACAGGTATAGCTGGAGCAGGATCCAAGTACTGTTACGTATATATTAACTCTTTGAGCTTTGTTTGTGAAGGGATTAAACCCAACTGCGAGGAGAACAGTAACAGAAAAAGGCAGAAGGAAAACCAGAAACTTTTCAGGAAAGGGACAAAGGCTGTATGTTTTAGGTTTCAAAGTCAAAAGTCCACATGGATTTACAGAGTGGATTATGAACATTTGTATTTATGAAACCTGCTTTGACTGCAGGTCAGAAGTCTGGGCATGACTGAATGCCTTTTTAGCTTGAATTGCATGTGACTGCTGTGTGCACATAGATATACACCAGAACACCAATGTCCACAGAGATACATGAATACTGGAAGACTACCTAAATAACTGCAATAAATTTTAAAAAGTGTCAAAACCAGCAGCAATATCAACCAAAACCTGCAAACCATAATCAGAAATTGTTAACTTCCACAGTCAATTATTTTAAATCGACAGTTTCTTACACAGAAGAATTAACAAGACACAGGAAGTAGAAAATAGACTTTAGATGGATAGCTTCATTATTTCTAAAAAGTAATGACAAGTCTCTTTCATCTTAAATATTCTAAAATTGCAAAAATTGGTCTGAGATTATTCTCTCCACAGGGTTTAGTGACAATTAGATTTTTTCTCTTTGTTCAGAACACTTTCAACCTGAATCAAAGTCACCTTCAACTTGTGTGCACTAGTTATGTGTAAGGAAGACATACAGCCCAAAGCAAAAGAAAATCAGCCAAGATGGTTAAAAATAAAGACCCTGCAGCAGTGAAATTAAACTAATTTGTGTTCCCAGATGAAGGGGCAGAAAAATCAAAAGTAACTTCCTTTTCTCATTCATTCATTTTCTCACTCTCCAGCATTGTATGTATATTCTCTAGCACAGTACATTTTCATATCAGTATTAGACTTGCCTGGAATATGACAGATGTGCATTTTACTGGTAGCCTCAGCTGTAGGTCAGAAGTCCATGCACAGCTGAAAACCTTCCTAGCAGGACCACCATATGATTGTGCATTTTGTGCCCAAAGACCAATGCTCAAAGACTCTCAATCTAGCTGTACAATTACGAGATAAAGTTCACAATTTTGCAGTCTTCAGCTTTGTATCTTTTCAGTGTTGTTGTTTTAATATGCATAGTGGGCTGGGTGTCTCAAAAGGATATATATATATATATATATATATATATCATTTAAAAACCTTTATTTTACAGATGCAGGTGAATAAAACTCAGATGACAGAGAAGTTACTATCCTCAGCTCTTTGTTCTACTTCTCCCCAATAGATTAACATCTATGTTGCATGGATGGGCAAACCACATACGAAGCACATCCTGAAACTATCACAGTTAACAGCCTGATACTTTCAGGCAGACCAAATTGATTCTGGGTTGTAAACTGCGGCAGGAGATGCTTTAATGAGAAGCTCGGTAGTTTATTTGGTATGCTCAGGACAGCTATTTAAACAAACATCTCAAATACTGTTCCTGCCCAGAAGTCATAACCATGAACCTCAAAATGGATCTAAGCAGCCTGAAGCCTTGAAATCACGCAAATGATAAACGTTTTTTCCCCCCAGCAACATAGTATCATATTCACGTTTACATGCAGGTATTTCTGATAATCTCCTCCTGCTTTGCAATCTTGAAAAAATCAAAGAGAAGATATGTCTGTCAGTGTTAAGCTCTCTCTGTGGCTTCTGTAAGAGCCCTCTGAGAGTATGCAGCTTCTCCAGGGACTGATATATCCCATTCTAAGAGAGTTATCCAAGACATTGAATGATCTTCTGGTGATATGGAGCTCTCGCCATTCCTTGATCACAAAACAAGACTCAACGACTGAGCAACATTAGCCAACACACCTAATTCTTACATATTCACTTGGATGTCTCCTACCTGAGCAAACTTCAGTTCTGACTCAGGTTTCTCCTTACCGTTATTTCCTCTTTTCTCATAAAAAAAAAAAAGCATTCCAGCCATTTCCTACACTACAATACTACCTGTCCTGTCTACTGAATTTTGACATTAGAAAGATTCTCCTAATGCTCGGTCTAGATTTTTGCTCTTTTAATGCTGTCATATACTCTTAATTGTACTCCCACTTTCTTCAATGCTAAATAGATCTGCTGGTCCTATTTATGGAATTTAGAAGTGATATTTCCAAGTCTATGAACTGTAAAAAGAGCTTGCTATTGCATTTGATAAATGAGTAATGTCATATCAGAACAGAGGAAATAACACAGCTGTGAAGACACACTTGGCTCTACCTTGTCAAATTGTCCACTTGACTCACTTGAGAATATTAAGTATTCTCTGTGGGACTGGTAGGATACTTGCCAAATCTAAGACTGAGGTAATACCAAAGATCACAGATAGTCTTTTCAGCTTCGGAGTTACTGCTCTACATGCATTACATATTTTTTATGAAAATCAGCACTTGTGACTTGTTATTAATAACAGTAAAAATGTGGACTGAAGTTATCAGATGAGACTTTGAAATGCATTCTCTCAGGTAAAGTTTTACTGAAATTTTTTTTGCATAGATTTTGCATTGAAATTCTTTTTCCGCCTAAGTAACCTTTCTTTTTCTTTGAAGAGAGGAATAAGAGAAAGCTCTCATTCAGCCTGAATTAGAACTTTTTTTTCTAAATTCTAGCAAGATAAAGTTATTTTCTTCTTAATTCCAAACACTTAACTGGATGCTAGCATCCTAAGATCATATCCAGCAGATATGGTCTTCACACATCTGAGAATCTAAAAGCCCTCCTTAGAAAGTTCATCTTGGAATATATCTCTGAAATAAAAATACTACCATTTTTGCAGCTTCTGTTACACAATGTTGTTTTCTTTTAATCCTAAAACTTAATGGACTCATTATCTTTTCAAAAACATATGAGACAAAGTTTATCTACTACAGAATAAAAAACAATTTTCTCATGAACTTTACTATGGCGAGGAAAATAAATTAGAGATTAAAGTTGATGAAGAAGACCAAGTAAGAGTTGTTATTTAATGTAAAGAAAAAAAAAAGTCCCAAAGTGGTTTGTGAAGATCATCGATACATATGAAAAAAATCACATAAAATCTCTGAAAGAAAGTTGCTACTGATTTTTAAAGCTAACAGAAAATATTGTCTGTTAACTAATGACAGTAGCGAATTAACCTTATGCATTCTTTATTGATGTTTGGTTTTGAAATATGCACATTGTTAATTTATGCAACATCCTCTACTTTTTGTGATGTGACTATATTGTATCTAGACTGATTTATCACTCCTTTCTAAATTGTCTTTACAATAGAGGCATTTGTAAGGCTTATGCTATATGTTTTTACAGTAGCTTGTAATAGGGGCCTGACTTCTTAAGACCTCTGGATACTCAAAAATTAGCTTACAAATAGGTATCAATCCAGTATTCTTAGAAAGGCTGAGATCTGTTAAGAGAGTAAGAGAGACATACTGAGATTCTTTATAGTTTTTTTTTTTTTTTCGGTATGTAGTGCATTTTGTAGCTAGTGGTCTTTTTTGTGAGTTAAAAATGTTTTAGACACTTAATATAATACTTTGCAATATTAATTCAATATGAAAGCAAATAATAGCATGTCGTCTCAGGCATTCAAAATATTGGCAGTTATTTCATTAAAATTCATGACAGTTGTTTAAAGTTGCATGGATTTTTTGGTAGTCTTTGAAGAATGAAAGTGAAAAATCCATACTAAGTATACAGAGACACATACTTTGATTTATGAACAGATTTTCAATCTGGAAAAAGAGGTCAAAAATGAAATGAGAAAGAGATTTAATTCCACTGTAAATGTACATTATTATTGTGTTACTCAGCCTTAAAGTGAGGAAAGGAACAATCTACTGTAGAGCACAGCATATACTGTAACAACTTAGGTTTTAAGTCACACAAGGAAAAAAAAAAGCTCCAAACATGAGTCATTTGTAAGGGTTTCTTCTCCCTTAATTACAGATATTTGATGTGACATTAACTGATTAAGAGGACCAGATTGTCAGTTTTCATCAGAATACACTTCAATAAGATGACAATGAACTCTTGAAGAAATTGCTGTAAGTGAGAAGGGGCATCTTTACAAGAAATCCCTTGTTATTAGAAAATGGAAATTCTTCTCTAAAATCCTCTCTAGGTCAGTGCTGAAGATTAACACTTTAGTGAGATGAGAAAAATATTAAGAAAAACGCAAAGGGGAACAGATGAGCACAAAGCAGGCAAACTCTAGCAGTCTACAATGACTTGAGAAGGATCCACATTTCTCATGTATCTTATTTTTGGGGAATGCATGTGATCAGGTATTTTCCAAAGCATCTATTTACACATCTGGATTTTGATCCCTAATCTGTAAGAGTTTGGTATCTTGGGAAACTGGAGTTGGATATTAGAAACGGATCTATTTTTTTCCCCTCTGTTTCAGTGTTGTGTATCAATGAAGCATTAACAACCATGGGGCTGTGTGAGGATCAAAGAGTCAAGTGCTAGGGAAACTGAATCTATGAAGTGCAATTTAAAAGCTGAAACATGGGCTGGGGTAGGCCCAGGTACCCTCACTAAGCTGTCTTTACAGCACCTCCATTCAGTCAAGTCTTTCTGAAGTGAAAAACAACCCTATAACTACATCATTCCTTTCCTGCTGAAACTCAAAGTCCATACATTCCATTGGTAGATGCTGCATTTCTTGATTTTACAATTTGTTCATGAAGTCTACTAATGGCAGGTTCTTTGATACTTTGTTGATTCACCTAGAGAAACAGCACAATTTAAATCAAATTTAAATATATTTCTTTGTATTAAGTCTGTATAACTATGCATTTAGTCCTACAATATCCACTTCCATGGATTTTGCTCACCATCCTTAAAGCAGAGATTCAAGAGGAAAAATTACCAAAGTTTTTTTTTTATTATTATTATTTTTATTTATTAACTGCTATTTTATCTTATTAATGAATTCCTTCAAAAGTAATTTTAAGCATCTCTATTAAGGTGCTAAGCAAGAAAAATTATTCTGCTTTGTGCTTTAAATGCCATACCACCTAAGTACTCTAGTTAAAACATCATCGTTTGAAAAATCTGCAGCATTTTTGTTCACCTGCAGTATTTTTGTTCACCTGCAGTGCTTGTTCTAGCTGCTTCAGTTTTCAATTTTAAACATGATCACGCTGTCAGCTTTGATCACTATGGCTGAATCCCAGGTTTCATTCTTGCCTGGAATATAAACTTTAAAGTTAACCTAGATGAATTGTGTTTAGTCATAATACGCCTTGACAATTTCCCTACCAGCCGAAATAGACAATTAGGTAGCATGTAATATTTAAATCTTTTGTGCTCATTTCACTTTTTCCAAAGGACATCTAAGGCATTTTTCCTGTATTTTAGAACAGTTATTTTAAGTAGTGTTTCCTAAAGAGAATACTCCATGGTAGTAATCTCTCTACCACGGATAAATGCAGTTTTAAGCAAAAATAGAAAGGATTCCTTGCTGTAAGCTTTTGTCTGAGTGACAAAGATGTTTAGACATTTAAGGAAGAAGAAAATGCCATAGTTCTAGCATTGTTACCTGGATATCCTAGATTTTTTTCTTATAATTTAGTCTCTATAAGTGTTGCAGTTGTGTAATGTGAATTTAATAGAGTTTAATGGATTCACACAGTCTTAAACAAGGTGGAAAAAAAAAAGCCAGAAGTAATTCTTTGATATTCAGCTAGCAGTTGCCTAATTATCATCCCCTTCATATTCCAAGCAACGCATCTTGCCCTTTGCTATTTACATCCTTTCAATTCTGCAATACATTATTCTGCCTATACTGATACTTCCATGGACAACATCAGTCCTCGCAAAAATGAGGTTAACTTCAAAAGAGCAAAAACTAAAACCAAACTTTGACAGTCTGGGAGATTTGCCCATAGTCACCCAGGAAATCTCTTGCTGAGTAAGAAAAGAAACCCAACACTTTCATCTAATTTCTTGATGTCATTTTGATGATAAAGTGCCCAAAACAAAGAGTACTGGTTTCATTAATGTTGCAAATGGAAGGACCCCGTGCCCTGACAGAGCTCTCTGAAGTATATATTCCATATGCCTTTTGCTCCTTTGGCTGTGCTTGAGATGGTTTTGCTAATTCTGCAGGTAAGCAGCGCTGAACACCAAATACCAGAGCAGGCAGCAAGAGTGGCAGGAGAAAGCAGAGAAACAGCATGGCTTGTGATTTGTGTAGTAATTTCATCTACCCAAGTGGAGTTCCCTTGTAAAGACCTCCTGCCCAGAAAATGTTCTCCACAGTTTCAGAAAACAATATTCGGTGCCTGTGATGAATACTTGTAAACCAGGACCCTGTCAGAGTCTATGGAAAGAGCACTGCTGAAGGTGAGCTACTGCAGCTTAATGTTATTGTGTGCATCATTATCACCCACACAAACCTTTTGACGGATGGATGAATAATTCCTGTGTGTGGGAAAGTAACACCAAGTGATGGATTTCACCAGCATAAATATCACCAGCAATTAGTTAGAACAGTAACAAAAAAAAAAAAAAGGCAAAAAAAGACAGTACAGTCAACACTTGTATTTGGAAATACATTAATTTTTAGATAAGTAATTCTAATTACGAGTTATCTATAACATGACATATAATAGCCTTCAGAATGGGATGAAGTTTCCTGTTGTACTCCTTTACTATGATTGCACAGGAAATGCATAAATGATGAAAAATCTTTAAAAGAAGGACATTGCAAACCTTTTTCTGTTTAGTTTTTCATCTTTTCTGCTAATACAGAATATGAATTTTCTTGTGTAATATGATTTACATATAGACAGTTCCTTACAAATGACAAAATGAAATTCTCCATGCCCAGTATTTGGACAGCGAATGCTTAATGTTATTATAGATAAAATCAGTTTTGGTCATAACCAATACAGTAGATAGCTGTAATACAGGAAGGATCTGTATTTGTAAACCACATGTAGAAGGCAAGGACAGGTCTACTTTCAGAAGTACAGCTGCTGATATTCCTGTCTAACAACCTGCATCTATTTTTCTTTAAAAATAGAGTCTTTTCAAGAGGATTAAGTTCTGCTGTTCTCAATGATATCAAGTCCCTCTAACTTTCTTTCCTGGCATGTATCATGCTCTGTAAGAAAACTCTAAGTAATCTATCCAGTGTTAAATTTTACCAATATGTTACAGTTTTATATGCATTCTCTAGTATGAAATATGTCTGTAGATGACTTGTTGCTCTGTCAAGGATTGCTCTTATTGTAGGTACTTAAAAATGACAAAATGAGTGGTCAGAAAATAAAAGCAGAAAACTGAAATTGTTGATGGAGGATCTCTGTGTCACTGAAGCACAAGAATGTTTTCTAAAGACAGAACAGAGAAGAGCTGCTAAGTCATGAATAGTACCAGTTGAAGCCTCCCAAGCTGGTTATTAAGTAGGGCCTGCAATCAAGGGCTAAATGATAAAGCATCACAGTGGGCAAAACTGGCCTGAAGAGTTTAAAAGCACTTACTTGAAGGATGGAACTGCCTTTAAAGACATGCAGTTCTGTGTTGTATATACACATATAAGGGACAGAAATAAAACAAGACAAGACAAAACAAAACAAAACAGACCACAGACCTTTTTTTTTTTTGAAGTAAAAATAAAGAAATGTGTCTGAAACACAGTTCAGAAACTTCGTCTACCTTAAAAGTCTTATTTGCTATGAAATCCAAATCCAATTAAAGCAACAAATCAAATCCTAGAACCTTCATGGGGTTTAATTGATTGATGTTATATGGCTTTTACACTTAAATAATTGTTTTAAGTTGATAAGTAAATAAATAAATAGGAGCATTATATCATTGTTTAGGTTGTACAAGATTAAATATTTCCCTTTGGTTTCATGCTCCCTCCAATGCAATCTATGTAGCATCAATATATTTTTTCAGAAAGGAAGGAATGTAGGAAGGAAGAAAAAGAAAGAAAGAGAAAGAAAGAAAGAAAGAAAAGAGAAAGAAAAAAGAAAGAAAGAAAGAAAAAAGAAAAAGAAAGAAAGAAAGAAAGAAAGAAAAGAAAAAAAGAAAAGAAGGAGAAAGAAAGAAAGAAAAAGAAAGAAAAGAGAGAGAAATGGAGGAGGAAGGAAAGAGAAAGGGAGGAGGAAGGAAGGAAGGAAGGAAGGAAGGAAGGAAGGAAGGAAGGAAGGAAGGAAGGTAATACCCTCCCTCCTCCTCCCCTGTGCTCCCTTCTGGGTCTGGTCCTAAGCTATTTGCAAGCCTGCCACAAGGTATGTATAATACCATACATAACTATACATATGTTTACTTGGTCTTATCCTGAATACGATGTTAGCCAGAAGATTAAGTGGCATTAGTTATGACATTGGTATATGAGGGTTGGGAATCCTTCAAGCAATGCACAGAAAGTTCTGAACTACATTTAGTGGAACATGGGACCATGTAGGAGGTACTGTGCATGGAGCTCCCAGAGTCCAGATGGCTGCAACACACGGTCTTCTGGGAAAAGGTGTTTGCAGATACTATTTCCACAGGCATTAGTTATTGACTTCTTCCATTTTTTTTTTTTAAACTCAAGACTGTAATTCTTTTCTTGGCTTGATTCCTGCAGTTTATATGGGACATCCAGATTTTTTTCCATCAATTTTGAGAATACTGAAGCTCCAGCTTTACTTCACTTCTTGTTCCTTGTTCCATATCCCTTGCATTTATTTGCTATGCTTAAAACTGTGAAGACCCTTGAGCTCAAGACAGATGGCAAGGCCTATTTTGTTACCGAATGTTCTTCTGAGGAGACAAATTCAGTTAGTGAAGGGGGGATTACATACTACTAGACCTAGATTTTAACAGGTTACTAGCTCTAACACTATTTTAAATTATATTTAATATATATTTATATATATATATTAAAATCCATTATTTGTACCTTCTAGAGCAAGGAGAGATAAAGAAATCACTAATTACATTATAAATATTACAGCTTGGATTGTCTGAAAGAAGGTGGAGAAGAACAAGAGACTGAATTCCCATTATTCCATTTTGGATTAGCAGAACCATGTTTTCTGTCATAACTGTGCTTTTTGATACTTCATTTATAAACCTAAATGCAGTTTGGCATGGGAAATACGTGTATATTGAGATATGTCCTCTCACTGTCTGTATAGTGCATACTTTCATAGTATATGGCAAGCAGCTTGAAGCAACATATTCAGTATTGTGACAAACAATTGAAACACAGTTTAAGACTTTGACAGCAAAGAGTCCTGACACTTGTTTTCAGTTTTGTGCTGTATTCTGTTAATTTCCTTTTGACCATTATGTATCTTTCTTTCCTTCTTATTAAAGTTTCATTGCATTTGTGTTCTGTCCTTTTTCTCCTAGGTGTGGAAGCACTTTGCTTCTCCTTACCTCTATCTTTTGAGTCAGTTCCCCACAGGGATATACTACTTATGTATTTTTAATGATCTTACAGTATCTAAGCACCAATAAAATAAAACATTTATCTGCCATACTTTGTAGATCAGAGATTCTTTCCTGTGTCTACACAATAGATTGGTTTTAAATTTAAAAGGTGAGTTGAGGTAAAACTATTTTTTTCCACACTCTTTTTGGATCTGATCATAGAAGCTGAAAAAGCAGCTACCTATACAAAACAATTCTCTATTGTAGAGTTCAGATTGTTATTTATGGATGTCTGGGATTTCATATATGACTCCTCAAACCCAGTTACACAGTATTTCAAATGCCAGGCCCCTTCTTGCGTGTTTTCAATACTATCATTTTAAATCTGATTTAGTTGATGGCACTGCAGTCATGGCATGAACTAGCTGCCTGTTATTTGTCTTATAAGACAAAGTTACCTTGGTTTCATTAGAAAGAAAATGTGTTAGTACTAAACTACAAAATATGATGGTGAGCAAAAGAAAGTATCCATATACAGATTCTGCATTAAGTCAATGACATTGGCTTCAAAACAATGCAAGTTAGGGCAAAAATCTCCTCCTTGTGGAGGCAAAATCAAGATCAAGTTTAGCATTACAGTACATAGCAAAGATAGAAGCATCAATCCAGCAGGTTACTGCATATGGTTTCACCCTCATTTTCCACATTCTGCTCCCAAGCAAAGAGTTGAAGAAAAAAATGAAACTGAGTAGAAGGTTATCTATACTTTTGATAGCAGTACCTAATCAAAATTCTTGTCCCTCCATTGACCTTCATTGACAGGAAATACCCTGAAAGACGAAGAGTAAGATATTCTGGTGTTATCTGCCTGCTCACTCCAGAGAAAGTACACTGACTGGGTTTTACCTTGCGCTGCGCTGCCAGGTCGTTGTGTGTCCCTGAGCTCATTCTCTGTGTAGCTTGTGCCTCAATTTATCGATCTTCTACAAATATATGACGATGCTTATCCACCCATTTAAGGGTCTCTCAGGAAAATTATATATTGCTTTCATTATTCTACAATATTGTTGAGATTTCTGATTCCTCTCCAGGCATTTCAGTATCTCCTTTTTTTTTTTTTATATATACATATATATTTTTATTTCTTTCTTTTACTTTTTAAGAAGCAAAATTAACAGTTAAATTTCACAGCATGTATTGGCTGAACTGAAAGAGTCTTAAAAATTAATGAAGGGAATGGAATATTACTTTAAGAAGCAGGAAAAATAGAAAAGCAGGCTAAAGAAACAATTTGATATTTGACTTCAATGGGGTAGTTAATGATTAAAATTAGCTTGGTAAAGGAATTTGAAATAGACAATTGATGCATTGATGTTTTTTAATCACAGTAAACAGTCATCATATCTCAAGCTGCATGGCTGAAAGAAAGCCTTGGGGAAATTAAACCACTGGGCCCATCATCAGTGCTGGGCAGAAGACCATTTTAAAATCACTTAAAAATATAATTTAAACTACACTAATGTACAGAAGTCATTTCTGCTATGTACTTTACAAATGGAAAGGTTACAAAGGCCTAAGTTGCTGATTGTATCTCATCTGAAAATGACACTATATCCTGCTTTAACAGACACTTTTTTAACAGACACTTTTTTGTCACATGGTCTAAACTTTTGGGCAGACCTGTGTGGTGCCAGGAGTTGGACTTGATGATCCTTATGGGTCCCTTCCAACTCGGGATATTCTATGATTCTATGATTCTGTGATTTTGGGGAAGAAAGATCTGTTTTTCTCATTAATGTTCTCTTAGTGGTTTATGGTAGAAAGCAAAGTGTCATAACCTCTGGTTCTTTGTATCCCAGTTCCCAGTTCATATGAAAGAAGAGGATAGATTAAACACGGAAAGAAAGGAAATACAAAGATTGGAGAAGAAATATAATATTCAGAAAAGGAATGGCAGGTAAAGAGAGGACAACAGAATGAGGGGTTAAGAAAATAGACTGTTGCAAGGAGCTTACAGTGAGGTAAACATTCATGAAAGAAAGCTACTACGTTCTGTATTTTGACTCTCTTGTGGTTTGCATGGACTTCTCAGTTATGGTACCATCTCCAAAAGCTGTTTACAAGTCCACATTTACATGGTTTATTTTGTTACAGTCTCATACTAAGGGATACTTGGTGGTGATTTGGTGGCATTTGTTAATGCACCGTATAGACTGCAGAATGATCCTGAGAGTCACGCCACATTCGATTCACAAATTTCACTATCACAGGAGCATGGTAGGAATTATCCAAGAGGAAGTTAAAGTATTATTTTGTCTACTTCATATACCAAATATTTATAGGTATATTACAAGTATTAATATTTCAAGATATTTCATTAATAAATGTAGTAACATCAGATGTCAAACTCCTAATAAAGCTGAAAGCCATTGTAATTACCCCAAAATAGATAAGATAAAACTATTGAAGGTTTTGAGAAAAAGGTGTCCATGTATGTGCATGTGCATAGCTACACACTGGTCACAAGCACCACTAAAAATATACTAAAACCATTCCCATATTATTACTAAAATTTCATGTCCTTTTACTAACCAACATATAAAGTGATGTAATTTCTATTCAGAAGTTGAAAGAAATAATGTAAAGGTAATTTGGGACTTACTGACATAATCAAGCCAAAAGTCTAAAAAATGAATATTAAATTATTGCAAATACAGAGTGCTTGTTAGCAATACTACTATTCCTAATGAATAAATAACATCAGTATTTTCACTTTCTTTCCTTTTTTTGCAAGTCTTGTTTATGAACAATATTGGCTAATAATCAATGTTGACGATTTAGAGATTGCATTTCTTGATAGTTGTTTTGAGCCCTGCTCCTTAACTAAAGTCCTTTGAAGTGAAAATGAGTCCTTTCGGTAACTTCCATAAAATTGGAAGGCTGCAAAAACTCCATGACTGATTATTTCTTCCTTATTTATAATTTAACCAAAATATAAATAGCATTGTCTCAAATTATCCTTGTATACATAGCTTTGATGGAGGTTTTTGAACATCAGATTTATCAGCAGCTGTCTAGACTGAACTTGCTGAGGGTCAGATACAAAACTTGAAACATGCTCTTACTGAACACATTTAAAAAAATGCATTAACACCGTCTTTTGGCATGTAAGACTAAGTTGAACTGAACTTTTTTTCCTGACAAACTGAGCAGCAACATCAGAATGTATCTTGTCTTCTAATGGAACTCTCATAGCACAAAACCACTTTTCAAGTGTTCTGATTTCCCTAAAAGTGCATATTTTTGTCTGACTTTCTTCAAGTTGATCAGTTTTATTTTATTTTATTTTATTTTATTTTATTTTATTTTTTTTCAAACTGAGCATCTTCTGATATTTTATCTACAGTGAGAAACACTTTTGGCTCTATTTTTTTTTCTCCTAGACGTAAGGAGATAAATAAAACCTGCATACTTCATCAACATACAATTTATTTTCTTTCCTCAACACTAAATTAAATTTTAATGAAATTGAAACTAAGCCTATTTCTAGGTTTTCTCCTTAAGATACCTCCTATACATTGATTGTTGCAATTTTCCAACATGACTTCAGTCTCAGGACAGAGCATTATTCTATTCAATACACTTTATTTAATTACAGTAGAAAAGTCCCATTCTAAAACAGGAATATTGGACTGAATGCTCTGCTGGTTTAAGTTCCCTTCCCTACATGACTCTATGAAGTATTGGAGCTGCAGATCACAGTCAAGTCACTTAGTGGAGAAACTGTCCTGGCTATTTGTATTTAAACAAAAGCATTTTATATTGAAGAAAATTGATCCAAAATGTGGGAGTGTTGTCAGCTGTGAGGCTAATTTGGCATACACTTATACTAGCACAGAATATCCCCAGAGATTCACTTCCACTATTTTATACACTGGAGTTGTAATTACATCCTGCTAGTATCACTGCATATAAACTTTCTAAGCAAGAGCCTGTAATCACAATGTTGTGAAACTTGTGTTTTTTAGTAGTAAAAATTACCATTGAACATTTTGGTGCAAGTCAGTAGACAAAATCGTTGGTATAGCTGAAGTGAGAGGAAATAAAGGGGGGTTTGTTTCACTTTTAGACATTACCCTTTCTGCGTTGCAGACATCCACATGCCCTGCTTTATTACAACTGATGCAATAAGACTGTGCAGAAAATGCTAGTCACAGAGTGAGTATGAGGAAGCAATTACAGCAATTCATTTGGTGGCAAATATATGTCATACACAGTTTTGTCAGTGTTACACTTCCTTTGTGGCTAGGTTTCCAAAACAGAGTTCAATGTACTCCGTAACTCAGCAATACTGAGACCATGCTTCATTTTAATGATAGCACAATGACAACAGAGGATATACTGAAATACCTATAGCTAGAAAAAATATTTTCTCCAACTCAGTGAAGGCACAACACAGAATGGAAAAAACCTTCACCACTCAGAAACAGAGAAGCTTTGGGTGGGTAAAGCAAAAACAAAACACAATAAAAAATACCACCACCACCACAAAACAAAACAACAACAAAAAAGCAGAAAAAAACGTTCTAAACCACTCCCTGCAAAAACAAAACCCCAAACAGAAGGCTTTTATGTTTTTCATTCAAATGCATAATTTGTATTTTTCAGTCCTGAAGTAATTGCAATTAGAGTTTGAAAATGATATTTTCAGACAATATATTGTATTTCTTGAGGTTTTAATTAAAAGCGGCAGTATGTTTAGAAATGTCTTCTCAATGTTCCCCAACTACAGAATATGTAGATTCAGTGAAATTTCAGTAGTGTCAGAAAATGGCAACATGGGGCTACTTTTAGGTGGGTAACAGTTCCACATCCCAGTGCAACCATATTACGAATCTTCCCACAGAACATTTTCTTCCTCGTGAGTATCACGGGAATAGAATGGCCACAAATTATTTTTATGGATTGAAGTCACACATAAATTTCCCAAAGCTAATATAACCTTCTGTCTGCCATGTTAGTCTTAGGTGTTTGAGCCAGTTGGATACAGCTCAAATCCTTTGTGGAAGAAGTAAAACACTGTGGTGGGGTTGACCTTAGCTGGCAGCCAGTCACCCACCCAGCTTCTCTCTAACTCACCCTCCTTAACAGGACAAAGAGAAAAAATAAGATGAAAAATCTCATAGGTCAGGATAAAGACAGGGAGATCACTCACCAATTACTATCACAGGCAAAACAGACTCAAAAGCTGATTTAATTTGTTGTCTATTAAAAATTGAGTGGAATAGTGAGGAAAAAAAAGACAAAACTGAAACCACCTTTCCCTGGCTTTCTTCTCAGGATCGACTTCATTCCTTCATTCCTGACTCTTCTTCTTGACCCAAAGAAGTGCAGGGGGATGGTGCATGGGGGTTGTGATCAGTTCGTAATGCTTTTTCTTTGTTGCTCCTTCCTTCTTATGCTGTTCACCAGCTCCAGTGTTGGGTCCTTTCTGTCCTTCAGAAACACTGCTCCAGCATATGTCCTTACCATGTACTGCAGTTCCTTAAGAACTGCCCCACCATGGGTCCTTTGCAGTGCGTGCAGTCCTTCAGGAGAGGACTGCTCCAGCATGGGTCCCCCACGGGCGGCAGCTCCCCCCAGACCCCCTGCTCCTGCGTGGGCTCCTCTCCATGGGCTGCAGCTCCGGCCCGGGGCCTGCTCCTGCGGGGGCTCTCCATGGGCCGCAGCCTCCTCCAGGCCACATCCACCTGCTCCACCGGGGGCTCCTCCACGGGCTGCAGCGTGGAGATCTGCTCCATGTGGGACCCATGGGCTGCAGGGGGACAGCCTGCTCCACCAGGGGCCTCTCCACAGGCCGCAGGGGAACTTGTGCTGCGTGCCTGCAGCACCTCCTGCCCTCCTTCTGCACTGACCTTGGGGTCTGCAGGGCTGCTTTTCTCCCAGTTTCTCACTCCCACAGCTGCTTCATGGCGTTTTTTATCCTTTCTGAAATACATTATCACAGAAGCACCACCAGCATGACTGATGGGCTCATCACTGTCCTGTTTTGTTTCCATTTCAGAAATGTCTAGAACTGACTGTGCCTGGCACAGGGTAGCCCCTGGATTCTTCTCACAGAGGCCACCTTGCAGTCCTCCCTGCTGCCAACACCTTGCCATGTAGACCCAATAAATAAACAAAAAGAGCAAAGGTAATAAGCTAAGATATATAGCTAAGGCTTAAAAACAGCAGCAGCAACAACAACACAAAAACAATAGTTGGAGAGTTCAGTTCAGGAATATTCATTGTGACTCAAATGCCTACTTTTCTTACTTCATTAAAAAGTCATTTCACCTGGACAGAAATAAATCGAGATACTTGATAATTCCAAAAATGAACTAAAACAAATTGAATTTGAGAGAAAATAGATAAGCATAATGTGCATAGTTCACAATATCTACCTACACTCACCATTCTATGACAAATGGTATGTTATGATGTCATCTTATTAGATGGTATCATAAGCTCAGAATTTCACTTGAATGGCAGAGAAACAGAAATGGATCAAGAAGTAGGGCATGTAGGTAGACAACATGAAAAAGTATTCAAAAAACTCTTACGCATACACTAGAGCATGAAATTAACTTCCTTACACTTTGCCTTTCAAAGTAAGTTGAAAGTCACGATTAATTTAGTCCTATCCATCAAAGGGTTATTTCATTTTATTCTGCTGGGATCTGTGCTTTAAATAACAGCACAGCACAATTAAAATTAATCTTTTTTAAGTTAAACAATTAAAATCAAGAGATATTGAAAACTTTTGGACAGAACGGAACATAAGAATTGTGAATTAGCTGCTGGCAGAAGCTATACATAGTATAACTGGAACATATTCCCAGAAAGTAAAATCAAATTACTAGTAAGATTTCAAGAATTTAGAGAAAGGCTGATATGTCTAAGGCAGGGGCATGCTCCTCATGTTAGACATCTTCTCCCTTGTAGTATTGTTTTCAGAGTCAAGTAATTTGGCACTAATGGGACCTGGTTCTGTTTTCCTACTCTTTATTAAAGTGGAATGAAAGTCAATGTAACAGTAATTTGTCACACTCAGTATAACAGGTTTATATTTGTCTGATTTATTTATGTTCTACACAAGTATTACTTTCTCCCTTAGTTTCTTGGTTTTACAATTAGCAATCCTGTCTTGTGATCCTTAGCCTTTTATTAAGTGATGCTGAGATAAATTTTAAAAACCTATTTAAAACAAGTAAAACTTTTGTGACACTTTAAAGGTTTCTGATTTTGTGATAAGTACTACTAATTTACAGTTAATTTTTATTCTGAATAATTTTACGGATAAATTTCAGTTCTGAATTCATTATTAATCTGTAACTTAAGTATGTTACATACAAGACTAAATTACGTGGAGCAAAAAGACTGATGTTAATTATCTCTTGCTCTTTAAAGGTATTGGTTAGACATAGACATTGGTCTTTAAAGGTATATGTTAGACATATATAGACGTTATTTAGAAAATATGTAATATGTTGTTTAGAAAATATGTAAACATCTTATTTGCTTTACTTCAAGGAAGAAAATCGCTGAAACCTAGGCAACACCAACCTCATAATTATGTCTGTAAAGATGCAGTGATAAGGTACATTGGTCAAACAAAAAATAATTTAGCAAATGTCAATAGATTTTTTTTTGTTGTTTTAACCAAAATTAGGCCTATTCTGAGCTACAAAGATGCAAAATGTTTAATTAAAACTTACTGTGAACCTTGGCTCACAACTGATGTGCACATCCTTGACTGTGTAGTGCAAGCTTTGAAGGAAATCTTATTCCAAAATGCATAGTATCTGTTACACTTCAACATCGAAGACTCTTGTACCTATGATCAGCCTAGACTGACTATATATTATGTTACTGTTGGAAGAAAAATAAATGCACAGGCCAATAATAGCTCTTAGGCAATAACCTGATTTCCTCCTCCTGTAGCTTGATCTTAACTGAAATCCTGGATTATAATGCACAAAATTTAAAGTAACTCTCCTTTCTCTCTATGCTGAGAGCTGCCTTCAATGTATTTCAGATCTAGTTTGGAAAAAAAAAACAAACCAAATCAAACCTAACCTAACCTAACCAAACCAAACCAAACCAAACCAAAAAAAAAAAACACCACACCACCACCCCAACAGCCTGGACTACAGAGGTTAAAAGAAAATTAATTTAAAACTATTTCTGTGGTTTTGATTGCTTGTTTGTTTCTGACCTGTATAATTCAAAAGAAAATGAATGGAAGGTCTAATCAAATTGGCTTGTACAGATAACACTGAATGTACATATTTAAAGAAAATACTGAAGAGCAAGAAGGAAATAGTCCAGTTTGAATTAATTAGATACCTAGGAGAGCTGACAGACCTGAATTTTGAAATGCATCTTTTTATGAAAATGATGAAGGACATCAAGGAACATGAGTGGTGAAACCCTTGTATTGGTTTCTTTAGACAAATATTTTCTTTAGACATCAATGACACTGTGCACTATTTTACATTAATGAAATGTTATCTTTGAAAAAGCCAACAAAATATTTCAAAATTTAACATTTTGAAGATAGAATGAAGTTCAAAACTTAAGAATGACATACTGTAATTTATAAGCTACTATACAGCTGTAAGCACTGCTATGTCTTCAATTCTATTTAATATTCTTGCTACATATAACAAGAATGCAGAGTTGCATTGTACATCTCAGCAAAAGAGGACTAAAAAAAGGAAAGACCAATGGCTGCTGGAAAACAGCATATTTCTATTGTCAGTGACTATCAGAAATAATAGCTTTATCAGCTTTCTAAGAAGTTCCATGCTGCTGTCTTATTAGATATCAAGCTAGTTAGTTATTCTATTGACTTAAAAATGGAACAGTCCTTGAAAAGCCACAACATTTATTTAGAAGCTTAGGAAAAGCCCTCAGTTTGGTGGAAAGGCCCAGACTATTTAGTTCATGATTTGTAACACCATAGGTAATGACATCTGAAGAGTGTATGCTTCTACTAATCAACAGCTCTGCAAAATGCCTCTTCACTTTCTTCAGGTCTTTTTATGTTAACCTGGTGCTTGCAACTCCCCTCATAGCAGGATGTAGTGGCCTTCCAAATACCCCAATTTTCCCGCTCCCACTCACAATGCTGGTACAATATCAGTACCCCATTCATATGTTACTGCCAAGCTTGCCTCCTGCTGTTGAATGATGCCTTATCTCATTTCATTTGCAACTTTCTAATATGCTGTTCTTGCCTAAGCAGATAGAGAAGACTGCAGACATTTAATTTAAAAAAGCTACTGTCATAACAAAATTACTCTTCTGACAAGTTTTAGCTGGAAAAAAAAAAAAAGATGATCAAATGTAGGATCATTCCATTTTCCTTCAGCTGCATAGCTGGGCTTCTGGAACAGAATTTCATCCATTCAATTAAATCCATTTTGAAATGTAAAAATAACATTTACTGCAAAAGGCCTTCCTTGTTTATCTTGTTTTAGCATTTTTCAGTCTTCAGAATAAGAGTAATGAGATTCCTGTGAATTAAAAATGCAAATACATCTGTCCCAGAAAAACAAAAACTGCATCTGTGGGTAGTGTATTATTGGGATATTGACAGTTTATGATAATCTGGACAGCCCAGGAACTGATCATTTTCCAAGGGTACTTATACAATACCACCCAGGATGAAATAATCTGTCTAACAGTAGGGTCTACCATTCACGCATTAACCTGCATTCCAGTGTTCCCACATACCATCCTACTGCACTGTGAGCTAAAAGTATTTTCACAGCTTGTCACATTGCCATCATATTGCTGACTTACTTGACACTATAAAAGATGCTAATGGCTATGTCTAAGGATTTGATGCTTTCACCCATTAATTGTCAAAGGCCTAGTTAAGTTTGTCTGTCAGCTTTGTGGAAAGCTGGAGGAGGCAGATGCTTGCTTCTCTCTTGGTCATGGCATGGCAGCCCTATTCACAGTGTTCAGACTGCAGACACAGCACGCCTGCCTGAGGGTTGCTGCAGCAGGTCCTGCTCAGCTGAAGGGTCTTCATCCACACCTTCCTTCCCTGGTCTCCACCATGAAGTTTCAGACATAAGGAGCCTGGCACTCAGCTGGGAACCAAGGCCCCATGTCCTAACTCCTCTGGGACCACAGTGACTATTGAAAAAAACAGCAGCTGGATTTGTCTCTTCCATGAAGCAGCTAGGAAGCCTACCCCTTGTTCAGGGACCTCTTTTTTGGGGGGGGGTGGTGGTGTGGGGTGAAGAAAGTGTACCAGGAGGAAGGTGTTCAGAAAGAAAGAATTAGTCTTGCATGAGCTGGGCTACTTGAGCAGGAGCTGGTTGCGTGGTGACTCCCTGCTGCAGTGTGAAGGGCTAACAAAAATGATGTGGCTAACACTGGCACATTTAAGGGGAAAGCTTCCTTCTCACAGCTCCCAACAGGAAAGTTTCATAGCAACCTGTTGCAGTCCAAACAATGAACCTCTTTATCCAGCAATTTTGAATTAATATAGCAGTATTCAGTGTTAGGGAAATACATTGCTTACCTATTTCTGAATACTTCTTACTTAGTAAATGATACCCTTACTAGTTAAAGGACCTACAATTGATGTTTTGACATTTTTTCTAGGGATGGTGGTGGTGCTGCAAGGCACAGTGCTGCACCCGCCCTAGTGACCTTACAAAATGAGACAGGAGCAAACAAGTGAAAGCCGAACATCCAGGGCTTGTTACAAGAAAGCCTGAGAAGAACGCAGGCTCCTTTGGGAAGCTATAGCATGTTGTTAATTGTAAGGACAAACACTTCCAGCAGTTTCTTCCTGCTATGTGTAGACTTAAAAGGACAGAAGGGTTCCGTACTGCCCCATGTGCTACAGGAATTGACTGTGTACTCCATTTAAAGATGAAAATAAGGTTGTTTTTAATCCATCTTCCTGTGGGCTGAATTCCAATCAAGGTCTGTCCTAAGGCCATAAATATTCTTCAGTCTGTGCTGAGCATAAGCTTAACTGCAGGACCTCTAGGCTGTCCCACGCTGCATGGCCCCATAAGGATTCTCTTGTCTCAGTCAGATCTCCTTTCTTTTCACTCAGATACCACCTGAGACATCCCCAACACCAGGTCTTACAAAGAAATCTTCAGAGGACAATACTATGGTTGTGTTTCCTTGCCATGGGGAGAAGCTCCAATACTAATTGTTTTAGCCAATCAGTCAGTTCTTGACAATAATTCAACACTGACCACTACTCAGTAAATAAGCAAAAGCTTATTTGCAGATACACAGTTTGTAATTAAGGAAATATAATATTTATATATTTTGGTATTTATTCTGCTGATAATAAACTATCTTAATAAATAAAGTTATGAGAATGTCTACTTTAGTGAGAAAAAACTTTTAAAATCTGAGTTGTTGTTTAGGAGTGACTTCTCAATTTAAATGGCATTTCATACATTAACAAAGTGTGAGTTTATATTTTATATTAATGAAATACTATCAAATGTAATCTAAACAATTTAATGGTTCACTGGGTCAATTAGCATTTTTCAAAGACTGATAATTAACATTTTTTTTAACCTCAAGGTCACAGCTCATATCCAAGATCTTCCTAGTTAGAACACGTGACATTAATTAAGAGAATAAATATAACATTTTCATCTGAGGACCTTAGCATAGTTTACTTCTGTCTGTATTGCCTCAAAACACCTGTAAGTCAAGTGAAAATTTTTTAAGGCTAACGTTACAAAGAAGTGGGCTGAGACATTGACAGAAAACAACGTTCTCTTCAGTCATCATAGTAGAATGCGGGCAAAAGGATTTTGCACATAGACTGGCAAACTGTCTTGACAACTTTGCAAGGATGATAAAAATATATGTCCCTTTTTATCCTCTTCCAAAATGGGAGTATCACTGTTGAGCTGACACAAACAGTGTCATACACATATATAAAAGTGCTTTCAGTGACGGTAGTATGGGTCAAAATGCCCAGAATCACTAAGATCACTGAAAATTCCCTTTATTTAATTAAAACTTGCCTTTACTAGAAATTCATACTGTATTAATCAAGTACAAAGCTTCTTGTCTTGTACTCAGCAATACAAAACCACTTTCCATACAAAAGTAATTGATGCACTAACAACATTATTATTAATTAACATGTACAACTCCTACGTACAGTGTATTGGCATTTATGGTTTATGACAGTTTAAATCTCAAGACTTTCATCTACAAAAATCAAAGCAAAGAACTCCTTTCCCAAATTATCAGTTTTTCACTCATTTACTAGTGTTTGTATTGCTTCAGAGCAAGAGGCTTTTGCTTGAAAACCTGGCTAAGTTGTGGTATATGCTAGCTTGAGATCTTCCCATAGGAATCTTCTAGATGATCTAGCCAAGACAGATGAACAGAAGAAACAATGAAATACCATGTCCTGCTAAGGAAATAGAGCAAGACCACAAAAATAAGTGAAGAAATTTGCCTGCTGTCAAACAGAAAGCCTGCAGTGAAAACCCAGTTTGGTACATTAACAACAAGGCCCCCCAAGTGGTACAGTAACAAGCAGGATTCACGTACGTAAACATAGGCAGCTTGTACCATTTTGGACACCCCAAGCACCTGCAGTTTCTGAGAAATTTGCATGGGGTTGGCAGACACAAATTAGGAGTGAGAGCTGAGCTGTGCCCTATTGCAGCAATGGCTTCCAGCCAGGCACGATAACTTGCAGCATCTGAAATGGTGTTAGATGCTCAGGTTTAGGTAGCTGAATACAACCTGTGTTGGTTCATGCATGAGACAGAAAACAGTCTCCAGTATTTTAAAGTGGGAAAGATAAGGGATTGGTATCTTTTAGTCTTGGTTTTGTATGATTTTGAGCTCCACTTGTAAAAAGCAATGTAAACCTGGCATGCTGCCAGAATCAGGTCACCATTAGAAAATTCTCCTTTCATATAAAGAGCTGTAAACATAATGCAAAGTTAATGATTCAATTTAAACTTTCCTGATTTTCCTTTGCAGACCTGTACAATCACCTCCACTTCTTATTATTTCACAAGGAAATTATAATTAATATAAAGTAAAATCTGGAAAATGAAGTCTGTTGAAAATGAATATATAAAAAAGCAAATATCTCTTTATAATTATATGCTTTCAAAGAAAGGATGGTGTGCTGGGCCACACGTTACATTTTTCATGTTTACTCTTACCTATGAAACCAATTAAATAAATCTATGAAAGAAGAATATCAAGTAAATGAGGCATAAACTGACAATATCCCTAGGTACTGACTACTTCTGCACATGCATCTCTTCTAAATTCCCTTAAACATATTGTGCTCTATACCACCTGGGACACAATTATTACACTAATTCTCAGTCCTTCTGCAGTAGGTTTCATGGCACCTGGAAAAGTTTAATTTCTGCTACAGAGTCTACCATTCTCTGCTGTCATTCTCTGCTGTCTACCATTCTCTGCTGCTTATTCTCTGATCATGAGGAACCTACATAACACTTTACAACATTAAAAATATCACTGAATACAAGTGTAGGACTAGCAAGAATGAAATTCACTCTTGTCATAGTGGTAAAACACTGAAAAGTGCAGTCATGCACTTTTGTATGTATGTATGTGTCTGTATGTATGTATATCTGTCCTTGTCAGCTTTAGCACTCTGTTTGGATCAAACTAAAAATTTGCAATGGTGTTCAAATCCAAATCTGCCGGCTTGACACTGCAAGATATTTGGAGCGGAAATCAAAGGCTATGCTGCTTTAGGAAGCAGAGGTACCCTCTGATGTATCAAGCACATGGGCCCTGCATTTCTGGGTCCATAAATCCAGAGTCCTTAAACCGTTCTTCTGCTGACAGGTGTGCTCAGGGAGAAAGAAGGGTTGTTTGCCTTAATGTTTTTATGTATTTCCTGCAGCCTATTCACGCTAAATGCAATAAAGCATCTTGGAACACATACTATTGACGTAATTCTTTGCTGTGGCTGAATAACATTAAACAAAAATCACCTAGCCTTTGAAATGCAACCTTTTTATTCTCTATTCTAAATATTGAAAGAAGGAAAAATTGAGGCTTTCATGTTGGCTGTCCCACCCTTATCTCTATTTTCTCCAGCAAACACAAAGAAAACACACTGAAGGCTGGAATACGTGGGGACAATAACAGACAAAATCAGAACGTCACACAGCTGTTTATGTAAGAAACTTTTTCTATCCTTACATTTTAAAATTTGCATTTTGCCAAATTCTACAGCTGTTTGTACTCAATCCACAGCAACCCAGAAAGCAGAATCCTGCTTCTCAGTGCAATGAATTAACACAGATATCCATTCCTGAAACTGGAAACATATTTACTTTTCCCCAATTTTTAAGCCTTTATCTGTACTGATACAAGTAAATAGCCATGTCACACTTGATCACAATGAAGCATTGCTCACAAACATTTTGAATACCTCTGGTTAATATATACTTAATTCAGTACATAACATGTCTGTAATAGCCTCATACAAATTAACACCAAGGCCTATAGGGTTTTACTTTTTTTTTTTTTAAATTAATATATGTATTTTAAAAGCGTCTAAACACCTTCTGGCTTCCAGACTGAGCTATCAGGTGCTTTAAAAGAAATTGTCAAAGTACTTTCAAACAGAAAGATCAACATCCCAATGATAAATTTAAAGGCATTGATTCTCCACAGTTACTTCTCTTTTGCATAAGGAGCACTAACAATAGCATAGGAGCAGCAGAAGGATGCTGTGGCTCAAGTGGCATGTGCTCTTCCCATCCACACTTATCAAAATATCCTGAGAGCCCAGCATAAGGCAGTGAGCCAGGGTGGGCAAAAGCAGGGATGCATGGTACAACAGCAGCTCCTTTTGGCTGCTGTGGTGTTGTGCTGTGACAAGCTAGGCAGCCTCAGAGGACAGTCACCAAATAACCGAGGCTGGTGGGGACCTCAGAAAGTCATCTGGTCCAAACTAGAATTTGTTTGTCAACTGGAATAGTTGAAGGCATCAAGATCTTCCCACTCTCTTCTGAGCAGCACTGAGCATAGTCAGCTCTCAGCCTCACCACGTTGCAGTCTCCTAATCATCTTGCTAGTTTGCTTCCTCGTATGCTGCCAGTTTTACTTCTTTCTTATTTTGCAGCTTCTTGTCTGCAGTGGTGAAGGGCCATTGTAAAAGGAAAATTGTTTTGTAGTGAGCAATGGCCTGGGCTGCAGGACATTAAAGCTCAGCCTCTCCTTCTTATATTTGTTTTGTCTGAATATGTGAAAATTGCCTCCTTGGGACCAGTTCTAGTAAGGACTGTTGGGCTCTATGGCTTGAATTAAGCCTACCTAACTTTAGTTACCTTGTATGCAAAAACAATGCTTGTCTATTGTGATTGCTTGAGAAATAGAAAGCAGTTGGCCTCTGAGCTACTCACATCAGTTAACTGCTAGCGGTAATTTGAAAGACAGATTATGGCCTACTGTAAAACAAAATGTAAGACAAATACCAGATTAAGCTAAGTCTGGGAAATAGTGGTGTAACAAATGAATGCGTTATCAATGGCATCAACTTTGAATTTGATTACATTTGGGTGTATTTTTTTTTTTTTCAAAAAAGAATAGCCAAGACAGAGTTATTAAAGTGTAACTAGACCCAAAAATCTGGGGAAAAATTACAAGGGCTTTAAAGAAGGCCTAATCAGTTTTCTCTTCTAATTCTTCATCTCATTTCAGATGTAAATGTAATAGCAACCACTCTGCCCCTCCTTACAAATGTGCAGTCAGTGTAATATGTCCCCTACTTTATGATCTCTTACTACAAAGGCAGGATCCCGCTATGGTGGGCTGTGCACCTAGCAAATACTAAGGGATGCTGCTGCACTGAAGGGCTAAGAAAGTTCCTTGAACAGTGAACTGGAACTCATATTCACCAAAAACTCATCACAAAGAGATGTCAAATCTCTCTTAGATGAATATGGCACTTTAAGCCTGTTAATCTGTGTAAGATTCAAACTGGATGTGTAAGGGAATGGCTTTATGGATGGCTAGAGTATCTTGAGACACCCCATGTCCTTAAAATACTTAGGTTACATCCTTAAGAGTGAGACCCACTGTCTGAAAGACAAGCTTATTAACTCAGATCCTAACATTTTTGTAGCTTACATCAGCAGATTTCCTGTTTATCAGAAATAGGCAAAATAACCTATAAGTCTCTGAGTGTACACATTTAGATGAATATGAAACTGTATTCAGAGGAATAGTTTTTCTTAGCTGAAAACATAAAAATGAACGTTATCACACCATCCAAATTCACTTCTAAGTGCAAATGTTTTGCAATATAAAAATTGTTTTCCATAATCCTGTTGAAAGACTGGCAAAGCAGCTGAGACTCGATGCCAATGCAATAGAAATCTGAAGTCTGTTCCCAGTTCTACTTAAAGTGAGCTTGAAGAAGCTCTCCAATATTTTATTTGTGAAAATGAACCACTGTAAGATACTGTCAAAGGTAAAAATATGAACCATGTGTAATGTGAAGGAAATAGAAATATTAACAGCAATTAGCAAGAGAGCTGGAACAGAAATTTATGGTTTCTGGGCTTCTTATCAAATATATCTCTTTACATGGCAAGATAACAACAGAGACTGTCTGTCTCTCTTCCACAGTTGTTCTGTTCAGAAAAAATAACATGATCTGGCAGTAGTGTTTATCTTAAGGCTGTATATGAAATAAACGTGAGCAACTGAAAATATTAACTGAGGGCAATCTGAAGATTCAAGCCATGGTCAGTGGCACAGTGGCACACATTCTTTTTTTTTTTTTTTTTTTTTTCCTGTCCCAAAGAAAAGTGCTTTGACTTCACCTTCTGCAACTGTGAAATACTTTTCTTAAGGGAGACTCAAAATACATTTATGCAGCTTTAAAAGTAAATCAGACTACAATTTCAGTGAAGATATTTTTCTAATCTTCTTAAACACTTAAACACTTAAATAAACACTTAAAGAAAATACAAAATCTTTCCCATAAATACAAGCTTGTCCCCCACCAGAAAAAAAATAAATAATGTTTGCATTGACAAAATGAGCCATTATTTGTGTTGCAAAACTCAACCATTGATGATAACAATTGGATATAAAGGAAATCTAACTTGACTATCCAGAAATAAAGCGAGGTTTCATCATTCGATTTTAATTGCAAAATGAAGACTTGAAGTGCAATAAACATGGAGTACAGCAAAGCTACCTTCACTGCTACGCTCAAGTGTAAAGCTAGGCCTGAAAATACTGATGTAGACTTTTCATAGTATTAGAATAATGACAGATAAATAGTTTTAAAATTTTCCTCCGACTATAATATGGGAACATTACAATTCTCAGGACATCTGTAATTTCTTCAGACATCTAAAGTATGCACTTTATATCAGCATATTTCATTATATGATGTGACTTTAAGTTTTATGATACTGAAATGGTTTTCATTTTTTATATGGAACTAAATTTATTAGTAGTGAATTTTATGTCAGAATTATGCTGATTCTATAATCAACAACAAGTGTGTCTAAGAACACATCCTGTGAGAGACAACAGGGTTGTTTAGTTAAAAGGAACTGAAAGCATTGAGTATTAAGTTGAACTTTGAGTTGTCATTTTCTGAGGGTAGCTTAAAGAAAGTTAGTGCACATCAAAGTGATCAACCATGTCAGCTCCTGAGTGGAATCCTCCAGGCTGCCTTCTTCCTTTGTGTGCCTTAAGAGCATCATCAGAAATAATGCCTTATTCTCTTACTTGCAGGCACTTAAGTCAGCAGCAGCTTGAAGGACTGACAGGAATCACTTTGATATAAAGTAAACATAAGAAGAAAACTCGATTCAATGTTTGTAAAATTCCCCAACAGTGCAATTATTTTTTGTTTATAATGCCAGAGAAGTACAGGTATAATAACACTGGACTAAAGTCTTCAGAGAGACTGGAGGAACGGCAAAAAAATGACTATTCCATGTAATTACGAGACAAAAGTTCTGTTTGTCAGACCCTTATCCTGATTTTAAGTTGTCTATTTTTTCAAGTTTTTCTTTCATCAATAACTGTTTTCTTGCTGTGATATGACCGATTCATGTCATTTTTTGATGACATATCAAATTCCCTATTTCTGCCTGCAGAAAAGTACTATATATGAACTCCTGTATCTATAAAAATATTGTATCTACTGTGTATGTGGCTGTGTTCTGGCCTGAAGAAAGTTGTCTAAGCAATTTCTAACTTCTCAGCTTTTTCTTCTCTTTTAGTAGTGAATTAACACCCATCCTCCCGCCCCCAAATTCCATGTTTCAGTGTTTCCTGGCTGTCATATGGTGGATGTATTGGTTTGTCTAGATTTCTACCATGACCTGGTTTTAATTGAGAGGATGGAGTTGTAAAAATTATTAAAGTATTATTATTATTATTTAGTTTAGAAGTACATGTAGTCTATCAATTTTATAGAGGATATTTTTACCGAAGAGCTTCACAAAAAATCTCAATAAAGAGGAAGTAGTTAATTTAGCTTCTCTTAAAAATATCATCTGACATATATTGATATTTCATTTGTCATCCCCTTTCATGAATCTGGCCATTAGCTCCAAGACATCTTTGGATAAACTTTAAATTTACTGTACTACAGTATCACATTTCATTTACTAGACATATTTAGCTTCTTTAAGCAGTATCATCTCTGCACACCCAGGAAAACTCCAGTTAACATTAGCAGTACAGTTATATTTTATGGTATGTGACAAAGAATGTGAGAAACTCACTCTGCATTAAAAATAAAGTAAGTTTCTAATCCTCAGCTGTGTGAAAACAAGTTCTAAGGGAGTCCTAAAATCTCAGAAACCAGCAGATGAATAAAAAGAGACATAAATCATTGGTTTCTGGAGCTTGATGGATGTTTTTGAACATCTGGAGTTGACACTACTGACTTTATTATGCATATAAACTATGATAGGTCCACTGTGACTGTCTTGTGTTGTATCTAAAACTTAGCTGCCTGGAAGAATCATATGTTATACCTAGGAGTTATCAATGATAACACATATTTCTACTCTAAGTGGGCAAAATGAAGTTGGAAGATATATTTTACTTCCCCATTTTTTTGGTAGTAAATAAACTGATGCTTTCTCCTGCTCAAATATACTGAAAAGACCTCTGCCTTTATTTTTTTCTTAACATTTCTGGTATTTAAAATGCTATGCAGCTCTGTGCATTCAGAATGTACAACACTGCAATTGCTGCAAGTAACCAGTAAGCAGATGAAGTGGTTGAGTTTTTTTTTTTTTTTGATAGCACCTACTTTGCTGTATTTTGCATTCAGAATTATTGTGTTGCAACATAAATTATGGAGTAAAACTACCAAGTGAGTTCAGGGGATTGGAGACTTCCTACTATGATAATTTACTGCTGTATATCCTGTTTTGGCTTCCTCTCAAGCATCTGAAACAGGCTTGAGATGAGTCTATAGGATGCAAAATGGTGCATAGAAAAAAAAAACTTTGCAGTTGTCCTTAGATTCTAGGGTCTTCTGAAGGGGTACAAAATTATGCAGATACCTGCCCTTGTTCTTCTTTGCTTTTTTATAGGAGATCCAGAAAGTCAGCTCTTGTGAAACAGCAATATGCCATTCAAATTCACTCGAGGAAGCCATACAGACTGTCAAGGCCTGGCCTTTGGTTAACCAAAAGGATGCCCAAAACATGAGTTTCAACCCCATAACCATAGCATGATGGAAGCATCTAAAAGTATCTGTGCAGACTTGAAAGACTGTAAGTTACCCATTTTTACTGATTGGGCAGCATACTTTTGTATTTTTAAAGATTTGTTTAAAAACAGGTTCAAATAAAAGTTTGTATAAAAATCGTATGGACATGAAAAGCAAGTTACACTAAATGTTATAATTTCTTGATTCACGGTGTTTGGAGACACATAACACTTAGCTCTACTGCTGGAAATAAATGCAGACAATAACATTGTCTGAAATATATCTGAGTGTGCACAGAAATTTAATTTAAATCGGCACATGATTACTCTTACTGAAAGCAACATCATTTTTGTTAGGACAGTGTAGGTCTTGCCTCTTTTTCCTGGGGAGAAAACCAATGGCTGGAGAATGCTATATCTAGTAGAGCATCTTCTATAATTAGCACAGAGATTTCTAATCTTCCTAATTTTGTGGGAAGAAAGTCAACACAATCTCTTTTTGAAAACCCTGCTGTGCCTTTATTTGTGTTTTAATATTTTCTAACAGACTTTCCCAGGTATAAATGAGATGGTAAATACAAATTTTCTTTTGCTGAAAACTGACATCTCAACTGCATATGTCAAATGTGAATCTCCTTACCAGCTAACTAGAGACTCACTATTGGCATATTGCTGAGTTGCAAAACTTACTAACAAAACATCTCCACAAAGAATAAGGAATCCCAAATAGTTCCATAAACCATATTCTTCATGTTTCTTATTTTTTTAGGATAATTTTACAGTATTAATTCTTAAAACTGAAATTTACAGGGCCTCACAAAGCCTTCTTGCTTAGCAAAAACAAATCTTTCAAACAAACCTCTTCTCTGCAGAACTACCTGCTTTTCTCACACCTGCTTCTTGGAAACTGTCATTTGGTTTCTGCTTTGCCCTTTACTACCTCACAAACATAGGGAAGTCATAGAAAAAAGGAGCTGGGTTATACTGCAGATGGTCATTTTATCAATACTCCTACCAAAACAGGGACTGAATATACCTATATACTTTAAAATCATCCCTTCTAAAAAGGAAGCCTGAAAGCTTTTGTCATACCTTTTGCAGAACAGAAAAATAAATTCCCTCCCTCTTTATAGTGGCCTTTGGGTAAAATAAAAGTTATAGCACCTCCTCTTAATTTTCTATCTTTACTTTTTTCTGAGCAACGATTGTTAATGAAGCCTTTCCTTTCTGTAATTAGTTTTCTAGACTTGTATTATTTCAATTTATCTCCTGAACTTTACCCTATAGATCCCCATCTTTCTTGAAGCATAGGGTGTAAAAGCAGAAACAGTACTTCGTCAGTCAGCCTTCCATGCCACCTATTTCTTGTTAAAAGTTCCACAAAAAATCCTTTCAAAAAACCAAACAAATAAAACCAATTCATATAAAAATAAATATTTTAAGCAGAAGAAATATGGGATGAAACCTTTGTGTCTTCATTTAACAAACTTTGCTTATTTTCAGATCACCAAAAAGGAGGTTTCTAGTTCACATGGACTAAAAAAGATCTGAGAAGCTTTGAGGACCTGTAAAAGTTAATGTTTCATGTCAGATGAAAGCAGAGATGAAAACCTCCTTTTTTAATGCAAAAGTTAAAACCATACTCTTCACAGACCCCAAAATTAACAGGAAGAAAAGACAGCATTTTGGAAAGTCATGCCATCAAATCCATAGAAAAATGGAATGGCCCAGTAGAGGGCAATAAAAACTAGCAAAGACCCGCAAGAAAACAAAATGTATTTTATCATATTGTTGATTTTATTACCACATCTTTCACTATCAACTCATCAGTCACAGCTAAACATAGTTGAAGCATTTGCACTGACATATCTTTTAGCTCTTAAGTGTGAAGAGACTCATCCACAGTCTTTCTCATGCGACAAGAGTATACTTGCTCTACACCTCTGATTTCAGTGCATTTGTAGTTCAGTGGCCAGTGTCTCCTTCTACTGTGCCATTTTACTGTACCTCTCCATTTTTCAAAGTAGGACTTCTACCTACACATGCCTTTGCATTTCTCTGCTGATCCACTTTATTAACCTTATCCTTATTTCAGACAGGGAAGTTAACATTATTTGCTCTTATCCTAAAAGGACCTATTTTGCAATAGATTTTTGCAGGACATTGGTGTTGGTCTGTGAACTAAAGTTGAGGACAAGACCTGGAAGAAACCAAAGAAATGGTGAATGGAAATATTCCTAATTCACAGGATAAGTGATGTCCAACATGCCTCTTCTTCCACTTTTAAGGCTGTTCTAGGACCTGCCACAGCTTGGCAGCAGCAAAAATAATCATAGGTTGGCTTAGGGTTACATGACAGGTAAATATAGAAGCCAATAGTATTTCTAGGTGAAGTGAAACACTCAGTATTAAATCAACTGCCTTCCAACTCAGGAATTAATATATATGACAGCTATGTAGGAAGTAAGCCATTTCCCAAACAGTTAATTAGAATACTCCTCAGAATAAACAAGAATAACAACTAGTCATTATTGTAATTATTCATTCCTGTGCTAGTCACTTTGCCTTCTCATTGTGCATTAATGTACTTTAGAGATAGCTAGCACAGCGACAAACACTGTATTGCACCTGAAATTACTGAAGCACAAAAAAATGAAAACAGTATATTGATGATTCTGGGACAGAGATATGAAGTCATTACTGAAAGACAGCAAACTATATGCTGTCGTATATCAATGTCTAAGTTATCCTTTAGAAAGGCACACACACTGTATATACACACTGGAGTTATATATATAGATAATAGATGTATCACCAGCTATATAGGTTCAAGCATCTGATCCATGTACAAATAGGCGAATGCCCAATAACTGATGGACGTATATATTTTAGTGACATATATATTTTAACAACATATATATTATAGTCAGAACACAGGCATCCATGATAAAACTGTTTCAAGTATTGACTGCAGCTCTGCTTAATTTGCATTTCACATTTCTGATATGTGTAAGATTCGTGAACATGCACAGAAATGAATGTTATCTCCATGTTTACAGTTCTAGACTCAGCAATTCAGCAGTGTGGGAAAGCCCTTTCTGAGCTTTATTCACTGCACTACATATTCAGTGTACGACTCCAGGAACAGTTTTCAAGTATCTGAGTGACCAGATATTTTTACCACAGCTGTCTATTGGATTATGAAAAGCTGATCTTGCTTTAATGCCCCACAGCCAAATACCATTCATGAATTGATTTCCATCAATAAACATTCTATCACAAATTTTTGATTTTATATGTACAAGTCAACATTACAAAATAAATTGTTCTTACAATTTCTTACCCACGGAGCCCCAGGTTTCCCAGGGCTCAATTTTAGGGCAAGTTCTCTTCAATGTTTTTATAAACGATCTGGACATAGAAGTCAAATGCATGCTGAGTTTATGTATGTTACTAAATTGGGAAACACTTGACTCCATCAAGGGTAGAAAGGCTTTGCAGGGAGATCCCCACAAATTAGAGGGCTGGGCAATCACCAACCAGATGAAGTTCAATAAGAGCAAATGCCAGATTCTGCACCTGGGATGGGGCAACCCTGGCTGTATGTACAGCCTGAGGGATGAGGGGCTGGAGAACAGCCCCACGGAACGGGATCTGGGGGTTCTGGTTGATAGCAAGCTGAATATGAGCCAGCAGTGTGCCCTGGCAGCCAAAAGGGCCAACTGTACCCTGGGGTGCATCAGGCACAGCATTGCTAGCCGGTTGAGGAAAGGGATTGTCCCACTCTGCTCTGCACCGATGAGGCCTCACCTCATGTGCTGTGTGCAGTTTTGGGTGCCACAATGTAAGAAGGACATAAAGCTGTTAGTGTCCAAAGGAGGGCTACAAAGACAGCGAAGGGTCTGGAGGGCAGGATGTATGAGGAGTGGCTGAGGTCCCTTGGTTTGTTCAGCCCAGAGCAGAGCAGGCTGAGGGGAGGCCTCACGGCGGCCTGCAGCTCCCTCATGAGGGGAGCGGAGGGGCAGCCGCTGAGCTCTGCTCTTTGGGGACAGCGACAGGACCCGAGGGAATGGCATGGAGCTGGGACAGGGGAGGGCCAGGCTGGGTGTTAGCAAGGTGAAGGAAGCTGTCTGTTCTTCACTGAGAGGGTGGTCGGGCACAGGGACAGGCTCCCCAGGGCAGTGGTCATGGCACCGAGCCTGCCAGACTTCAAGAAGTGTTTGGACAACGCTCTCAGACATATGGAATTGAACTCGGTGATCCTTGTGGTTCCTTTCTGACTTGGGATATTTTATGATTCTGTGATTGTAACATTAGAGATTTTACAGCCACTCCCATTATAAATGTAAGCACATACTGCACTAACTGTAAAAATGGGCTGTTAATAAATGTTAACTTCAGATCTCAAGTACTTTAGTGTTTGAACAAAGTGATACAGGCGAAAATACACCTGTATTCAAAGACACAAAAAGCAACATGGTTCTAGAAAATCATTAGAGAATGAAGAAGAAAAGCAACAGAAACATTTTTATGTTAAAGAAAGTATCGTAATAAATATTTCTCACAAGTCTTTTATCACTTCTCCTTTGACAATGTAACTGAGAAGCAGTTGCATAACATCAGCAGATCCATAAAAAACAAATGTGTTATGTCAACAAATGACAGCCACCCACCAGCAAACATTATGATAGGTCAGAAATAATACAAGAGTAGGATGAATCCCTGTGGCATTCCCAAATTAAAACCACCAAATATTGACTGGAAGCAATTTGGAACAGCAAATTGGCCCCATTTCATTAAGATTTTAAAATCTGATCTTAACTGATCTTGATCTGTGCAATATATTTTGCAGTTGTAGCCATATTCCACAACTGAATTTCAAAAGGGATGCACTAATTCTTAATGGGAGGTTTTGCAGCATTGGAAATGACAGTACAACAGTAAAAACATTTGAAGTCATCTTTCCACCCTTACTATTCCGTTAAGATTTTCAGTGTATTCTCAGTTTTATATTAAGAAGCCAATTAATTGTCTAATACCACATGACAGAGCATGAATTTTAAAATCAGGCTAAAGGTATTAGAGCATGAACTCAATATGACCTCAGTTTTTGAAATTTCTTAGACTTATCTAGAAATGTCTCCTCTAAGTTCATTAACTGCAGCCTCTTAAATAAATTTGTACCAAAGGCAGTGCATGTGATTTCATCCAAATAATAATGAAGAGGAGGAGGAAAAAAATAATGTTTTTCACTTAAAACTACTAGGCATCCTTCATCACACAACTGAAAAGTAATAGTACTGTCTTTTATTGCAACAACTGAGTCCTGGTTTGGCCTATCTTGAAAGCACCGTTAGCTTCTTTGGTCCCATGCAGGAGATGGACAAAAAATCCTTTTACTTGCACAAGATGCTGGCTGAAAAGCATGATGATATTTGGCATTTTTACATCTTCTTTGAAGGAGGCATATATTTACGCTTACCCATAACAAACCCTAGTGGCAGTTGTCTGAGATACGTGGACAAAAAATCTCTCTGGGCGTTTTGTTAATCTCATATAGAGGGGAAGGGTAAGCCCCCTACAGACCATGAAGCACATTTCCAACAAACTCATCTGCTGTATAATGAGGAGGACAGCCCCTAGCAGTAAGAATGACTATTTCTAATGAAGCTTAATGTGTAAGGGAACAAACTTCTGACAACAGGTTGCAGAGAACGAAACAAAACTCAGCCTCATCTCCATGCCCATCCCACTCTTGCACAGACTGGTAGGAGAAGAAAGGTTCTCACTGGCCAGGCCAAAGTAGGCAACAATGCTAAAAATATTACATCTCAAAAGCAATGTACTATATCATTTTGCTCCATACAGACAGGCTGTGTTTCATCTGGAAATACATGAAAGCAGTCTCAAGAACGAAGCAGTTGGCTAAGCTGTTGGCTAATGTTTATAATTTCTCTGAAGTTTTTATTTCATTATTTAAAATAAACTCTTTCATATATCCTGCCCAAGCTGCTCTGTCACTGAGGAGCAAATACAACATCAGGTTTTCTCTGCCAGTCATGAAAAGACTCTGTTAAATTCCCGTGCTGGTGTGGAAAGAAGAACCTGCTCCCAACTCTCTCTGCTCTCTCCTTGCTGTCACAAGCCTTTAAGCTGACACTAGCTTTCCCTTTGGAGGTGAAAGCATTCCTGCACCTTGTGATTGGCTACTAAGCCTGCCTGGGGTGTCACAAGGAGCTGACAAAGAGCGCCAAGCTTATCTACTGGTTATATTTCCCTTTTCCAACTAAATCTGCTGTGAGTTCACACATCAAACTCTCACTGAAAAGCAGGGAATGTGCAAAGCTGCAATGCTTCACAGGAAAGAAACAGGCCCTAGAGATCAATGTACCAACTGCTACAAAATGCATTTTTAACAATGCAACAGGCAACCCTATGTCAACTCATTGTAATAGCAATCCAGCAAACAGTTCTACTTAATCCAAATTAATATGTAATTCCATAAATCTACAGTTTCAACATTTTTAAGGGAAAAAGCTAGACGTGTGGGTATGCCTTTTGACACTGACACTTGCGCTTCATCTCTGCAAAATAGCATCCTGCAGCCTATGCAATTTCTCATCCTTTTCCATCTTCCAATTACTTTTTCTAACCAATCAACCATATTTCAAGATGAGCCATTCTATCTTCTGCTTAAATCAACATTAATTTCCTAAGGCTATGAAAATGTCTCTTTTCTCTTCTTTGGCCAACTCCACTGCCAACACCAAAATTCAGAAGCATTGTTTATACATTTAGCTATTTATCTTGATTGCATCGGGGCTAAACTATGTTATGGGTACTGTATTTATCACTGTGTGTTGCTAACGTAATAGAATTGAAATTTTTTCTGTCATATTGGGATTAAAGTTCGATGTTAAATGCTGTTTTTGTAAATATATGCCATGAGTGCAAAATATATTAAAAAAAACACAACATTTTTAGTGTTATGGGTTTCAAAATCAAGTAACAAACACTACAATTGTTCTCATTATGTCTGTTTTATGCTTTGACTTTTATTGCTGATGTACATTAAAATATCTTTTTTTTTCTTTTTTTTTTTTTTTTCAAATCCTGTAAGTTGGTGAAGAAATCAGGCAGCACTTCTCAAATATGTTAGTATCAAGTCATAAAATTAAAAGGTGTGCAATGATCTTAGTATAAACTGTGCGAAAACCTAGCCACTCAAATTATTTTTTCTTATTTGTAGGCTTGTGTAATATAAAGTACAGAGCTGAGACTTCAAAAATATTCTGAATTTCTTCTTAAAAATATGGTCACAAGAAAAAACTGAGCTGAATGAAGTATATAGTGAAATCAAGTCAGGATCAGGGTTAGCCCTCTACTCCCCAAAGGATGTAGTGTTGAGGAATTCATTTTGTGAGCAAAGCTCAGCTACAGTTTTTGTTTTATTACAACAGAATCAGAGGTTGGTCATCCTCAAGCTAGGCGTATCTTTTAAACCAAATTAGATGAATGACACTGTTCTCCCACAGGGGTAGGTATACATGCACAAGGTTTTTGTACAATCTCTTTTTTGCAACACTTTTTATCCTGTTCTCCATTCCATCACAAAATGCCACCACACTGTCAGAGGCATTTTCTTTCAAAACAACCACTTTGAATGTCTATGCCTTCTAGATTCTCTACCTCAAAGAAGTAACTTGAAAACATCAGGATGTTTTCCTTACTCATTGTAACAAATGGGCAGTAAGGTCTCAAAAAGTCAGGCTTGATATACAGCAGTATTATTGCTTTATTGACAATATTTCCAGGCCATTTTAGTATTTATAAAACCCTACTCTAATGACTTTCTTCTAGGCAGAAGTACTGTAATTACAAAATGTAAGGTGCAGTGAAAGCTACTTCTAGGCTGACATCTCTAACCAGGACAGTTAAAAATACAGTAGAATGGAGGAAAAATCCATCAACGTTGAGAGTAGAAAAGCTTATTTGAGAATATGAATGTGGAAAGACTGCAGCCAAAAAGTCTGGGAGCTCACAAGAGTATAAAATGTCTATACCTAGAAAAGCAGGTAGGGAAACCTTTCTACAGGAGCATCATCAAGGTGCATTCCAAAGCATGATATTTCACTAGGTACCAAGAAACCTACAATGGTACAATAGTGCTGAGAGCTGCAAAGATGGCTTAAGAATATTACTAATTAAAGATCATGTTCATCGTGTGTCTCACCCTTCAAAAGTAACTAGATGGAAGTCTCTGGGCAGCAAGGTGCTGATATCTTAGTTATATTATTAGTTAGTATTGGTTCAGTTTGTTTGAATTGTGTTTACTCTTGATCTTTACATAATTTTTGGATTAATAATTAGCTAATGTTGTAAAGAAATTTGGTCATAATTATGCATTTTTTTAAACATGAGATAGCAGTAGACCAGATTTGAAACCACAGAAACTAAATTCTGTCCTAAATTGTAAAACTGCTCTAGTTCTTCATAGTAAGCCCAAACCAGTCTTGAATGAACTCATGGTGAATGTTAATAGCTGCTAAAAATACAGCTTCAGAATTCCTGTTTTTCTCATGGATCTTTCCTAACTCTACCTAATTATAGTAATTCTTTATAAGAATTCAGTTATATATATTGAATAAGAATTTTAAAAATTAGTGTACAATTTATCTCCTGATTTCACATTTAGATGCACTGAACATACCAGAGAGCCATTTTGTTCATTAGAATATGACACAGGATCAATAAATAGTTGTCATTTTTTTATGCCAGAAAAAGCCAATGTAGGTCTACTCAGTAGGGACTACTTTTTCTAAATGATACTTGACTTTCTTATAAAACTGGTTTATATCTTCTCTGTAGTAAGCTGTACATGATTTGTACTTTTTAATTATGGCAATTTCCTTTTCTTAAATTAACTTCTTTATTTAATTCTCAGTTTTAATAGCTCCAGTGATCATGAAATGCCAGTTCAATAAACAAACTCTGTAATTTTAGTATCATAAATCTCCCAAGACCTATTTTTGACAGCATGGCATCCTACTAAAATATTGATCATGCTAAATTCTGTTATTTCATTCAAAATGCTTTATAGCTTCTAGTCAAATAACACAGCATCTTGTTTATCAGAAAAATGACGTCAGTTAATAAAGCTCTGTTCAGCTCAGATTTGGAGTTCTATTTTAAGCCTCTAAAATATCCAAGATACGGTGCTATCTTATTTGGTTACATTTAAAATTCATACAAGTGAATTCTAAGATGTTTTTTCTATACTACATCATTGTGCGGGACAGTATAAGGCAAACAACACCGAGAACTAACTACAGATATTATTATCTAAGATTGTATTTTGTAAAAGTGAAATGATGAGATCCTTTTGATTTGCTGGCTAGTTCATTCACTGCATCCAGATACTTCTCAAGCCACTGATTGTGAGTTGTTGAAAAAAACAGTGTATTCTGAGAACACTTTGTGACCAATGTTTTTTTATCCATTGCTATTATAAACGCATTTATAAAATCCAAGGCAGAAGTCTACTTAGTACCTTGCAATCAAGAAAATCTCTATTAAAAATGTATGGAGGGAAGGAAACAGCTTCCTGTGTGAAATCCACTTTAACTTCAGTCACTTGATACTTATTTGTTCTCTGTGTGCTGTACAAAATTACTGAAGCACACAAAAATGACACTTTGTCCTCGGGTGCAATGGAATGACGGGTTAAATGAGTAAATGGAAGACTTGGAGTTTTCTCCAAAGGGAAAAAATAAGCTACTTAAATACTTTCAAAGCCTTTTCATGTGTCAGATTTTATTTATTTATTTTTTTCAAATCAAGAATAATTATTTAGTGAACAAACCTGGGTCTTGTAAAACAGTAGGGAATATGAGGGAAATGGGTGGGACATGGAACTTGAATAATTTACCCACAACTGTGATCACTTGTCATTAACCTAAAGCTACATAAATATCTTGCTTAAGGAAAGATCAGTTGCATCATTAGCTGATACATCAGAATGTTTTTTACTATTGCATCACAGTTCAAACCATTAACTGTGCTTCACCTCCAGAAACTAAACTTCCAATACATATTTGACCCTTCACCGTAACTTAAGGGAGCCTTTTAAAACACAGTGAAAGAAGAGTGAAATTTCAGTTAAATTAGACTGCATCATCATACCAATTTATATTTTCTGTGGGAACTAAGGAAAAAAAATGCAGCAGTGCAATACTAATACAGTATTTTGTTGCTGTCAAGTACCTATCTAATATTCACTTGCAATGGCGTAGAGTAACTGGGCACTAATTAACTAATTAACCTGTTAGGGACTGAGATAAAATTTTGGAGAAATCTCTACCACTGCGTGCTTTGTCCTCTGTTTTCCCGTGGTAGCTGCTGTTGCTCATGGATGAAGACAGGTTATGGCATACAGGGCTAAACAGACTTTTAACCTTGTAAGATAGTGTTGTCATTATATCCATAGCAACAGCAAGGCACATTTCCACATTATAGAACTCTTCAGTGTTAAAGCCAACTTAAGGAGTTCCCTACCCTACCCACCCTACCCATCTTAGGTATTCAGTCCAGTGCTGTGTCACAGTGAAGTCAACTTTTAGTTCAGTGAAACTGTGTCTTATAGACAAAAAAATATAATAATAAAAATAATAATAATAATAATAAATAGACAAAAATTCCTTTAAGCACACCATTATTGAACACCTTGTATGATAAAACTGTAGCTTCAGAATTCACCACCTGCCGAAAGCCAAGAGTCAGGCCACAGAGAACTAAAGGAGAAGTTGTGAATATGTGTCTTTGTACAGAGGTTAAAAAATAAATCCATGGTACAAAGGGCAGGCTGAAAAGGCTGTGATGGCATTACAGGCAAGGAAATTGCCTGCTGTTTGTTCTTCCTGCATTCAGAAAAAAAATATGCTTTCTGTATGCTCTTTGTTAATAAACAGAAGATCATTAAAGAGATAGTTGACTCATACAATCCATTTCACCTCCAGGCAGAAGCATCTCGGCAAGAGTCCAAATGAGGCCTCAGTAATTTTGCCAAGAGGCAGCAGAAGTTTCCAGAATATGAAAAATGATTCAGATCTGGTCTTCCATTAAAAAACAAACAAACAATCAAAAAAACCACAATCTAATAATCATATGGTGACGCAAAGAAATAAAAATAATCAAATGACCTTTCTCATTTTTTGAGCCATGGTTTTCAATATTTTTCAATGCCACAAATCTTTATGGGAAAGTACAGCCCTCCATATAGTACATATAAGCCTACTGACAAGAAGCTTATTTTTCTCAGTCTCTTTTTCCAGACTCCTATAGTTGTCTATTGACTTTGAGCATCCAAGGACTGTGGGTTTAAAAACTCCTGGAAAACAGAAGACTGTTTGGTTGACTTCTGTCAGTCAGCAAATTATGAGGAAGAGAAAAACAACTAATATTACACAATAAATCTCAATTTATTTTACTAAGATTTAATTCTGTCACTTTTCAGATTTGTTGTTCAACTGTTAATAGAAAGGCCCAGTGGCAAAACAAAAGACAATTCTTGCAGTCTTCTCTCATCATAATTAGCAAATCAATCTTTGCTCATTCATTCATCAATATTCTTCATCTTGCAGTGATGACACTGAAAAAACTGTACATCCAGAAGCTTCTTTATCCTACCTGCTATGGAAAAATAGGTTATTAGTTTGGACTTTGTGTATGTTAATAGTAAAAACTACTGTATGGTGAGGACAATGTTTCCAGTTCCATACATAACACAGACTAAACATCTCTAAAATATCTATTTTAGAAAATTCCTAGCAAATATTTAAATCTTTTATATATATATATATAATTTTTTTTTCTGGCATCTCATAAGCAAAATATATCTTTTGTATGAATACATTTTGGGTACACTAAAATACCCCTGTAAATAATATACTCATGCACTTCCAGCCAGAGCAGGAGTATATAACACTCATAGCATCATATTCTCACAAGCTTTCTGGAAAAGACCTGCAGATGCAGAACCATTAAATGAAAAACATTTAAGAATCCAGGGTTGAGGATCCAGGCTGGATCCAGGGTTCAACAGCAAAAGCTGGCATGAGTGAGAAAAATACAGAAACTCCTTCACAAGTAGTAGAAACAAAATGCTATCAAAATGCGTGTTCTCTTGTCATCTTGTCATGAAGTTATACTTTCAGGATAAGTATTGGTGCTATGTCATAGACACAACTAACTACTTCTGGTGCCAGGGCAGCAAGCATATTTGCCAGAATGAAAGTGACTTTGGGTCTGAGTAGCCTTTCTGCCTTGTCCACTGCCGGGTTGCATGTGGGGAGCACAGTCCTCATTTTCATCAGGACTCATAGAGTCCAGTGCTCTACAGGAGCAGTTATGAGAGAGCTCTTATGGGGCATTTTCTGCAGCCAAACTTCAAGTGTTTCACTTTTGTGTTAGTTGTTGAGGAAACTGGAGTGCAGGAAGGCAAGCTGCCTTGCCTAGAGCTCATTGAGACCAAAAGCAAAGCAGCTATTAGGACAGACATCTCCCCAGTCTAAGGTACTCTCTTCCAAACAGTTGAGCTTCCTCCCCACACAATACCAGTTCTTGTGTGGGTCAGACATACCAGGACAAAATACATACCTACAGGGGTGGATGGAGACAGACTGATGTCAAACTCGCTATGGACGTGGATAAATCTGCCAACATGCCACTCACTTTCAGATAAGGCTGACATGGAGGCAGGATGTCCCTGCACCTTTCACCTAGTATTTACTAGTATTCCTCTTACCATGCAGGGGCCTTTATTTTTTATTATTTTGTGGCAGAAAGGGAATACGAACACAAAAAGCACTAAAAAATTAGTTGTCAGTATTTTTCAAATAAGAGTGACTTTTTGTTGAAAATCATAATTTTCACAAGATTTGTAATTTTTGTCTGCATTTCCTGTCTTTCATTCCAAAACAAATGAAATGAACTCAAAGTTGTTTTCAGCTTTGTGTTTTGAAACCAAAACGCTTTAACCAAATTTATTTTCTTGAAATTTCTCTTTTTCTCTATCACTTTTGATAACTGTACAGGTTAAGCATCTCAAAAGCACAAAATGATTCACAATATTTAAAAGGTTTTCACTGGTGTTTTCAAAGTGTTTCTCATTACAGTTTAAATTTGTGTCATTAGTACTTAGTCAACATTACAACTGCATGGACAGGAGGGCAATGGTAAATAAGCTGTACAATTTTGTTTTTCATGCAATGCAACATTTATATCCTGCTTTACTCAAGAAAAAATGCACTATGAAGGGAGACAAGGATAAACTTGTAAAGACCAGATGGCCTTTATTCATAAATGATAAGAGCACATGCTTGATTCATCTAACTCGGATTTGAATGAATAGGAACTGAACAGCTTTCATTGGCTTTCCCTAGGCCTTTCCACATCTTCACTGGATGTACACCATTTCAAATCCCTCAACAAAGCCCAACTGAGGCTTAAATCACATAAGTAGTCAAAGGAGCTCTGCTATCTGAACAAGAGAGAGAGAGCACCTGAAATTAATGAAAGTTTAAACTGAGGAAATGGTGACACTGAATAACACCAAAAGGGACAGAAAATGAAGGAAATTGGAAAAAAAAAAAGGCTGATACTAAATGCATATGATTCTTAGAGCACTGCTCATGTCCTTTCCCACTTCCCCATGCTGTCAAAACTCTTAGCCTAGAGCAGCTAATCAAGATGTGCAGGAACAATGAAACACACCCTGGACAAAAATCAGCATTATTAACAGGTGGCTTCAGTCACTTCAACATCCAAGTATGATAGGGTACAGAAAAACAGAGAGCAAATGACTGCCCTTAAAATTAAAGATTTAATAAGAGCATAAGACAATGTAAGGAGAGAAAAAAATAAAGATGATCTGTTTATACAGCTTTAGTGTGTATATAGTGCCTAACTGACCATAAGTTATAACAATCTAGCAACCATCTAAATTTTGTGTGATAAAGTTTTATGTCTATTTTATGACAGAGGTAACTTTTGAGGAGAGCCGTGAGGGAAGCTAAGATGCTTGGATGGAACACAGTACTCCAAATACTGTAGATATGTTGTCTAACAGCAACTCCTCTTGTAAACTGCAGCATAAGATAACACAAGAAACCCCTTACATCAGTGTAAATGAATATCGAACCATGAGTAAAAGGCACAGACAACTTAGGCCATGCTTGACTTGAGCTATGGCAAGAGCAAAAAAAATGTCCAGAAAACATTAGAGTCAGAATGAGAAATGAGACAGAGTTCCCCTGTGCTGAAGTGAGGAAATGATCCTGACAGCTGAAAAATAAGAGATTTGTTGGCCTTTACAATTTTTTTTTTGTATTAGTAACTGATTTTTTTTTTGTCTCACATAGACAAAGAGGATTTGGAATATGGGGGAACACCTCTTTGCGTTCTACAGAGAAAGAAAATTTTATGTTAGTAAAGACAGAAGAAGAGTTCAGCTGAGACTTTGTTCCTCCTGTGTTGTTAATGTGGATTAACCTGGAAGTTAATGCAATTAACACATACAAATACAGTAATGTTATGTTACTGTCACATGTGAAAAAAATATACAATTATGGTAAACTGTATAAATTATTTCTTTCATCATCTTCCTTACCTTTCTACCTTTCTGTCAGAAACAAATTGAATATTTATGCTGTACTTTACTACCAATGTACCATACTACCACAGGTATCCTTTTTGAGAAAGAAACTATGCAACAATTTTAAGATTTTTAAGGTCCTGAGGATTTCTTGCATATTTTGTGTCTGTGTTTCCTCTTTTTGATACAGATGTAATTTCCTCCTAAAAATTATCAGACACACTAAAATTATCATGGCCTTCACTTACTCTTTGATTTTAAGCCATGCAAGTATAGAAGAGAAATATACTGACATGGAACGACATTCATGCCTTAGCAGAATGTCAGCACATGGCTTTTATAATGCCTAAGAAACAGGGATTGTGACTTAAGAGCAAATTTGTTTCATTCAGTGGCAATGAAAGTACTAAACTGTGAAGACTGACTATTTTAATAAATTCTCCTGACAAGAGTTCATGTCAATCAATGTTTAGGCCCTATTATATTTGCTGTGATCCTGCCACTTTACTTTTACATGAGGATTCTTCATATTAGGATGCTATAACCTCTTCTTTTCTTTAGGAAATGGGCTCTCTTAGTCAGTTTTTCATTTTGCAAAGATGAATTATCAGGAAACAACATCTGTATTGAATAACTACCACCTAAATTATATTTGACATGAACACTTAAATTAACCTTACTTATTTCATCTTTGCATTTACTGGTTAAAAAAGTAGCTCTGTCAATATGTTAGTATCATTGAATTATAAAATCATAGAATCACAGAATGGTTTGGGTTGAAAGGAACCTTAAAGCTCATCTAGTTCCAATCCCCCTGCCATGGGCAGGGACACCTCCCACTAAACCAGGTTGCTGAAAGCCCCATCCAACCTGGCCTTGAACACCTCCAGGGATGGGGCATATACAGCTTCGCTGGGCAACCTGTGCCAGTGCTTCACTACCCTCGTAGTAAAGAATTTCTTCCTAGTACCTAATCTAAATCTATCCTTTTTTAGTTTAAAACCATTATCCCTTGTCCTATCACTAAACTTCCTGACTGAGTCCCTTCCCAGTATGATCCACCTATCAAACATTAATGTTAAACAGGACACTTTTCACTAAAATGGAAGTTGAGAACCTAATGAGGACTAAAGGTTGTAAAAAAATTGTTAATTAGGTAAGAAGTTTTCTTTTCTCTTTTTCACCTCTCCTCCTTCTCCAGATCTTTCCTAGTTCTGCCTATGGCACTGTAGTATTACTCAACCAACTCTGTTTTCACTGACTGTGTGCTCCAGATTATGTTTTCCTATATATAGCAATTTGTAGTTGCAGAGTAGTTATTAATTAATAATTACCCATCTAAGAAGTTATTATCTAATACTTTCTTAATTGATTAATCACAACCTAAGAAGTTGTGAAGTGGAAACAAAGCAGTTGTGCTTTGAAAAAGCTCTCTGATAATTTCCTTATGAAACAAGGCTTTCTTTGCCTGAATAAACTTTCTTGTTTATTAACTTGCATGGCACATACTCAAACATGCTTGCCCTGCATGATTCAGCGGCTCTGAACTTTAACAGTCCATTTAGGTAGAACTACTGTAGAGAAACCTCTTTAAGACATGAAGTGAAAGTCAATGAACAGTGGTAGAACTCAAGGAATTACAACTGATACTTTGAAGCATTTTCTCAGAAATACGCAATGTATCAAGAAAGTTCATAAAGAATCTCCCTACTATCAAAGTACAGTTATTATAAATAGCCTTTAAAGTATCTGGGTTTTGAAAAACACTGACAAAACAAGGATGGTATTCTACTTAGAATTTACCTTAACAGTTGTCAGAAGACTTCATCCTGCAAGGAAATGTTACCAAGCTGTCCAATTAATGTCTTACAGCCCATCAAAGAGAATCATTCATCTCATGAAACAGTTAAAAGTAGGTTCTTATCTTCACTGGAAATGGAGCAGCCAACCAATAAAGGTGACACACTTAATCCTTAATCTAACAGAAAGTCAATATGAAAAGGCTGCGTGCGACTCCTACACCTCATTCAGTTTATTCGCCGAGTTATCCAGTAACTATTTTCACTTGAATTTCTTATTTATTTATTTTAATAAATACATTATAGAAGTATGCATTTAACTTAGGACTTGTGAAAGTACTAAATATAGTAGCAGGCATGTTGCCTGGTTGCATCTTGCAGAAGTGTGACATTTGGTATCTAAAATGTGTCATTATGGAAAATAGGAAGGAGAGGATGGATTAGAAAGGATTAGATACTATGACCTAAATAGGACTCTGTACATAATATAGCTGTACACATTACAGGTATACATTATATAATATCTGTAAATCAATGTTTTTTTCCTTGCCTTTCTGCCACTTCAGAGTTTACAAACAAATAAACAAAAAAACAATTGTACTTGACTTCTCCTAAAAAAATAGACACAAAGAAAATAAATGCCAAGTTACAAATGCAAAGGGAAGATGCCTTTATTCATGCAGAAATAATTATTTTGGAATTGTTGTCAAGAATTGTAGTAGATATTCAGCGTGCACACAAACTGCTGAGGTGTCCTGTTTTTAGGTCCAAATTATAACTTGTTCTGCATTTACTAAGGGTACAAATATTTACGACAGCTTTAGTAATCACATAGCTATTGCTCTCTAAAGGAATCAGAAAAAAACACCAATAAGAAAAATACCAGTATAAAAACATTAATAATGAAATTCTAACTCTACAGAATGCAGATTTTTCGAGTTAGAGGTGAATTTCTCTGTGACCATGGTATAACACCTTTTAAATTCACCTGTACATTCACATACGTTAGCTCTCCTACCAAGAAAGTCCAAAAAAAAACAAACTAAAAAAAAAAAACAAAAACAAAAAAAGCACGTGCTAAGCACAAGCAGAGCAAACTTCATGGAATGGACCACCATAACCTTGTTCCCAGTGCCCTGCAGATCTGTCCCAAATACGCTCTATTAAGTTATACAATTATCAGAACAAACCATATATCATACACTTGATAGCAATATTTCCTACTAGAAATTAATATGGTGTGCAAATTTACAGTTATTACACAAATGTTATGAAAACTGCATAGAACAGTTTTTCAGTCTAACATTACATATGAGTAATGTAAAAGGTGAAATTATGAATTATTTCAACAGTTAAATGAGAGATGATTACAAACAACCAGAAGAGCATACTCTGCCTTGTAGGTGGTTCTTGGATCTATAAATACTTGGGGTTTAAAAATGGTCCACTGCACTTTTGGAAACCAACAGACCTTCTACACTAAGTTGTATTCTATGAAGAAGGCTATTTTAAGAAACATATGGAATTTTTTTTCCTCCTGCAGTCTAGATATTCCTCTATTATAACTGGACTTTCTGTTGCCTAACAGGAAACACAGGCTTCCTTTAATTTTTTTTTTTTTTTTTCATGAAAAGGCAATCCTCAATTCTACTATGTAATAGGCAGAAACAATTGCAATTGGGGCTACAGCATTGGTGGATAGAAGAAAACTGACATCACCTACTTGGACTTGTGCAAAGCTTGTGATATTGTTCCCAGTGATATCCTTGTCTCTAAACTGGAAAGACATGGATTTGATTTTAGCACTTGGTGGTAAGGAATTGGGTGGATGGTTGTGCTCAAAGAATTGCAGTCAATGGCTCAATGTCCAGGTGGAGATCAGTTACGAGTGGTGTTCCTCAGGGGCTGGTATTGGACTGGCACTGTTTAATATCTTTGTTGGTGACATGGACAGTGGGATTGGGTCCACCCTCAGCAAGTGTGGCAAAGACACCATGCTGAGTGGTGCAGTCAACATGCTGGAGTGAAGGCATGCCATCCAAAGGGACCTTGTCAGGCTTGAGAGGTGGGCCTGTGCAAATCTCATTAAGTTCAACAAGGCTAATTGCAAGGTCCTGCATATGAGCCAGAGCAATATCAAGCACAAATACAGACTGGGAAGAGTATGGTTTGAGAGCAGCCCTGAGGAGAAGGACCTGGGGGTATTGGTTGATGAGAAGCTCAACATGAGCTGGCAGCATGTGCTTGCAGCCCAGAAAGCCATCCATATCCTGAGCTGCACCAAAAGAACCATGGCCAGCAGGTCAAGGGAGGTGATTGTCCACGTCTACTCTGCTCTTCTGATAGGAAAAGGAAGAATTGGTTTTAAACTAAAAAAGGGTAGATTTTGATTAGATATTAGGAAGAAATTCTTTACTATGGGGGTGGTGAGGCACTGGAAAAAGTTGCCCAGAGAAGCTGTAGATACCCCATCTCTGAAGGTGTTCAAGGCCAGGCTGGACGGGTCTTTGAGCAACCTGGTCTAGTGGAAGGTGTCCCTGCCCATGTTGGGTTGGAATTAAATTATCTTTATGATCTCTTCCAACCCAAACAATTCAATGATTCTGTGCAAATACTCTTATCTTCTGCAAAACCAACCCTACAGTACAGGCTAGGTGACTTCCTTGCTGTTAGTTCAGACTATGGGAAAAAAATCATGAAGCAAAATTTTTTTTTCTTTTTCTGGGGTAAGAATCATCCCTAGTGGGATGAAGAAAGTAGGAAAAAAAAGTGTTTGTGACTAGACACAAACTCAGGAAAGCTTTTTGTTTAACAGAAAATATTTTAGTGACTAGTAGTACTGAGTCTGTATGCCCTTACTCCTGAAAAGACAGAATGGTGGAAAGGACAAAGAAGGCCAAACAGGTTGATATTTCAGAGACTTCCAGGCCAAGGGGAAGGAATATAAATAGAAGACCCAACAAAGAGTTTCCTTTTCAAAAAAGCAAAAAGAATACACTGGGGAGAAAACTCAGTGAAGAAAAACATTGTTGCTTAAAACAGAGGAAAAAGAAAGCATTTGAAAAATACCTTCTAGATGTTGGCATTTAATGCCATGAACCTTGTTCACAAATGCACATCAAATACTGCAGTACAAGCTTCTTAGTCCTTTGCATGTTGAAAAAAAAAAAAAAGAGGAAATTCTTAATAAAATTTCCATTCTAAGGAACATCCAGGGTTATATAGTATAGACGTTGCAAGACTGTTTTTTTTTTTTTTTTTTAAACTAGTGTTTTGAAAACAACAGAAAAGGGTGAAAGACACATTTCTCTAACTAAGCTGGACTAAATTCTGGTGTTTCTTGTGCTATTGTATTTCTTTATTCATTCATGCATGTGAGGATGACAAAGTGATGTACCATAACTCATTGGAAAGCCACACACAACTAGAAATAACTTCTGGGCTTATCTAAATGTTCTTCTCTTTTTATCTGCTCTACAAAAAGGCAGTTATTAAGTAACTGGTTTAGAAGTCTTCTAGCTGGATTCATCTTTTTAAAAATCAACCACATCATCTCAGCTCTTTGCCAGTGCTTCCTCCAGAGCTCATGCTAGAGGAATATGGAGAAAACTAGTATGATTAACATTATGTCAGATACTATCATGACGAATAGTACAGAAAAGCATAATTAACAAATTAAATAGGTTCTGCACTGAAAGAGTGCCTTTTCCTAGCTACTGAGAACTATGATTAAAAAAGAAATATATCTATACACAATATAGCTAGAGAGATTTTGGGATCTGAACAATATTCAGACTGGGATATGAAAGTCTCAGCTTCCATAGATTTTGGTGGGTCAGGAAAATTACTAAGAACTGCAGGGCAACCTGTTGAAGAGATAAAAAGAATAAAGAGAATTCACATATGTTTAATCAGGATTTGTCAGGCTAATGTTTGATATATAAATAATTCAAGTTTGAAAAATGCCACAAATCTGCATTTTGTTTTCTTGAGAAAGACAAAATAGCATTTTTGCCTCACACATCTTCCCTTGTTTTAGTAATGCTGTAGCTATGAATAAGACCTTATGCTAATGTTATGCATTTTGAAAGATAACCAAAAGTAATATTTTAAAGTCAGATTTTCCGTCCTTTTGCACAGAGGTGCAAAAGAGGCACAGGCATTTAATTTTTTCAAGTTAAAAGAAAAACACCACTTTATCACATCTCTGTAAAAAGCAAAGCATTAAATGTATTCAAGATCTCCTCACAGAAAATAAATAGGGTTTTGTTTCTCAAACATGCAAGAAAGGAGCACAGTCCAATGTATTGTAAAGCTGTACAAACTATCAGTAACTAATACTCATTTTTATGCCAATCCTTTTCAATCATTCTAACCAAGAAGGATCTCAGATGAAGTATCAACATTGTTATGAGGAATCATAATATAACGATATTTTACATACAATTAGTAAATCAAATGGAACTGCATGTGAGACAGAACATCTGTAATACAGGAAGGTAGCGATCTACTGAGCCAATAAACTGCATTTGTCATTCTTAATTTGTTTTACCATTTGGTTTTTAATTGCAAATCAAGTATCTAATCTAAGCTGAAACCAGATAATTTGATTCATGGCAGGTATGTGTTTTCAGAAAGTAATTAACCTCACATTTTTGAAAGAGGAAGAAAAAGATTTTCCTTTAGTTCATTATGATTAATTTGTTTAAATATGAGGAAAGCATTGAGAAAATAAATACAATCAAAACAAAATAGCTGTACAGATTTACACATACAACCAGAGCTACTTAATGTAAAAAACAATTGCTTTAGATATTAAGACCTAAAAAATTATTGTTATTATTGATTTTTCCTTTTCCTCTGACAGCTAACCAATTATTCAGAGAGGATGTGCTACAAGCATTCCATCTTACCATAATATCATGTACAACAGAGATTAGTAATTGAAAATATAAAACCCACCATGCTGAAGGGTCAGGCAGTCAGGCAGTGCAGGACAAATAAATTCTTGTACTACAAGGATATCAGGATACAACAATTATTTTCTGTTTTCTTAGAAACTCAGGCTATTGATATCCCAACAAGAGATTAATTAATTACCCAAACAGTCTCAAGATATTAATTTGTCTAACCTTAAAACAGATGCTCCATCACAGCTGGTATTTTCGAAAATTATGCCATGCTATGTCCGGTTCTGTCAGGCTTTTCCTACAGCCTGTGCTTCTTTGCTTATTGTTGCTCTAAGACACTAACTCTTTTCATGATACTTTAAGAAATCCGACTGGTGTCACCAAGTATCACAGAGTCAAAGCTACATCAGAAATTTTGCTTCAGGACAAAGTTCATCCTTGTTACAACTCCTCCCCACTCCCATACCACCCCCCCAAAAAAAAAAAAAAAAAAAAAGAGAACAATCCTACAAAGGTTCACTAGCATCTTGTTGGAAGTGCTGGTTTTACTATCGTATCCCTCTTATTTCTATTGAATTAAAATTGTTGCATCCCCTACAAAATCACTGAGATGAATCTCTCAAATTGAATTGCTCTTGATCTTAAATCTAAGAAAGTATACTGTTACCTAAAATCACATTTCAAGCCACTGGTGTTATTTCCTTCTTGATGTCATACTGACTTGCCTTCAGTCCTGCCTAGTATTATTTTCCTTATGGGCAGATTCCACATCACATATTAAAGAAAATATGTTGTAACCTAATCAGTCCAATTTGTACCTCCTGAGACAGCTAGGTTCCCTCATCTGCTTGAACACACTTTTTTTTTTCAATATCAAGGCACAAAGGTCTTGATATTGAAAACATAGTATTTTCTAGAATTAGCTTACACTTGATTCTTTTTCTAACATTAGGACACCCAAATAGCCATGCAAAGAAAACACACAGCAGTTATCATCAATAACTTGTATGAAATACATATTGCTGCATCTCCTTGTTGGACTTGACAGTCCACGTGGAAGATCTACAGAATAATGATAAGAAATGCAGCAATCTCATCAGCATAATTTTTATTCTGATAATGATATACAGTACATAAAAATGACGTATAGCTTTTATATACTCATACAACCCCAATAGCCTAATAGTATATGTTTGTCACACTGATGTCTTGGATACACAGATTTCCAACATATATATATGATACTTCAACCATTAAATTTTCTTGATACTTTATATTCAACTACATTCACTTTTATATACAAATATAATTATTTATACCCTGAGATTTTAACATTGGGCTGATATAAGCCTGTTTTATTATACAATAAAAAGTAAGTTTAAAAAACTATTTAGCAATAGCAGGACACATAAGTTGTAAGTTCATTAAGTGTTAACAAGCAGACTATTCATTTTCTACATAAATTGCTTCCATATTGTTAATTTGTGCATTCTTGCAAAAACTATAGTGAAAAAAAAACAACACCACAATGTTCTAGGCTATTGCTACACTTTTTTTTTGTCAGTTTATCAGGCAGATTTGTATTTCTAGAGCCTTGCAAAACCCAACTTTGTGAGTAAACTAAGTTCAGGACAGAATCCAACTCTGACTCAAGGGATACACTGATTTTCCTCTTCCATAGCTGATCTCTACTTTGTCCTCCATGAACATCCTATTTCAGATACATACCTCTGTATCTGATAGGATAATAGTAGGAAATTGCCTTTCAAATAGTACTTGTACTGCTTACAGATTTGCCACTGAAGTTTCTAGGATTGGTGGTTCTTAGGCCTGCAGAACCCAGTGAAGTGTAAAAACCAAAGAAGATAGATCATTTCTACAGTATCAGTTACAATGTCCAGTGACAGTGAAATTACTGCTTTTACTGGTGTGTTACTGGATGTTCAATATGTCTATGTAACTGCTAATTCAATGTAACTCTCACCAAGGTAAAATTGAGTCAAGCAGACTCACCTATTTAAGATCAAAGCTTTTCTCGTGGCACACAGTAGTCTGAAATGAATTCTTTCTATAGACAATATGACAGAAAACCAAGAGGTGTTAATATGCCTACCTTGTCATATTTCAGGACCTTCTCTGGTTAACACACTCAGATCCCAGGGGAGGTCCTCAAAAGACTATTTATGCTTTGGTAATCAAAGCAACTGCTGAAGGTCTAAGAGAAACAAAGCAGTTATTAAGCTGTTAGATGCTCTCAGTGTACACAGACCTGGTCTTTCAATATTTTCCCGGCCAGCAAAGGATGAATGGAGGTGAAATAGCACTTCGTACTACAATATGAGTGATTCAGAGTCATCTTATTAAACAGATGGAGTACAAGAAAACACTTTGAAACTACATTAACAGAAATCTCAGTAGGTTCCTATTAGGTCAAAGCAGTTTTTAGCTATTCTCACCTACAAAATATGCTAAGTCTGTGTGCAGAAGATGCCATTATGACAATGCAGTCTAACTCTCTTTGCAACATGTCACAGAACATTTCACACCACTCCACAACACCTTTGATCAAGCCCCATAATTTGTGACTGAAAAAGAGAGCACTGCTTTTAGCTTTGCTGTGTTTCTAGAATTTTCAGAGGAATCCAATATATATCTTGGTAAATTTAATTAGTAAATCTCAAGGATGTTTGAGCATCTATTTCCCCAGACTGCTTCAGCAATTCTAGACCTAATTCCAGATAAAATCTTTTAAGTTACAGGGATCCACAGCACTGGTAAATTGGTAAATTGTTCCAAAGTTTATTTACTTCTGTCTAAAGATACACATTTTGCTTCCATTTCTAGGTATAATTTTCACATACTGGAGCTCTTTTTGTCATTGTTTGCTATTGCTACAAGTTCAGTGGTTTGCTGTCTTCCACAGTGAAATAGTTTCCTGACTCCCCCTCCACTAAACCTAACAGGCTGTATCTTTTTAGTCTTATCTTAGCAACCAAGCCCTACAACAAACTAACGTCTTCTACCAAAGTCTCTCCAGTTTTCAACAACTTTTTCAAATGTTAGTACCTTAATGAAGTGGGTCCCGGAGTAGCCACACTTGGGCCACTTGTTCTCATATCTGAAAGTCCAAGCAGTGCATTAACCTGTCACCTGCAGAATTATCTTCCAGATAGTAAAGCATCACACCCTCAAAAATATTTTCAGAATTTTGGTTTATGGTATCATGCCCCTGTGTTTAATTCCTTGTTCTTTTACTGCCTAATTCTTATCCACTATATTTTTCTATATTGATATAGGATATTTTAACATACAAATTCACCCCAAATTTTTAAGTAACTCACCCTTCTCCTTAACACTTAACCAACCTTTGAACTATTTCTGGACTTTATATATAATGTCTTTAAACTAAAAGAGATTTAGATTAGATATAAGGAAGAAATTCTTCACTCAAAGGATGTTGAGGCTTTGGAACAGGTTGCCCAGAGAAGCTGTGGATGCCCCATCTCTGAAGGTGTTCAAGGCCAGGTTGGATGGGGCTTTGAGCAACCTGGTGTAGTGGAAGTTGTCCATGCCCATGGCAGGGGGATTAGAATTACATGATCTTCCTATCCAAACCATTCTATGATTTTGATGATTTATTTTCTTCCACACCTTGAAATTGTCCTTTTATTCCAGGACTAGCAAGATCTGATTTTTAGTTGTTGTAAGAAGTTCCTAGCCAGTTCTTAAAACCTAAGTGCAAATTTAATTGTGCTGATTTTATAAAACTATTTCTTCTCTCTTTTAAAATAAATCCAGTTCAATGAATGTTTGTGAAAAAGTGCTCAGAAAATTCATGCTTTTAGAGTCAAGTGAATTCAGAAATACATGCTTAGTAAATTCATGCTTTAAAAGCAAAGCCAATTAAGAAATACATGATTACACATTTTTTTTCTTGATGAATCATACTTTGTTAAGAATTTTTTTCCTTATTTGATCTTGAGAACCTGGTCACTTCAGCCAACCATGACTGTGGTGTCTCTTGACCATTTAAGTCCTGAACATGACAATTTTTTGCGGTGTCCTTACTGCCATCTTGCCCTTTCACATATTGTTAGTCAGTTTTTAAAAGGGTGCCTGCAGTACCTAAAGAGAAGGTAAAAGAGCTGGCAGGAAAGGGTAACAATACAAAAGACGAGTAGAATCTATATAATAGAAATAAAACTGAAAGTAGAAACAGCTTAAAATAATAACCACATGACAGAGAGAGAGTTTTTTATAAAATAAGGCTTTCAGAACAACATCGTTTTGTACTACCCAATGAGTTGGAAGAGATTACTTATATGCTTTGGCCAGATTCTCACTATTCATTAAGGACAAATCTCTCTTTTCATTTTGCATAGTGCAAGTTCCACGCCTGCAACACTGAGCTAAAAAGATTATCTGAATCAGATTTTTGCTGATGTTATTTCTTTAGCTGTAACAGCTGAATCATACAAAAATACAAATTCAGACCACATAAGGACAGATTGTGCTGCCTGTGGTCTTTCCAGTGTGAGGATACATGTGGAGTCTCTGATTCCATCAAGCCATTAGGAAGTGTTGAGATAGTTGAGATAGCCTGCTTATGATGTGCAATGCAAACCTAAGAAAGACATCTCTTCCCCAGCCAGTAGTTTAAAAACTGTGGCAGTTCTGTAGAGCAGCTTGTTTCTAAGACAGGTGAATCATTTCAGAGATATGATTTTATACCATGGGAGTAAATAGGATTTCCTACTGTGCTCAGTTTGAAACTTGTACTGGAAGAGAATGATAAGAATACAATGAATGCTCCCTTTCTCAGAGTTAATGGTGTTATTACTTTTGACTCACCATGCAAGCTTCTTACAGGCATCCAATTCCAATAGCGTGCACTTACAAAAAAAGTCATGCTGGGTGAATTTAAGCACCTATCAAGCTATTGCCATAAACAATTGTGGAAGTAGATGCCTTAGAGAGTACAGAAGAACATAAGGAAGTTGAAAATCTCTGGCATTTCCCGAGCTATGACCTTTTCTTTCAACAATATTGTCACCTAACTCTAATGTCCCTTGGTCTCAGGGCTGCCAGGCAACAGTCACGCACTCACGAACAGGTCTGTTGAGGCAGTGCGTTTCACTCTAAGAATAGATAGTCACAAGGAAAGGCATTTTAAAGTTAAAGGGCTGTTTAGCATTCCACAGGATTAACATAAAATAAGAAGAAAATGTGTAAAAAATAATAAAAGGAATAGATGGTTCAATATTTTACCTCACTTCCTTACCTATCTAGGTATTTTTAACCTCTTCTATGATCTCATACTCATCAAGGTATTGGGGGTGGGCCGGGAAGAAAGCAATGTTGCCTTGAATTTACTTTCTCTGTCCTTTCCTTAGCCTGTTCCACCACATTTACCAACCCAATACTTTTTCATGTTTGAAATAAAAGATTCTGGTTTTGTACCTTGACATAATTTATATTAAAGATTATATCATTCAAAATGTCTATAGTTTCTAGACATTAATTACTGCTCCCTTACTTATCAATAGAAATGAAACTTTTCACCCAATATTTTACCCTCTATCTCAGCACTTGTTTGTCTGATATTTTAAAATATTTTCTTCATCTGTATGCTGTCACCCAATTTTCCCTTATGCTTAAAAGGATCATGAGTTTTCAGTAAGGACATCATCTACTTCAGCCCTCAAATCTAAGGAGTGTCCAGGAGCAGTTTCAGTATTCACCTCATCCCAAAGATTATGGATATTCCCTGGACTTCTAACTTGCCTCTGGATGCAGAAATGCATTTGGCTTTTTACAACTAATTCAGTAAAAGTACTTTTTTATGAAGCATAAGGCTGACTGTGCAACCACTTTGTTTCATAAGGCAAAAAATCCAGAATCTTCATCATTTCATCAGATGTCTCCCATTGTGCACATATTCTTCCTTGGAAGGTTATCTCTATCTTTTATTTTGATATTTCAATTTCTCATAAGTAGAGAAGGGAGTGGAATATATAACACGTATTTCCATTTGAAATTTCCATTTTTATCTAACAGACAATACAATTCACCTCTCTATTTCATTATTTAAGTTTCTATTCTCTAATTCATAGGGAATTACCATTCAAGTTGTAATGAAAAGTCTTGTCTATACTTAAAACAAACATGCAAGCCATGAGCAGTCATTCAATTAGCCCCTGAAAACTGATATTTCTTTTCTCCATTACCTTTGCCTCATCTAAGCTTTTCTGTTTTTTCAGTGTACCTTACCTGAGGCAGTACTTCTAACTTTTCCGTTCATTACAACAGTTATCTTCATGCTAGTATTATTAGTTAAATATCTTATAGTTCCTCTTGTACTGCATCAATGACCATCATATCTTTTAACTGGTAATTTGTTCTCAACATCATGTGTCCTTTTTTCCCCACAGAACAATATTTTGAAGAGTCTAAGAGCCTTGATGATTAATAACATGAATCCAATACCTTACCTTTCAGTGAGACAGGAATATATTAAGATTTACATCTTTCAAAAAATTGCTCTGAAGAGGATCAATTATATTTATTTTATTTAGTCTTATTAAAGTTTATTCTGCATCTCTGACACATTTCATAAAGATTCTCATCGAGGTTTTTCAAAGCCTAGGCACCTTCTCCCTGCTGATAAACATGTTGCCATTTAATGACATATTTAATTCCATTCTGCACCTCCTTTAAAAAAATTCACAATAGAATAACGTACATCAATGATATATTCTTTAGTTAAATACATTCACCATGCCCTGTTCTTTCTAATGAATGTGTCAGTAGTCAAAATACCTTCTTCAATGACTTAATGTTTTATTTCATATTTCTTTTTTAAGAGATTTTTTTATGTCCTTACCTTGCGTCCTTTTTGCCCCAAACAATAAGGCTCCATTCACAGAAAGACAGAAAACTGATGGGAAACTCAAAAAAAAATGGGTGCTTTCCCCGAAAAGCATGTATTCCTTCATGAGACTACTTAGTTTTTGTCATTTTGTGCATTCAGAGATTATTTTAATTATTTTAACATGAATGTTATATATTTTAAAGTTCTAATATTGTTTTGGTCATACTTACATTACTATATCCTCCAGTATTTTCCTCAGCTTTCCATTTTTAATAGCAAGAAATTAATTCTCCAACATCTCAATACATTTACAATAAAAAACACTTTTCTGTATTCTCTTCCCACTGTATTGTCCCATATATTCTTCAATATTGAAATAATTTTGATGCCACATCTGCTAATACTCACTGGGAAAGTCTCTGTTCTACCCTCCAAGTGGTGGTGCTTTTGCTTCTTGCAAGTAATCAGAGGGTTGCTATATTAGGAGTGTGCACGCATGTGTGTGTGCGTGTGTGTATACAAAGGTTGCACAAAACTTTCTACTAAGCTGAAGGAAAGCTATGAATATTCCTCTGCACCAGTCCAACATGATCCAGGTGTTTTTGTCCCTGGCTTCTTTCATTTGTCACTCTCAAACACTGAAGATTATACTTATACTGCTAGATCTTAAGTACTCAGTCCAAAATTTGGTCAATCAACTGAATAAATGGGCTCTGTAAAATGTCTTAAGAAGGATAAAAACCAATAATAGGAGTAAATCTCAAGTTCTTATTCAATAAAAACAGAAACCACCAATACTCAGGTGAACATCAAGTAAAAATATGGGAAAAAAATGTTGTTAGAAAGCAACTGTCATGCTGTGTGTGTGAACTGACAACCTGTATCCTGGCATTTCTTAATATACACAAATATTCACAAAGATGCCTTAATAATGTTTTTACTGCATCATTTTTAACTTCCTTGGCTCTTAGAAAAGACAGATGTCCAAATTATGGCACATGTAACAGCCAAAGTCAAGCAGAGTTGTAAGAAACACTGAACAATGGGAATGTAAGAGATTGTTTTGTCCAAACCACAAGGAACTTAGGGGATTTTTTTTTTTATTACGTACAGTAATTTTTTTGTTTAATAATATACAGTAATTGATATAAATGTGTAAGTAATTAATAAATGGATTATTCTAAAAAACAAATTCCTAAACTAAAAATACAACAACTTCTATTTGAGCAAATCACATAATTGCTGACATTATAACATTATTTCAGTAAAGTTCTATATTTTTACTGAAGGCCAAACTGAGGCAAAGTTAGGTCAACTGACCTAATTAGTTTAGATAGTCAGAAAATGCCTGCTAGTTCCAGGTCCTATTCTGCAGAGAATATGCATTACGTTTTCTAACATATATACACATTAGAAATACATACTTGCATCACAGAAGTACTTATGTATATACGATGTAAATAACATAGAATCATATATACACATATATTATGTACAATAAATCATCAAGGTTACAGAGCTATGGCATTGGAAATGCTGCAGTAGCATCAGTATTTTCTCCTCTTATAGCAAGTTTACTAAAATACAATCTAATTGTTACTACTGGGTAATTATACAATGCACTAATTGTAAAAAAAAAGAAGTTATTTTAAAGTGAAGTGTTCATTGAAATGTGTTAAGTAAATGGAAAAGAATGGCTCTTGAGTGACACAAGGATATTCCAGAGATGTAAAACATTGCATTTAATTACTTAAATTTACTGTCCACTTAGGGAAATTCACAAGTTCAGATACAGTATCATACCTAACTAATCCTGTTATACCCATAACTGATTATATAATTAAATATGCATAATAATGTTAGTACATTAAACTGCTTATTACTAAATTATAAATAGATGAAAATAGGAGAGTTATAAGAGTTACTTTTATAGTCATACTAAATTATAAGTTGCATGACTATCACTTTAAAAAGAAATAGAAATTAAAATACTCTCCCTGTTTCTAGTGTATGTATGTTAAAGTTTGTTGTATGGTAATAGAGAAACAGGATATAGAACAGTTGATTTCATTTTACCTTCATTTTGTTAGTTTTGTGAAACAGCTATTGTTCACTATATTTCACTACTTTGCCACTATTCAGTACCTGCCCAAGAAGCTAGAGTTGCTGGTGGTCTGCTTAACTTCAGTATGTCTACCAGGTCAATAAGGTCCAGTTCTGCTGCAGGTTTTAGTGATCAAAAAAAAAAAAAGAAAGTTTCCCTAGGTTGTGTTTCTTCTAAGATGCTGCACTTCTCCGTAGTGCCTTCTGTACTTTCATTTTGGCTCTGATTTTCTCTTTCCCTGTACTCCTCCAGGCCAAATCAATCTCTTCTCTCATACTCTCTAAACTCACTCTACAGCTCATACATCTAGACCTATTGGGCTCTACTCAACCTTCAAGTCTATATGTTCCATTTTTCTGTTCACGTCAAACTCATGAAAATAGTTCACAAAGGTACCACAACACTCAGGCATCTGATATTAACACTGCGTGCAACATGCAGGCGTAAGTACAAAGATGGGCTATCACTTATATACTTTTCTAAGCCAAAATAGCAAGCTATCAAGCTGCCTTCATCTCCATTAAAGCAGTTCATAATTTGCAGTCATTTGGCTTCCTGTCTTTTACAAGCAAATCTGGAGAAAAATGAATAAAAGAGATGCAGAGACAGATCAAGGAGAGCCATCAGAGAGTAAGAAGAAAGGACTCACCTCTTTTAGTCAGTTTTCCATTTTAGTTTGTTTCAATAGTTAAAGACGGAAGAGATTTTTTGCACACTCTTTAATTCAGATGTCAGTTTCAATATTTGATGCTTGACTGTTCTGAAATATAACCAAAGTGCAGCAGTTAAAACTACTAGCCTGAAACAAGATAAAATTGTTAACATGGCAAGCAGCTACATATTCATTAAAAATCACAGCAGTGTTGAAAGGCTTTTATAAAAGTGCTCCGTGGCAAAATTTTTACATGGTACCAGTCCTCCTTGCAAGAAGAAAAGCGCACACACACAAAAAAAAAAAAAAAATATTTATAATGTATAATGCTGCATTTGTGGTGCCATCTCACATTTTGCTCTCCTTGCACAACATATGTACACTTTGTTGACTCTTCTACAGAAAAAGACAAGGCTAGTTACATGTGTTTGCCCCAGAAAATGTGACTCTCTGTAAACATGCCTCTCCCCTAGCCTCTTCCTTCTACAGACTTTTCTCATACTACAAAAGCACCAAGGAATCCTATTGCTTCTGTTTGGAAAAGCAACAGAGCATGGTGACCAAACAATCAGCAGGCTGCAGCCGCATACATGGTACTGCCCCACTAGCATCCTATGGGTGGGTGACAAAATTGCAACGGTAAGTCACTGAACTTTTAAATATATTAATTTTTAAAATTATATAAATTGAGAATATTTATTTCCAAGCCATTTTTGGTAAGGAAAGTTATATACATATCTTTCCCCTCTTAGATTTCCAGTACTACTCATTGAGACTAACAGAAATAAATGGCTTTCCTCTGTGCTCTGTATTTGAGTTTTATGAGTCATCTCACTATTCCAAGTTTTCTCATCCCTTAAGGGTCTAGCTATTTTATATGTTTTTGTTTGTTTATTTATCATTATTATTATTATTATTATTATTATTTCATGTGAACAATTCAAAAGTACAAGGCAGAATAAGCACAAACATCTTTTCTTGTAAATGCAGTGAAAAACACCAGTCTTTTACTGGAAAGTAAAATGAAAGAGATAAAAAGAGAAAAAATGCATTACTAAGTGTGGCATTGACACTACTACGCTGAAATGTGATCAGTACAACAACTTATTCAACATATCAAAAGCTACTAGTTATTTTTCACTCTTGCTGCACATTCAAAGCATCTGTAAACACCTTTACAGAGACCACAGCTCACCACTGCATGCTGGTTGTTAGAATAACAATTAAAAATTTTCAGAGTAAAAATAACCTGCGAATATTATAAACTCACATTTGTAAAGCCAGAAAAGATCAACCTGATCAGAAAGTGTGATAACCCACTTCCCACAGTCCAGAAAGATTTTTTTAAGTTAACTCCTTTGGAAATCATAGAATCATAGAGTGGTTTGTGTTGAAAGTGACTTTAAAGATCACCTCATTCCAACCCCCCTGTCATGGGCATGGATCCCACCCACTATATGAGGTTGCCCAGGGATGCATATCATAGAAAAGCATCAAGCTTTAATTGAAGTTTTTCCAAATAACCACTAAGAGAACAGGATAAGTAACCTCTATACAAAACATAAGTTTATTTCTGGGAATACCTTACCCTAAAAAGCAGTCAATGATGATGAAGGCTGCAGCCTGGCTTTTGCTACTGTCTTTTATTTACCATAAGACCCGTTTCCAAAATGAACTAATTTCTGACGCTCTTTCAGGATCTCTGAAATTTATGTCTGAATAGAAACACATTCCACTAATACTTCAGCGATAAAAAATTGTACACAATTGGTTTTGGGGGAAAGCCAATACCTTGAGGTATATAACCATTTTCTGTGTATTTCTTTACAAGATGAAAAGCTAACTTTCCAGTTAGCTCTGGTCAGTCTGTCTTTAAGCCATTTTTCTTTCTTTGCTGTGCAGGTTTGCATGTCAGAAGGGGGAGAAAAATATTTTTAAAGCAGGAAAACATGATGGCAAAAACAGAGGGGCAGTGGGATAAAAAGACAGATACAGAACAAGAAATTACTTTTAAATCATTTCAGAAATGCATTGATTTGCAGTTGACATAATATCTTTTGAGAGAGGGCTTTAATTTGACTATGTTATTGACTACATCATAACTATTTTAGATTTTCCCTGAGAGTATAAAATTGACAGAGTATATTTAATTGTAACAAGTAAACTAGATTGATTTTTCCATAAAAGGTCCCCTTAGGGAGCTTTCTAAGATAAATCTCTAAAGGATCAAATCAGTCAGGTGTTTATGCAGAGCCTTCAGTTGTAAGGACTCCTCTGAACCCATTGAAATTCCTGTGTTTGAAGGTGTTTGCTTGAGAACCTAGATGAAACTGGATCAAATGGATTTCTCTTGTCTGACAACATTCTCTTGGGTAAGTGAAATTTTAACTTGCCAGATATGTTTAGTGTTGACAGAAAGAATGAGGTCAAGAAATGTAAAGGAATCACCTGCATTATACAGGCGTTAACCACACTGTAAGCCACTGCCTAAACTGTAAAAAAGGCAAAATGTAAGAGGAAGGTCTTGCAAATGCACATGTATTCTAAATATATATGATACAGTTTTCAGAGATGGTCACGGATTACTTTATTTCTGTACTACATGTGGCACTATCTAAGTCTACAGCCCAAGTTAAATCAATAATGCTTTAATAGTTTTAAACTTTGCTGAATTCTTCATCTCACTTGCTATTGATCCTTCTTATTTGTGTAAGCCCATGCATGCTATTCTTCCCTACCCATGTTCCCCATTTCTTTCTTTTAAATCAGAGATATAACCAGAAAAGTTGCACAGATGAGCAAGGTGATGATGGAAGGTACAGAATAACTCCTGCACAAGGGACAAACGAGTAAGGTAAGACTCTGCTCTATCAAAGAGAGAATTGAATCGCGGATGACTATAAAATCACAGCCATGAAGAAGTCTAATAAGGATATATTTTTCACGCTCTTGTTCTGCCCAGTGCATCAAATGAAGCTGGTAAGAATCACATTCACAAAAATAACAAAAACAAATCAAATGAGCAAAGGTGCACTCTTCCTGCAATGTGTGTTTATGCTGCCACAGGATGTCCTAGACATCAAATCATGAGTACAAGAGAAGTCTGGACAGATGTGGTAAAATTAAATCTCCTGAATTTATCTAACTGTAAATGTTCAGTAACATCCAGCTCTTAAAGACCTTTAGTTTGACAGAGATATGGATGCTCAGAGCATATTTGGTTTCTGATATATGGTACAAAATATGACATGGAACAAATGGACCTTTGACCTTGATACTACAGTCATTTTTATGATCTTTTTATGTTACATCCAACAAGTTGTGCACATTGACATCTGGCCTACAGGAAAAAGAAGGCTACTTGAATAGAAGGTGGATGAGATTCACATGTTGATTTTTTAGACTGGTATGTTTACAACACTTTGAATCACAGAATGATAAAATCATCTAGGTTGGAAAAGAGTTTCAAGATCAAGTCCAACCCTCAGCCTGACCTACCAAGTCCCATCACTAAACCATGCTACACCTTAGTGCCACCCCTAGTGCTACACCTCTCTTAAATGCCTTCAGGGCTGGGGACTCCACCACTTCCCTGGGCAGCCTGTTCCAACATGTGACCACCCTCTCCTTGAAGAAATTCTTTCTAATATCCGATCTAAACATCAACTGGAACAACCTGAGACCATTTCCTCACATTTTTTCACTTGTCAGTTGAGAAAAGAAACTGACACCCTCCTTGCCACAACCTCCTTTCAGGTAGCTGTAGATAGCGATAAGGTCTCCCCTCATCCTCCTCTTCTTCAGGCCATACAACTCCAATTCCCTCAGCCACTTCTCATAAGTCTTGTTTTCTAGTACCTTCACCAGATTCGTTGCTCTTCTCTGCACGTTCAAGCAACTGAGTATCACTCTGTGGTGTGATCTCACCAGTGCCACATATAAAGGGAACAATCATTTCCCTAGCTGTGGTAGCCACACTATTTCTGATGAAGGCCAGGATGTCATTGGCCTTCTTGGTGACATTGCTGGATCATGTTCAGCCTGCTGTTGACCAGTACCTGCACATAGTTTTCTGCCCGGAAAATTTCCAGCCACTCTTCCCCAGACCTATACTGTTGCATGGGGTTGTTGTGACCCTAGTGCAGCACCTGGCACTTAGCTTTGTTGAATGTCATGTGATCAGACTCAGCCTATCAATCCAGCCAGTACAGATCCCTCTGATGTGCCTTCCTACCCTCAAGCAGATCAAAAGTGCTGCCTAACTTGAAATCATCCACAAAATTATTGAGGCTGCACTCAATCCCCTCATCTGATAAAAAAGATGAAAAAACTGTCCCCAAGACAGAGCCCTGGGGGACACAACAGGTGACCAGCCCCCAGCTGGACTGAACTCTGTTCACTATGAATTTTTGAGCCTGGCCATGCAGCCATTTCTTCACTCAAGGAACTGTATATATGTCCAATCCACGTGCAGCCAGTTTCTTCAGGAGAATTTTGTTGGAAACTGCTAAACCTTTTAGTAAAATCCAGGTAGACAATATCCATGGCCTTTACCTCATCTGCTAAGTGGATCTTGTCATAGAAGGAGACCAGGTTAGTCTGAAGGCAGGACCTGCCCTTCATATATGCATACTGGCTGCATCTGATGTTTAACTGAAGTACTGAAGTTCAAACTGTAGGGTATCTGATCAGTTCTGACTTTTTTTTTTTTTTTTTTTTTTTAATAAGGGGACATAATGAATTGAGTTTTCACTCAACTCAGGATTGACCTGAAACTCCTTTAAAGCATACAGTCACCACCATAGCAGGAATCAGACTTATCTTAAAACCCTGAGTTTCTGGTTCAATTTCAGCACACAACAGTGACTTAATTATTTTGCTATTTTACACCAGAACATTTACAAAAAGCAGGTTGACTAAAACCAGCTTTTAGGTGACAAATAATAATTTAACTGCTACTACGTTGTTTCATTGTTTTAGCTAGGCTTGGTAAGAAAGATACCTGGAAAAGTACAGGGAAGAACAGTAACAAAGATTAGCATAGAGTAGGTGTCCAGGAAGGCTGTGGTATCTCCATCTTGGGAGATCCTGAACGCTCATTTGAACAAGACACTCAGCAACTTGATCTAATTTTGACACTAGCCCTGCTTGAGTGGGGGCTTCAGCTAGATGACCCCCTGTGAATCTTATGCAAATGATTCTGTTCTATAATTCTAGGAAATAGCCTCTAATCATTTCTGTACTACTCCTGTGTAGAACATCAATTTGCAGTGCTACCATTATCATTAACCTAAATGCCAGTGCAAAAATGAAGGGCAAGCCTTCAACTTTTTATTACATAGTAAGCTACTTGGTTTCTTTCCTACATGATGCATCTTTATATTCCTAGGTTTCTGTTGTCATGAACTATTAACAAGGATATACTGTAAAGGAGATGAATCATTTTTTTACTTGATTTTTTCTTTGCCTTTTTTTTTTTTTTAATTCTGTTATTTTTATTAAGTAATCCATACTGACAGAATGACAGTGTGTGACTAGCAATTTTTCTACGAGAAAGATCAGGATACCAACTAATTGTAACAGCCTAAATCTGTAACATTACAAATATGTACTTAAGGAGTTTTACATATAGTGTACCTTTTCAATGAGGGTACCAAATGGCAGATAACCTCAGATGTTCAGCAGAGGCCTCTTTCACAACATAATTTACTGCATATTAAGGCACTAGCAATTAGCATCAACAATTTATTTATTTATTTATTTATTTATTTATTTTACTTTTTAAGTGCTGGGCAGGAACCTTATATATTTGCCGCCCAAATTATAGCAAAATAGCAATAATTAAAGAAACAGGGACTGCATAATAGCTACTGGTAAATGAACTTCTAAATTTTTAATTAGAACCATACCAGTGTGGTAGTAATGGGAATACCATAAAGCTTAGCAATGAACACAGAACACAGCATTCTTCCTATAAAGCCAAGACTGCAATATTACACGCACTTATTCCACCTCATTTGTAAAATTAACAGTCTCCCTTAGACAATTAAAAATCATGCTGAGTACTGAGCCACAGTAAATTACAAATATAATTAAGTAAATAATATGAAAGCCCAACTCCCTACTTAAGTACACTGCCAATTCAGCTAATTCAAGCACAGCAAATATTAATGCAATACTTCAATGTCTACAGCTCAGCTACTGATGTGCAGTAATATGAATGCATTGAGATTTTTTCTGTAGTCAGAGCAAACTGCTTATCTTCCTCAAGACAACTGGAGCACTGAGTTACTAATAAGTTGCTCTTATCTTCTGTCATCCTGCTGCATTTAACCTGGTTATATTTGCTACCAATTACACACACACACTCTTCTGACTATACTTCACTCTAAAGTGAAAAGAAGGCAACCTACAGCTATTTAAAAATAAAGGATTAAAATCAATGCCGATTAAAGGGCTCTTCGAAGAGTGAATTTTAATTACGCTCCTTTAGGAAGTCAATAGACAATCACTACAGGCATCCACTAGTTTCTGCATCCAAAGTAGAAATGATTCATATCCTGAGAAAACCTCCTGATTTCAGTAGCTAGCACACCAATGATAAACATTTTAAAATTCTGAATCACTGATAACTTCAGATAAGTGCTATGCAAGAAATGAAACTTGTCTAAAATTATGCTGACAGCACATGTCACTTGCCAGTAATGTACACTAGTGCTGATATGCACTGGTATCTGTTTACAAGCTCACAGAGAAAGGATTAAATACAATTTAATTCATTCAAACTTAGAGATGTATTAGTACCACTATATAGCAGCATATGAATGGCAGACGTTTCACTGTCTCACAGCAGTTGTATTATTCTCATCCTCATAAATATTAATTGCTTTTGAAACTGATTTATAAGTCTGTACATGACAAAGGAAAAATCCCAAGCACAGGCTTTCCCTCAACATCCATTCACAGGAGGAATAAAATATTCTTTATGAAATGTTCCTGCATCAGCATCAGTGGGAAGTTCTGTAATCTCTTCTAGTTGGAGGTAAATAGTTTTAATTTGCTCTTCAGTGTAAGTGAAAGAATTAGTTATATACAGCCTTAATATTTTCAAAACTGTTTTGCAATGAGTAGTGGCTTCCACAGCTGTTCACCCAAGAATGTCCTACTCTGAGATTTTTCATGATGTGTGCATGAATTATTTGGCTCAAAAGTAGGAGGGAATATAAAACAGTGCCAAATTAAAAAAAAGAAAAAAGTAAAATACATTCTTCTGTATCAGAACACCCTCGTACTGATACCTCCATATTTTAAACAGGAATAGATACAAAGCAGAAAACTAACAACTGTCCAAAAGGGATGAGAGAAAGATAAAAATCTGAGAGCAACAGGTAAGAGACCAAGGAAAAAAAGGCCATAGACAACATGAATGGTGATGCTCACTTCTGATAGTTGCTGTATTACTTGTATGGAGAAGTCCTTGCATTGCCTTCTTCACAGCTGGTAGACACCAGGACTTCCAGCAAGGTGAAACTCTCACCACACAGTGTATACAGAGGATGAGCAGCTAACCCCAACAGCATTGGGACTGCCATGCAAAAATGCCAATAAAGTACAAGAGATGTCAACAACTAACAACTAGGCATGTGGCACACTTTCAATAGGATCCCTTTGCAACTGTGCTAATGGCATAAGCAGCAGAAGAAAAAATACATAAAATAGCCTCATGAAATTTGTACAACACATTAGCAGTCAAGCTCAGTCAGCCTGTTTCTTGCTCTTAAGGAAGGAAGCAATAGACAGAAATTTTAGGACATAGTCATTTTATATGAAATAATTTAAGAAACAATGTATGGAGACCGGCCAGTCCATCTCCCCTTAATATTTTATGTCTTTGTTTATATACATATATTTATTCACATTACATATGTGGTGGCAGTCTCTACGTTGCACGTGCAGAGTCAAATGAAATGTTACAAAGAGCAAGTACAATTTTTTTCTTCCATATACTGCTTCACACCTTATGCAATTTCTGCCTAAAACATCTACACATAATAGAAGTGCTTCTAACACAACTCTGCCGATCTAAAAAAACTAGTGTACCTCAAATGACACTTTCACAAATGTATAATGCTTGTTACCAAATTATACTGGTCTCCATATTCCTCACAACTACATCAGGTAACTCTTACTTCTGGCAACATGCATAGAAGGAAATGGAAATATGCTTGAGGCACTGAAAGAATTATTGTGTTTTAAAACCACTCTAAGTTGTTCCTCAAAATAATATAAGACAGGCGGTAAAAAACAAACAAACACAAACAACAACAACAACAAAAAACACCAGGAAATCAACACCACAGTGTATTTTTTTTTCATAGTACAAAGTGAAAACTATGCAGCTTCATAATATAACTTCCAGAATATGAATTTTAAATTTGTCCAGCTGATGAAGCTCTGTCTGAAGTCCTACTCACTGCTTTCTCTGACAAACTCAGATCAATTCAAACCCATCTATTTCACAGCTGACATTTGGGAGAATTATTTTAAACTTTCCATTAAATCTAGTTTTTGACATATTATCAATATGTAAATGACATCATCTGTGATGTTGGTGTCATTTTCACTTTTTTTTTCTTCCAGAAATGAAATTGTATATGTATCAGTGGAACTACAGGCTTCAGAAATCATTTAACAAAATGACAGTAAGGTGATACAGATTTTGATGCAAATACATAATCCAACTTCTACACATGGAAATGTAAAGTTACAGCAAAATAACACAACAACTAAAAGTATTTAGAACAGTATACTGAATTTAATTTTAATTGTTACACTGCAAGTAAAAATGTATGACATATGAAGATGTATTTAATGTAATCTATCCATATACTGCTTATATATAATATATATATGCAACATATATATATAATGCAATATATAAACCTGTTTGATTATTGAAGCTTTTTGTTCGTACAGAAAGTTAGTATCTATTTTTAATATAAATAGACATTTATTGCACCAATATCACTGTGCTTGAGCAATTCTGAAGATATAACCAGAGACTACACAAGACTACCCTGTATTATTTCCTGTGATGGACTACACCTTCTCTCCTTTATAGTGGAAAATTGTAATCACTGAAATTCTTTTTACTTTGAAATGCCAAAAATCTGTCTTCAGCTTAAAGAGTACACATGATGCATTCAAACAAGTTTTGATACATTAAAAAATTGCATCCAGCTGTTTCAGGGAAAAATTCTCAGTTTCACATTTGTTTGAAAATACACTGTATAGTAAAGAAATCTACTTGCACAGCACAATTAGAAACCTGCAAATTGGGATACTTTGATAATCTAGCCATAATGTTTCATAAAAGGTTGCATTTATAATAATGTAAGGCAGTCAATATAACAGAAAGCCTGTCTACCAAAATATGTCAAGGTGTATTTATTTCTCTTCACCATTTCCTGGTAAAAAATGTCCTATTTTTTTTTTTTTAATTTCATCTGGTCCATGTTATTCCATGTCTCCTTTGAGGCCAAAGCTAAACATCAGTTTTGGTGTATGATGAAGGCTATCCCTACAAATTTCCATGGTTAAGACATCTGGCTAGGTAATGTTTTTCACATACTATGTGCAGTTTTTTTCTCAGTCATCATCCATTGGCTGTGCTTAATCTCAGTCCTTCAAACTTGTCAAACAGAACTCTGGATATTATACTAGATGCTGGAGTGTGTGTGTGTGTAGAAAAGCCATCAATAGAAAATTCACTGCCTTTCCGTCATGCTACACTGGCTGGTAAAATGAAGAAACTTTACTGCTGCATGAATTCCCACCAAACTGAACTGTTTTAATTCAAGGCACAGTAGGGATCACACGTTATTTCCTACACAATTACCCATTCCTTTTGGTAAAGGAGATTTTTTTTTCCTTTTATATCAGGGTAAGCCATGTATTTTTTTACCTCACCAAGTTGAGAACACAAGACACAGACAAGTTCAAACTATGTTGTCAACAGGATTGATTCATAAGCCTGCAAAACAATCTTGTGCCACTGGCATAATTCATGACAAGTGGTCATATGCAAGTTCCTGATACATGTATGAGCAAATGAAAAAATATAATATTCCAGGTTTATCTTTATTAGCTATAAATTATTATCATTTTTTTAATAACAAAATAACAGAAAACCTTTGTTAGTAAGGAGCTAATTTTTTTTCAATATGAAAGAAAGAATTGAAGTTTAAATAATTACCTTGGTAGTTACTGACCTGGTACACTTGAGACAGCAACTACCTTGACAATACTGCTAAGATGACCATAAAAAATATTTTTCTCTCTATTTTGTATTAATAACCAAGACACATGAAGATGATCTTATGGACTCACGGATGTGGTATCTTTGGCATAGGAGTTCATTGCTGGCTTATCTCTGCTCACACTGGCTGCCAATTTTGCTGTTGATTTGAATACGAACACAGGATGAAGTAAAAAGCTTTTTAAAGGTCTGACACTGTAATCAGGTTTATTGTATCTCCCTGCACAAGTACTGTTTTTCTACATTATATTTTTCTTTAAGAAAGTTAATGAAATTACCTAATCACGAGAACTTTTTTAGACATATTCTTGATTAGAGACCTCATAACACACCAGTGTACAAGAGGATTTAAGAAGGACAAATGTGGAATACAACTCCTGTAACTGCCTGTTGTTTTTGCTTGATTAATTAGTTTGCTAACTGCTTGATTAGCTAGTTTGTGCGGTACTTAGGAGATGTAAAGCAGTAACAAGTGCTAATTAATCATATTACTTATGTAACATTCAACTACAACTGCAAAGTGAGTACAAGTAACAAAATTTTACATGTGAAAAGCTTAATGCTGAAGAAACAAGTCCATATTGCTGGTGAATTTTCTTTGGGAAAAAAAAAAAAGGAACTGAAAAGCAGTCACAGGTAGCAAACAGTAGGCTGGTGCTGCAGAAAGCAGGCATCACTGTGAGTGACAGAAGCAAGAGATGAGGTGGATGAATGATACCAAAAGTGCTGCCCAACTGCTTATATTAAGGAGAACATATAGAGGAAAAGAAGCAGAACAGCGAGGAGAAATGACAGTTTTATCAAATTGCAAATGAGAGGTAATAATTTCAACATCCACTCTGATAGAATACTTCTCTGTGTTATCATAAGCTCTGCTGGATGCTTAGACCAGCACATGAACTGGATCATTTGATGCCACAGCATTTAGTGCAGTAAGGATGGAGGTGTAAAGGTGCTCCTGCTTTCTGATGACCTAATGAACCTGCTCTAACTGGAGCAGTGTTTTCTGCTGTCAGAATGACTTAGGAGCTGAATGATAAAAGGTAGACGGTATTTATCGCATTCACTAAGTGCAAAATCATGAATAAATGGATGAAGCAAGTGTAACAGAGTACTTACTGATGGTAAAAAAGCAGGAGAAAGGGACTAGTGGTACGAAACATACAGATCTCAGAAAAGACATATCTGCTTTTCTAAGAACAAATTTAATTTGAGTTCTGTGAACTGATGAGAAGAAAAAGAAACTTTACATCATTTATGCCCTAAGTCAAACATCAGAAAAAAGAAAGAAAAGGTCTTAAGTATTCTGCAAGTGAAAATAAAACCCTTCTGAAATACCTCTGACATGACTTTCATTGGTAAAGTTATAAAATGAATAATAATGAGAGTTTGAATGTACAGCTAGTTTAGGTACAACAAATTTATTGAAAAAAAGATGAAAAATCAAATTAACATATTCATCATCATAAGTAAGAATATTCAAACTTTTAAATACTATTATTTCTGCAATACCAAAAGCTTTCCATAGAATAATAAAGTTTTAATAAAACTTCATGAAGAGGTGGATTTCTGTTCCTTATTTTTGGTTATTTTATTTTCTTCAGTCTGCCAGTATATGTAAAACAGCCTGCAAAGATGATTTAGTAACACATCATGTATATATATTTTTAATGTTGCTTTAAATACAGAGAATATTGAAAAATCTCATGGATGCGTACCTTAAAAAATAGAAAAGTTCCAAGGATTTTGCAATACCATTGTTAAACTTGTCTAATAATGTATGAAAAGTCCAACAGAATTCATTTGTAATTTTAAATTAATTTGCTCTGACACATTATTAACCCTTTTTTAATATTTTATTTTACTGATCATGTTCCACTGAGTCTTCCTTTCACTAGTTTTCATTATTCATTGTTTATAAAATTCTCTTTAAGATAAAGCACTAAGAAAACCATAGATGAACTTTGTTAGGTACCCGGAATTTTATGTTGTTTACATTAATAAGGGAAAAGTACCCAGGAATGAGAGTTTTATTATTCTAGGAGGCATTATGACCACCCTTTTTCCCTGGAGAATTTCTTCATAAGAATTCCCTGGGGTGAAATGTAATTCAGAATTTTAACATAATGGTCATGAAATGTAGGAAAAACTAGTTAATTAGTTGAAGCCCCTCAATGGAAGTTTCAGGTCCTCAGTGCCAATTGCTGCATTATACTGATCCTATCCTCTTGTACTCCGTTTCTAAACTGACAGATACTGTGACATTAGCACTGAGAATCTGAACTCTGCTGACCATTGCTTGCAATTTTTGGTACTTGTACTGTTTTTTTGACAAAGGCTACATGTTCCAAATATGAGGATGACAATTAAATAATGAACATGCAAGCCCACAAGTAAATTTTCTCCTCTGTCAAGCCACAGTACTGAAGTAGGTGCCTAATCTAGTCTCAGGCTGCAAACTGGGGACAAACAATTCATTAGTGGTTATGGCATTTCCTTCCTCCCCCCTCAGAGGCTGCCTCCAGACTTGGGATAGATACATCATGACTTACATTATGCTCAGATAATTGATTTCTGACCAAATGATGAGGCAGGAAAACATATTCTTTCACAAACACTGAAGTTATGTCTCGAAGAGCCATTCTTTACTGAGTTTATGCTTATGGTGCATCTAAGCCCCACTGGAGAAAACAAAGCACATGAGGCTTAGCAGACCCTACATGATCATATTTTGAGCATAAGGAAAATATGCTTCAAATGTTAGCTCATTCTAGCTTCTACAGAAATGCATCTGAAAATTACTTCTAGAAGGTTACAGGCTTTTTGTTTGTTGTATTTCACAATCCTTGCAGAAGATAGCACAAAGCAAAACACATATTTTCAATTTCCTTCCACTTTATAATTTCATTTTGTTCAAGTTGTCCATTGTGTATGTGTATATCTTGGTGAAACAAAAAAGATATTTTTGTTAAAAATTAAATATTTTTCCTGCTATCTGGAGAAAGTCCACAGTCAACAGATCTTGTGCTTTGTTAAAAGAACACAACCACCTTCTTATACTAAAACTTGACCATGTGGGGCATGAACTAATCAATTTATTATTAAAATGATGACTTTATTACAGAACTGACAGTATCTTAAGTACATACATCTTAGGAAGGAAAACTGTCCTCAAAACATTATCAAGAATACCATTTGTTTCTTCAGATTACTCTTGCTTTTTGTCACTTTTCAAATAGTTAACCAGTTACTGTGACAGAAATCAAGTCTTGCTATGAGAAAATTCCTTGCAACAATTTTTTGAATGAGTAAAGGGTCTTTTCTATTACAACTTTTATAACACATGCAAATATACTCCATAACCTTCTAGAAAAAAAATGGTGGAATTTTCTGATTTATCAGGTTCTTTTATTAACCATGTTTTCTAAAATACTACTATTTAAAATGTATTAATGTTTATTCAGTGACATATTCAGAGATGGATAATTGAGATTTTTTTTTTTTTTTTTAACATAAGCTCTTGAGGAAGTGATTAATAAATGCACTGGGAAAACATACAATAAATTCCTCTGGCACCATCTTCATATAAAGTTGGCTGAATATTTTAATATGTTCATTTTGTTCATTTGTGGTCTGAACTGTTGAGTTGTAACATTGGCTTCTATCCGGTAGATCACAGTAAAAGACATTAGATAAGAAATGCTTTCATTCCAGGCTAGTGAATACAAGGTACCAGAGCAATACAATGAATGCTTAAGTGCTCTGGCACTTGCATAGCTGCTTGTTGTAGCAGCCACTTGTTATAGAAACATCAAGTATGCATACATGTTTACATTCAGTAAACACTTTTTTTTGGGTGTGTTTTAGACTCCTAATCATACCATGACTGTCTTGGTATTTAGCAGCTGACCGTCCTGCAGAATCTTTCACTGAATGATAGCTTTCACTTACACCTCCTAGCACTCAAAGCTTCTTACCTTATAGATACATGACTTGGTACATTATAGACATGGTTTGAGTGACAAGACTGACCATCCATAAAACCTAGCCTGTGATTTGCAAAGAAGTCTTCAGATTGGAGAGACCTTCATCTAAACTGACATAGACTTCTCCAATTGTTTCTCTTATCTGAAAGTTAAAAACAAAGTGATTGGTCAAGTGTAAAGATTTGAAGGAACTAAAGCTTATTGTAAAAGTCCAAACCACTATGTTAAATGCCGAATTTTATTAATACCTTGTGAATTGGATTTCTGACCTAAAGTTATTGAACTACTTCACTCAGTATTATGGATGTTGTGACAGCTTTATAAATGAATAAGTTTTCCTAAAGAGAGAATATGATATTTGTTCTTTTAAAATAATGTTAGGAAGAAAACTTTGAGGAAAAAAAAAGAAAAAAAAAAAACTTTGATTTTCCATGTAACTACAATGAGTACTTTTCTTTTTCCCAAGAAACTAATATAATTTGATGTTTTTTTGGTTTCCTAGCATTTTTCTGATTAGCCTGTAGCACGAATGTTGTGAACTTGATTTTGCTTTTGCAACCAGGATGACTCACAACTAAAGATTTTTCAGGCAATCCTAATCTAAGACATAGTATCATGACATCACTGAATATGAGTTGCATTCATTGCAGTTTACAATTATATATGTATATAAAAAAAAGCTATTACAATTGCAGAAAACCTGATAAAACAGAATTTCACCAAATGACATCAGCATGATTTGTTGAAATTTATATATATATATATATATATTTTTTCACAATTACAGTAATAAAAATTAGACTTGCTACTTGGTTGAACATTTTTTGGCATTCTGGAAATGCATTTTTTCCAGTTTAGGTTCCTGAATACAAGATAAAGGACCTAGTCAAACCATGAAACTGGTGTTTAAAGGCCTGACTAGAACATGCATACTGTTTACTGAAGTCAAAGAGGAGTCTTACTGCACAGAATTACCATTGTGCAGTATCTTACTTGAATCCAAGTCTCAGTAAGTATGCTAAGGTTGGCCAAACCAACAAAAAATATTCAATAACTCATGTGATTTACCAAATCTGATTGCAACAATAAAACTTCCTTTCCTTCACAGAATCACAGAATCATCTAGGTTGGAAGAGACCTCCAAGATCACTGAGTCCAACCTCTGACCTAACACTACCAAGTCCTCCACTAAACCATATCACTAAGCTCTACATGTAAGCATCTTTTAAAGACCTCCAGGGATGGTGACTCAACCACTTCCCTGAGCAGCCCGTTCCAATGCCTAACAACCCTTTCAGTAAAGAAGTTCTTCCTAATATCCAACCTAAACCTCCCCTGGCGCAACTTTAGCCCATTCCCCCTTGTCCTGTCACTTGGCACGTGGGAGAATAGACCAATCCCCACCTCGCTACAGCCTCCTTTAAGGTATTTATAGAGTGCAATAAGGTCGCCCCTGAGCCTCCTCTTCTCCAGGCTAAACAACCCCAGTTCCCTCAGCCGCTCTTCGTAAGACTTGTTCTCCAGACCCCTCACCAGCTTCGTTGCCCTTCTCTGGACTCGATCGAGCACCTTGATGTGAAACTTCCTTTCTATAGAATCCCACTCTCCACATTTAAGTCCCAATAACACAATTTTCTTTTTATCATGGAAGTAGATCAAGCAAAATTCTCAGAAAAGAAGTTCTGTAGCAATTTCTCCATTAGATCTGACCGGCAGTCAATATACCCTAGTGCTACATCTGCAACAGAGTTCAAAGCAAGGGAAGTCAAAGAAGATCCAAGTCAGAGAACTGCTACCACATAACCTTCAATAGAAGGGCTGATCTACCTCAAGCTTTCCCATCTATACAAGTTGTTATGTCTTCTACCTCATTTGGTCACTACCAAAATTAAACCCTCCTTCTCTGCAGTTACATTTCTTCCCCAATACTTACTTTCATTTTGAAAGAAAAAAAAAAAAAAAAAAGAAACAGCTGACATATTTCAACTTGGGATGGTCTGAAACCTACAAAATACCCCTTGGTATCTCAAGACCATTCAAGTTAGAACACAGATATCCTCGTAGATAAAGGATTTGGAATGTAAAGTATTGAACTGGTTTCAAACCAAATCATGAATGTGTCATTGAATACAGAGAGATGAACTGAAGTGCTATAATTGGCAAATTTCATCTGCAATACTGAAGTGGAAGCTATTAAGACAGTAATCAACAGCTGAAGGAATGATTTAAAATGACAAGGAGGATGGTATTTGTTGCTTGTTGCTGTTGCAGATGATGTTGCTTATATCTTCACAAGTTGCTCAGCACAGCAAGCAAATGTGCTCTCTTTGCAACAAAGTTGACAGAGATATACTCTGCAGTTACCAGTCTCTCTCTGATTCAAAAAGGAAAGTATGAGAACTTCGGTTGTGCACTTATCCAGACTTGGATCACTGCCATGCTTATTAATGGTATACAAGTGTATCAAGAAGATTAAAAGAGTTTTCTGATGAAATAAATCATGTTATAAAATATAGGAGAAAATATCACAAGTAATATATCAATACACACCCTTTAAGAAAAAGCAAACCAAACATATATTATGCAAACTAGCATTTGGTGGTGGTGGTGATTTTTTTTTCCGAAGTACTGAAATATTAACAGATTTTTTTTTTTTTTAACAATACATTTAAAAGCTGATTCTCTGAAGTTTAATGTTCATTGCAGGGCCCTCAAGTCCTCGTTATCCAAGAGGGCACCTATACAACCTGTATTTATCAAAATCACAGCTATTTTGATGCTACAAAGTATTCCTTTTCACTCTATTTTATCCATCCTTTTATTATTTTAAGTTAGCCACATTCTTGTATATGGATTCACAATGCCCTGAACTTGAAATCTGCATATTTGGAAAAACCACATTGCAGCTTTTTGTGTACAAAACCATGTGGATAGCAGTAGTGCTATGGTAGCCTACTGAAATAGGACCATGCAGTTTTTCTCATTTTTTTTTAGTCTTGGGTTAGGAAGATCTCTGGACTCAAGTGAAATTTGTATCCCATCTTCAGCAGAAGGAACATATTTCAGCGACCAAGGATAGTTGATAATTTTGCTATAAGCCTCAAATAATTTTGATATAAGCCTTTTCTTAGCGGCTTATATTTTCACAATTTGCAAATAAGTTACACAGTATAATTCAACAATGAATCATTTTATTTGAGTACAAATAGACCCATATGAGGAGGTGAGAAGTTCTAATCTTTCTAACAAAAGTGTTACTAATTCATTGTATCTTTCTTTAACTATCCAGAGAGCTATACAGAACAGAACTGGTTGGTGTGTGTATATATTGATAAGATACATATTTATATTTGCCGTGTGAGGCAGAAATGGTTAGGGCTGGGTTTGAGGATGGGGGATTGAATTGCATTTCTTTAAAGATTCATTTAACAATTGAATTTCTTTAATAATACTCCATATTTTTTTTTTTAATTATTTTTTTTCCCTAATGCCTAAAACAGTAGAACTTTTGGTTGGACTTAGCACATGCTGCAGCAACCTCTGCATTAAATGGCAGTACCATCGGAACATTAGTAGTCTGTTTTGGTAGAAATACATGAATGAAACAAACCCCCAATTCACAGTCCAGACATATGAGGGAAGAAATCTAGCTAAGTCAGGGGAGAATGTTTTTGAAGCAGGAAGTGCTTTAATACCAGGTGCAAGTGATCTCCCTCAACAGAGCTCGCTACTGCAAGACTAAAAAATGGATAAGAAATGGAATTCAGTCAGGGCTGAGTCAGACTGGTAGGAATATTTTTTACATATTTCAGTTTAATTTTATTTTGCATGGCCAAAGAATTGCTCTTGGTAGGTTAGATATTTATTTTATTTTATTTTATTTTGTAGAGATAATGATGTATGTGTGTTTCTGATCGAAATAAATTTCACTTAAAAAGGTAAAGAAAAAATATTTTGTTATGTAAAAACAATACTTCAGAGTCTATTTTTCAAAATATTTTTTCAGCATTTCTTAGGTAGTTCTGAGAGAGAATATCTTCCTTCAACTTTTTAAGCTCCATGGAATGTAACGAATGCCCAACATGAACAGAGGATGGTTTAGAAGAAAGTGTTTTTGCCACTGAGAAGATAGTATGGAACTTTATAATGTTAATTTCACTCTCAGAATAGATCATGGTATAAGAGAAGTATGTTTTTAGCCAGACTATCATCTCATCAGAAAGCCAAGAGGCCAGGCTTTCAGAAGTCTGGAAGGCACATGAAAGTCCAGTAGGATAAGAAGTTCAGAGTTACCAAAAAGAGAAGTGTTTATGTTCCACCTGATCAGAGCTGAGATTGCTGTTAGAGCATTGTTCTGTTTGAATGCCTAAAAAAAATCTTGTCATCTCTCCTCTACACTTTCTTAGTAGCTTAAAAAATAAATAAATTACCAGATTACACATCTCATTATATGTTACCTCTCTAGGAACAAAAGAAAGTTCTTCTTTCCCAAGGAAAAGGGGAGAGAACCTGAATCTTTCTTACTATTGCTATAGTACCTTGCCTGGCTGTATAGGTTTGCAAAAACTGTTGTAGTTCAGATGATCTATTCTCAACAAATACTAAGAAGTAACTACCATCTCATTCCTAGTGATACTTATCCCAGAAGAATGCTAAAACATTGACATGGAAAATCTTGAATGACTTTACTTTCTCTTGATTTGTAGCACAATATCAGATGTTTAAAGTGCTTTATGCTGACCATCACTCTCTTTCAGGAACAGTACAACCACTACTTCAACTGCCACAACTCCCAGTACCATCTCCTTCTCTCTTTCAAATTGAAGAATGAATCTGTTTTGCCTTTTAAAACAAAAATGACTGTTGACAGAGCACTCTCCCATATTGTTATCTGACAAAAGCTGGATGAGCAGGTTTTTCAATTTCTAGAGGAAGATACAGCTGAAAAGACTCATAAAGTGCATATCCAAGTGGAACAGTAATTGCCCAAAGCAAGGTAGAGAGCTGTTTTGGGTACTGCAACTGCCCATGGATGCCATTTGCTCTCACATATAAATATTCCTTGTCTCTCTCACACACACACAAAGAAATCTAAATCCATTTCACAGAGTATCCCCTCACATTGTTTTACCAGATTATAGACACTTTTGTTTAAACGTCAATTATTGTTGCAGATAAAGATAAATAACTTTCAGTCCCTGAGACAGTAAGATTTGTGCAATGTCACTGACCTCTTTTTAGAGACTCTAAGAGTAGTGATGATGGGTGATGAAACAGCAACAGAAAGATAACTGGCTTAAAATAGAACTTTGGTAGAAAGTGTGGAAATAAGTAGGGAACATGATACAAGGAATTCATTCAAGTAATCAAAGGAAAAAAAAAACAAAACATTTTAGTTCAGGAGATAACGCCTTGCTTATAGTTTCATTTACCAACAGAAAATAATCTCTGTTCAGGGTAAGCTAGTGCAGTCAGAAATGTTTAAGCACCAAACTTCTAAAACTTGTGAGAAACTTGTTATTGTTTTTGTCTAGATTGCAATCTGTGCTACAGACTGCAGTGCAACCTATGTATTTTTAAGCTTCTTTGGATGCAACAAGCAGTTCGGTCATGGTAACACGATACAGCAAGATATACTCTCCTCTGAGTTCCATGTTGATAAAATCTATTTATGCTTTTTTTTTTTTTTCCTCCCCCCCCCCCCCCCCCCTTTTTTTCTCCCCCAACTTTCCCCAGGAAAGCAATGTATTACAGGAATCGTAGAACGGCTTGGGTTGGACAGGATATTTAAGATCACCTACTTCCAGCCCCCCTGCCATGTTCAGGGATGTCACCCACTAGACCAGGTTGCTCAAAACCCCATCCTGCCTGGCCTCAAACACATCCAGGGATGGAGCATCCACAACTTCTCTGGGTGACCTGTGCCTCACCACCCTCATAGTAAAGAATTTCTTCCTAATGTCTAATCTAAATCTACCCTCTTTTAGTTTAAAACCATTGCCCTATTGCTACAGCCCCTGACAAAGACTACCTCCCTATCTTTCCTGTAGACCCCCTTTAGGTACAGGAAGGCTGCTGTAAGGTCTCCCCAGAGCCTTCCCTTCTCCAAGCTGAACAACCCCAGCTCTCTCAGCCTGTCTTCATAGGAGAGCTGTTCCAGCCCCTTGATCATTTTTGTGGCCCTTCTCTGGACTTGTTCTAATACGTCCATATCTTTCTTGTGCCAGGGGCCCCAGAGCTGAACACAGTGCTCCAGGTGGGGTCTCATGAGAGCAGAGAAGAACGGGAGAATCACCTCCCTTGACTTGCTGGCCACAAATGTTAAGATAAAGGAGGATTAAGGTGTTAAAGGATTAAGGTGTTTTCATCCTTACCAATTACCAGATGACTCCCCAAGTATGAGCAGTCAGACTGCTGTAGCAGTCGGTAGCAATGAGGGTGCAGCTACTGGAATTACTGTAGCAATCACAGCTGTAGCAATGAGAGTAAAGAGGTTTCCCACCAGCAGCTTCCCCTCAGCTACTTTTGAGTCTCTTTCTGTTAAGACCCAACAAATCTGCAAAACACTTTTAACCCTACCATACCACAATAATACAATTTAGCTTGAATTCCTCCTTCTTGTTTCTTTGTTGTCAACTTTCTTCTTCTGCTGGTTCTTTTATTTTTTAAACCAGACATTCTTGATAGAAAAAAGTTGGGGAACAGTCAGACTTTTAGGCAAGCTTCATGTGCATACTGGACTTGATTTTATTAAGTATCATCCAAACTACATGCTCTTCTATATGATAAGGAAATTGTTATATCAGAAAAAGTATTAGCTACGGAAAGTGTAAGATAAAATAAGAAGAACTTACAGATAACATGATTTCTCATCTCAGGTCTTCTTTCAGATATGGAATCTCTGAAATAAAAATACTGAATTTCATTGCCGCTAACAGTCTTTTGGAAGGCTCCTTTGAAATTCTATAATATTTTTTTATTGTGTTAAACAGCTATAATGTTTCATAAAGACTGAAGATACTTACAGTCTACCAAAGTAAAAATGTGTAATTTATCTTTTATGAAGAGGATAGTTCTCAGTCTCATAACTATTTTTAACACTTAAATTCTCTTGCACATTGGGTGGAAACCAATAAGCTTCATTCAACTCAAGTTATCTTTCTGTGACAAAGTAAAAAATGTCTCTTCCATGCCTGTTTTACATGTATTAAAGTCCAGACTCAGTCCTTTTAAAATAAAAGTGCTTATATATTAATGCTTCAAAATTTATTTTAAATATATAATTATATTAAAAATGTATTTATGAATCTTAAAATCTCATCATATTTGAAAAGCCATGGCAGTAAGATGAAGTCCCCAGTGACCAGAAAAAGGGAAACATCACTCCCATTTTTATAAAGGGTAGAAAAGAGGATCTGGGGAACTACAGACTGGTGAGCCTCACATCTGTGACTGGGAAGATCATGGAACAGATCCTCCTGGAAGCAATGTCAAGGCACATGCAAGACAAGGAGGTAATCCAAAATAGCCAGCACAGCTTCACCAAGGGCAAAGTGTGCCTGACTAATTTGGTAGCCTTTTGTGATGGAATGACTGCATCAAGTTGACAAGGGAAGACCAACCAATGTCATCTAACAGGACTTCTGCAAGGCATTTGACATGGTCCCACATGATATTCTGGTCTCCAAATTGGAGAGATATGGATTTGATGGGTGGACCGTTCAGTGGATAAGGAATTGACTGAAGGCTGCACCCAGAGAGTGGTGGTCAATGGCTCCATGTCCAGATTGAGACCAGTCATGAGTGGTGTCCATCAGGGGTCTTTTCTGGGACTGGTGTTGTTTGATATCTTTGTCAATGACATAGACAATGGGATCGAGTGCACCCTCAGCAAGTTTGCAGATGACACCAAGCTAAGTGTTGCAGTTGATACACCACTCATATAGAAGGAAAGGATTCCATCCAAAGAGACCTGGACAACCTACAAAAGTGGGCCCCTGTGAACATAATGAGGTTCAGCAAGGCCAAGTGCAAGTTGCTGCACCTCTGTCAAGGCAATCCCACACGTGAGTATAGACTGGGAGAAGAACTCACTGCAGAGGAAGACTTGGGGGTTATGGAGGACAAAAAGTTTGGCATGAGCTGGCAGTGTGCACTTGCAGTCCAGAAGTCCAATTGTGTCCTGGGCTGCATCAACAGAAGAGTGGCCAGCAGGTGGAGGGAAGTGACTGTCCCCCTCTGCTCTGCTCTTGTGAGGCCCCACTTGGAGTGCTGCATCCAGGTCTGGGGCTCCCAGCATAAGAAAGAGGTGGATCTGTTCGAACGGGTCCAGAGCAGGGCCATGAAGATGATCAGAGGGCTGGAAAACCTATCCTATGGAGACAGGCTGAGAGAGCCTATGAAGATAGGATGAAGACAGGATGAGAGAACTTGGGATGTTCAGCCTGGAGAAGACCCTGGGGAGACCACATTGCAGCTTTTCAATACCTAAGGGATCGTATAAAAAAGATGGAGAGCAACCGTTTGCTCAGGCAGAAAATTACAGGACAAGGGGAAATGGTTTTAAACTAAAAGAGAGGAGTTTTAGAGTAGATGTTAGGAGGAAAAATCTTCACTCAGACGGTGGTGAGACACTGGCACAGGTTGCCCAGAGAAGTTGTGGATGCCCCATCCCTGGAGGTTTTCAAGGCCAGGCTGGATGGGGCTTTTGGCAACCTGATCTAGTGGAAGGTGTCCCTGTCCATGGCAGGGGGGTTGGAACTAGATGGTCTTTAAGGTCTCTTCCAACCCAAAGTGTTCTATGATTCTATGAATATTACAGATTAATGTTTGCATGTGCTGCTCATGTTGAAATATACATCTGAAACAAGTCAAGAAAGGGCACATGTTTAAACATATTATGATTTCATCAACAGTTTTTTTTTTGGATATATTTCATAACAATTGTATTCTCTGGAATGAAATTAGTAAAGTTGTCTTTTTTGCCTATTTTGAGATTCTTATTTACTCCTGAATTGTTATCCGCTCAAGAGATGGATATTGCTTTCTCGTAAACTGTCCTCTACATTAAAATAATTGCTTAAGCATCATTTAAAATGTACTGTTGTTATTGCAGATTATGGTCCACAGCTGAATATGTATAAAAACCAAATTACTTTCATAAAACTCCTCCCCCCAAACTGTCATAAATTCATATTTTCATGTCATTGTTGAATTGCCTGTATGTGAAAACAAAACAAAACAAAACAAAATAAAACAAATCCAAACATGATACAAACATCACTGAAAATGCAGACTTTTTAAACTTCATTTTAAATGAACCAATTGAACTGAATAGTCATTTACACTCAGTGTAGGTACCTTAGGGAAATATTCCGTAAAACGTAAATGGAAGGAGGTCTTACATCTTACATTGGTAACATGAGTCTGAGGTTATAAAGACTCTGACAAGACCGTAACATCTATAGTTTTAGAAGAGAAAGAAAAGATTCCTAAATTCCCTGTTCCATAATGGATGCTGGGGATATGAAGCTAGATAGGCCTCTGCAATAGATTATCACAGATGGCACATTTAATCAGTTTTGATGCAGTTTCTTACTTTTGGCACTTACTTTGGTTCTAAGAGATTTGTCCTTGAAAGTGCAAACTCTGGGGTTCTGGATGGAAAAAAGACTCGTCTAAACCCAGGAAGCATACCCTTCCACAAGCTATCTTGTCCGGAGACAGAATGGAAAAAAATGTGCATCGTCAAGACTGTAAATTCTAATCTGTCCTATTTTAAAGCTTTATAAGTGCAGTAATTTAAAGGACTGTTGCTTATAGCAACAAGTATTAGATAGTACAGAAGGAAAAGGAAAAACTGCTGCAAACCCATTATTGCGCTCAGCAAATTTCCATCTCCAAGAGCAGGATGAGATTTGATAAAGGGAGGAGAAAAGGGCAGACATGAATGTTGCAGTAATGAGGAGTACACTTTTCAGTGTTTACATAGCCTAAGTCACCCTTGGGAGACCTTTTATAATTTTTTAAACATGGGCACTTATCTCAAGCACGTCTTGAGTCTATGAAATGATAAGGTATCATTTACTTAAATGGACAGCAACTGAACTTGCTATCAACTAATTAGCTCACCAAGTTTTCCTTTTAGTTAGAGATAAATAATTCCAAGAATAAAGTAATAAGTATTACCAATGAAAATAAAAAGTTGCAACAAAAGGTCAGCCCTTCAGTGAAACAACAGCAAGCTGAATGGCTGTGATTGTGTCTGGTGCATGTTTGCCTGACAGAAAACAATACAACATATGATAAGTGCATAATCATTACCTAAGAAAACCTGAACTTTCAGAAATGGCACAGATACATTTTCCTTTGGTCCATTGTGGTACCTATAATTTATTTTACTTACCACAGAAATTACCTGGACAAAGTGTACTCATATAATTTGTTTGACACAACAGCAACATCAAAGGATCACAGTGCCCCAGTTCTTCACCTGCCTCTAAGGGAACTGAAATTACGCTCTCCCTTTCACCAGCAGTAATTTTTGCTGCAATGACAAGGAAACTATTTTTTTTTTGTCTTGACATTTTTTTTTGGTTTTGAAATTTTTTTTATGAAGACTGAATTTTTATTACAATTGTTATCACTGTTGTAAGTATGACTTTGCTCCATGCAGTAAACATGTACAGTAGTGCTCAATGTTTATTCTTATGCAATAAAATCCAAACAGGTAATTGCTACTGATTCCCTCTCCCACCACAACCATCAGTCATCAAACTGGATACACACTTTAATGAGCTATGTTAGGCTCCTTCTGCCTTGACTATCACCATCAGCCTTGCTCACACCTAAAACACAGGATAGTTGAGCTTGCTTAAACATGGGACATTAAAACTCAGTTCGCACGCATGAAGGTGCATGTATTGTAGTCCCCTCATTCCTAGCAGCATTGTCTTAGACATTATGGTGAAAATAAAATCCCTTGTTTTGCACACAAAAGCACAGAGAAACAAATCTGTTTTGTAAACAGCTCAATTTTTACATAAATTTAGAGTAGAAGCCATTGTTGACAAGTTTTAACTATGAAATCAATGTAATGTTTCATATTGGAAACCCACACAGCTTACAGAATATAGACATTTAGACTATTATTCTCACATTTATGAAAGGTGAAATTTTGCATGTTTTCAGGAAGGCAGATGACTACTTTGGAAGCATTACAAAGATGAAAAATGTTTGCATTCACTTTGAAATACTTTGGGAGATGTAAGGAGAAAACAATATAAAGCAAAGGGCACTGCCTTGGTGCTGTGCCTGGAACATGTTGTTGCATGCAACATCAACTTTTAAAGGTTCCATGAGAATTTTACTGACCTGTAAGAATAGAAGTAGTGGATGCAAACATAAAACAAAGTATTGTGGAATAGGAAACACAGCTTTTGCATCAAGAAGTCATGCCTTATCACGCAGCGTGTGTTCTTTGAAGGGGCTTTGACCACATGGATAAGGAAGATCCATCCGTGCACTCTACTGAATTTCTACTCAGATTTCCAAAATTATTCTGAAAATGTTCCTCATGACAGAAGAAAGCAGTAGGATAAAAAGGAAGATCCTTGAACAGATATAATATTTGTTAAAAAAAAAACAACACAAAGAAACAACAACAACAAGCAAAAAAACAACACAAGGAAAGTTTTCAGATTGGAAAGAATTCATCTGTGAAATCAAAGACTTTTCCAGGTATGATTCTCTTAAACTTCTCCATAAATCTGTAAAAAGAGGTGTGTAATGAACTTATGTAAACTTTGCTAATGATACCGAGTTTCTCTGGGTAATAAATATGAGGGCAAGCTGCAGAAAGATCTTACCAGATTGACCAGTAGTAAAACTATAGAAGAAATTAAGTGTGTATTCATAAAAAGTAACACAAGTGGGTAAAAAAAAAACAAAACAACTAAATTTACTGATGAAAAGATGGCCTCTGAGCTAACTATAATCACTTAACTAGGACTTGGAGCTATTACATTACAGACCTTTCCAGGAAAATGTCCACTAAGTGACCAAAAATATTAAGAATTATCAGGAACAAACTGAAGATCAAGACAGAACATCATTAGGTCACTAAAAATAAATGGCCCACCTGAATCTAGTACACTGCATGTAGCTTTGCTTTGCTATATCAGAATGGTATGGTCAGAACTAGAAAAGAGCAGTGAAGGTGATCAGTATTCTGGAGCGGTTTCTAAAGAAGAAAATATTAAATAGGCTCGCATTTGTCAATCTAGAAAACTGACCCTTGAAGGGGACTATGACAGATGCCTTTGAAATGATGGCATGGAGTGTGTGAAAACGGATCAGTTCTTCGTGTTCTGATACAGACTGAGAGGGCCGTCAAATGAAGCTGTCTGAGTACGGGTTGTGAAGAAAGAGAAGGAGGTGGTTCTTCATGTAAAATCTTATTAAAATGTGGACATCCTTGCCATCCTGCACATGTTACAGTTTACATGGTTCAAACAGAAAAATGAAGATATGCATAGGTGAAAACTCAGCATTTCATAGACTTCCACTTCTGTCAAATGCAGTCTTTGTCCAGGGAGCCAGTCTAAATCAAATGGTTAGAAGCTGAGGGAATATTATGGAAAGCTTCATTGTGAACTTTCTACATTTTTACATGCTTTCCTAGGCTTCCATTTTGGGTCATTGTTGGAGACAGGATATTGATATGGGTGCACTTGGTCTGAGTAATTTTCATGAAAAGAGAATTAAAGATTTGATACAAGCCAATGGCAAGCCTGAATTTGATGCACACTGTCAATTATATGTAGCCATATACCTTTTCAGAACTTACTATTATTATTCCAACACTTGCTGGACTGCTTAGGCAGAACATTTTCAAAAACTTTGGACAGAATTTTGAAGGGTGCCAAGGTACCTAGCTGGCTAAACCATTCCATCTGCAGGATATCTGAAATGCAGATCTGACCTGCAAATATGTATATCCTTCTTTATGTCTTCTGGGAAATCCAAAGAGATCTTTTGTAATTTGTTAGATGCATCCGGTTTATAAAATAGATTTCTCTCCTTATGGCATTAACAATGAGGATTATTCTTGAATTTTCTGAAACAGTGATTGCAATTTCTTCCCAGCCTGGGGATGAGCTTATCACAGGCAGTCAGAAACTAATAAAATAACAGTGATGTCCCTTATGCATGATAGAATATCTTCCCAAGAATGCCTTTAGCCTTGAGCAAAAAAATATCACAGATTCAATATATTGTTTTTCCAAGACCAGTAGAACACTGTAGGGTTCTACCAACATACATCATCTCATTAAGGATTGAATTTAAATAATGGCCATGTATCTTCCATGACAAAAGAAGGATATTTTTATTATGGACAATGTTACCAAAAACCTGGGACTGGAATAACCAAAAATAAAACACAAAACAAAACAAAACTCTTCTGTTCCTGTTTATCTATCTTAGTTTTAAACTTTTTTTTGCTGGAACTCCAAGGTTTCAATTATATTTTCATACTGCCTTACTTGACTCACCAAATTTTGATGTGTAAGTTGGGAAGTTAGTTTCCACAGGCTCTCTCTGCAGTCAGCAGAGAAAAGCAGGCAAGTGGTTCAGATCAAGAGCGCAACCGTAGTATTTGAACAATTTCCTAGTATCCAGGCTCTGAAATGAAGACTAAAGAAGTCTTCATTTGAAAGATTCCATCCTATGATTTAGGATACTCCCTCACATTCAGTGCTACTGATTGGAACACTGCTCACCAGCACCTTTGGGCCACATAAATGTGTCATCATAACCACCAGATATTCCAGACACTAACCACAATGCTACATCCTGCTTTACAGACTAGACTGGGAAGTCCCATCAGACACAGGTGCTTGATGGTCTTTCCGTCACAGTTTTCACTTGGCACAGGACCCTCAAAGAGGAAATGAAAACAACAGCATGAACAAAACAAAAAAACACCACAAGCTTTCATTTTGAATAGTTAGCTGTTTTCTGTAGGAAGAAGAAATTCAGCTTCAATTTATTCATTCTAAGTCGTTTTCACTGGTGTAAGAGCCTTTTGTTAGCTGACTGAATCATGGCTCAAAAAGAAAATTCAATGTGAATTTTCTGTAGAGAATCTTTATCATTTGTTTCCCTCAGCAAGATTCTATCTTATTCTATAGGTCAGCAACTACAAAATAATTGTTTTCTATCCATTCATTTAGAATTTTGGATGGCACTCTTATTGTGATAGGATGCACATTTTTCAGTATGAATAGAGGGTTTTGTTAACATTTTTATAAAATAATTCTGGAACCAGCTGCTCCATAAATAATATCAAATCATCTTCACTATCTGAAAGAACAAGTAATCTAATATTAGTCTTGTGGCTTCATCACTGAGAATTTTATTCACATTTGAAAGACTACGAGCAGTTTCAGATAAAAAGTCTATTTCTAAACCTACTCTTTTATAGTGTTTCCAGCTTCAAAGGTTTGGTGTACACTACATCTGTCCAGGTTTCCACATTTGATAAATGTATTCTTGCAAAATCCATTTACCATTCAAAGCTGTTATGGTAAAATGTGCACATTGAAATGCTCTGCTAATCAATTTCATAAATAAATTACTGAAATGGCTCTTTATAATAAAGACTTCAATCACAAGAGAAATATCTAAATGATCACAGGAAAAAAAAATTGTTTTATTGTCGTTTTACCCTCACTCTACAAGATGATGTCCTTCTGTATGTTTCGGCTAGATATTGTTTCTTTCATCACTCTTCAATCTGTTATAGGCCAAAGTCTAGGTAAAACACCTGAACAAATGACCAAATTTTCACTAGTATTCAAAAGTGATGAACATCACAGTGAACTTACTTCATGATATAGATTCAAGAAGAGCATTGCACTTACTCACTTGCTGTGACATAACATTTGCCTGTCGGGAAAGACAAAAAAAAAAATATATTTTTTTTGCTGTCTGTTTAATGAAATACTTTCCAGACTATTACTAAGCTCTTTGTTAAGAACTATAACCTTTTCCCCGAGATCAATGACATTGTTTTAATGTAGAACACCTTATTAAGTTGTTTTGTTTTTCTTACTCTTGACAATGAAATCCATGATAGCAGTGTCTCAAGTATAAACAACTTCAAGATATAAAGTATTACTGCAACTATCATTTAAAAAAAAATCTGTAAATGTGCCAAGAACCACAATCATAGTTCTTGGTCTGAAGAAAATGCGGTATAAATCTGTCATGCTGCAATGGGTATCTTAAACAAAAAATGATAAAGTGAGAGAATGTACATCAACAACAATTGGGTCACAAAGTTACCTTGGAGAACTCTATGTCAGTCTTGATGTTTTGGACAGTTATTTCCATTTCTCTCTCTCTCCTCTTTTTTCTTACAGTTATGAAAGAGGAAACAAGGAACAGTTTATAACAATTGCTTTACAGAATGTTTGGGAGTGGTGATATGGAAGAATCTCTGCAACCTCTGTGACTATGTTTTGGTTAGAAGCAGATAAAAAAAAAAGAGTAGTTATTTAGGTCAAAAATGCATTAAGCAAGATATTGAGGCTTGAAATGAGAGAAGAGAGGACAGGCTAAAGATGTACAAAATGACCACTTCATTTGTTATCATTCTCTCTCTTACAGTAGCTTTCTTTTTTAATTGGGCTTTCTACTGGGCTTTGAAATGCTTACTCTTGTATTTGTGCAAAGCACAGGTCCATCCTCAATTAATGACCATTAAGTATCATAGTAACAACATACTACATACTACAGAGTAATTTAGCTGATCTGTCACAATAAAAGCTGTCCTGAAACTCCTTACAGAATGGCTGTCTGCAATATATGAGTTGCACAACACACATTTACAACAGCTCTAGAGAATTCATAGAAAGTGCGAGGAAGAAATACAAGACTACCTTTTTATTTTTATTTTTATTATTTTTATTTTCTACTATACTATAAATAGCAGTAACACGAAACATTTTCTGTAAAGCCATTTGGCAGCTGTATTACCGTACTCCAAACCTGTGCTACCATACTCAAAACTGTACTTTCATTTATACATAATTGCTTGCTGTTACCTTGTTTCCTTTGCAATGTCTTTCTTCTCCTAACCAAATTTATCTCTAAAGCTAGATGACTCAGCTACTTCACTGAAAAAACTGTCCCTGCTGTGCCATCTTGTCCTGTAAAAATAAACTATGATGATAAATAATTATTTTTAATATAAAGCTTCTTGAAGTAGGAGATTTCTTACTGGACTAATATTTTCCTCTCTTTTAGCATGAAGCTATGTGATGCTTCTTACAACCCCCCTCTCGTCACCTCCAAATTTCTGTCTTTCAAATTACATTGAGAATTTCCCTGTGGTTGCTAACAAGGTTGATCACAAGCCAGAACCTTATTCTTTGCATGCAGGAATGCGGATTAGTTCAGTCTGCCTACACAGGCAAGCACTGGTCAGGGCTTTCACATAATCTCCTGTGACGTGAATGAAGAAATATATTAAATAAGCTGTGAAGAATGATTGAATCACTACAGTTGAATGATCAAATGGCAGCACGGAACTGCCATAGAAGCTCAAGCCCCTAGTGAGACATTGCAGTTTTACTGAATCAGTTACTTTGGCTTTCAGGTCTCTCTCTCTCTCTCTCTCTCTCTCTCTCTTATTTATTATTATTAATTATTATCATTATTTTTAGCACAGTTAATAAGCAGGCACTGATCTCAGCTGAAGAGATTAAAAAATACACTTTTTTTTTGTTTGTTGTCCTTTTCATCAAATTAAATGTTTTTACAATAGTTACTAACAGTTCACATTAGAACATATTTCAAACTGCATAAGAAAACTGTATAATTTTCTTTTAGTCTTCCGGGGTAACTGCTTGCAAAGCCATTTTAAAATTTCACATTGCCACAGAACAAACAATAATCTGTTGCTTAATATTAGCATAGAATTTAAGTACTTGAAAGTGCTTCTAGACAAAGAACTCAAGATACTAAAACAAACTCCATTTAATTCCAAATGCTGAAGTTTTGCATAAGGGTATAACAGTAGCTAAATGATCAACCCAAACCTCCAAAATAAATGTGTGAGTGCTGAAATGTTGAGAATCTGGTCTAGTATCTCTTGATGAATCATTGGGTAGTGAAGCCTTTACCTCAAAATCTTGCTATGCAAAGGGAAGTAACTCACAAGCTTTAATCCCTTTTAAAAATAATGGCTAACTTATATTTACAATCATCATGGAGATGTAGCCTAAAGGATCTAATTTCATTTGATGTAAGCAATTTTTCTCCCAGATATTGTTTTTATTTATTTATTTATTCATTCTTTTCTCCCATCTCCACATTATTATAAATACATTTGCAAGCTCTTCACTGCACTATTTCAAGTCAGTGTACTCAGTCAGTAAATAAATCTCTCCCTTAAGGAATTTCTTCTGAACATTAGTTAAAATATAATAATAATAAAAAAAGTGTTTCTCACCTAGGAACATCAGATATGCAGACATATTATAATGTATTTAATGCTCATGACATGGAAAGAACATTTAAAAGACATTTTTAAAGATATATCTGTGATTTTTCCTCGAAGAGCCAGTAACTAGGAAAACTTCATGCTTTAGAATATCTGATTTTAAATGATCCAATAAACCTCTTTCACCGTTAGATAGACCAGAATTTTGGTTACACTGAGCTAAACCTTAAATATGTAATGAAACTCAGTTCAATTTGGAACAGTGAAGATATATACTACAACACAGAAGTCTGAATGGTAAGTTTTCAAATCTGAAGGTCTTTAAATGTGATCATGTTATTAAGTGTGCAATGTCACAGGAATCTGACAGGGACTAGACTGGTTCAAGGAGACCAGTCTGAAGATAAATTTGTATCATCAGATCCCAGCTTCTGTTGCAAATGGGCATGACAGGTCCTATCTATTTTGCTGCTGATTGAGAGCTCATGAACTCTGCTAAATTTAATTTCTATTCCCATTTGACAACAGCCAGGAAACCACCCCGTCAGACAGCTTTTAACAGCCATTACCTTCTGCCTTTCTAAAAGTCATTCTAGATTTTAATTTATTTTCCAAAGCTATTTCAGGAAACGTTCAGGATTGAATACACTGAGCAGAAAAAAAACACCCCTGAATTACATATGAAAGTTTAGTGGTATATGAAAAGGGAATTGGTGCTAACAAAGGAAATCAGTTGTACCCCCATGTTTTTGCAGGAGATGACTCAGAGAGGAAATTAGGAAGTAAATTTTGTAGCAGATTTGACCTTTTTTGGGTTCCTGGTTACATTTGTTATTATTACCAGAAGTGGTGCCTCCATCTAACCTGAATACCTGGGAGGTTTTCCTCCCATGGGAAGCACAACATGGCAGGCAGGGTCACTCTTAGGTCTCACAGCAGAGTGTAGGGACACAGCTGGGTTACCTTCATGTATCCAAGAAATGCAGTAGCATTTCTAAAGCTTCTTCCTTTTAAGCCACCACAGCCACCTTCAAGTTTCAGTGTTTGTTCCTCAGTATGAATAGCTTTTGCTCAGCTTTTCCTTAGGCAATAGACTGTTACTGAATACAAGCCAAAGGGTGCAGTATTTTTAATTCAGTCGGTTTACATAAACAACAGAGATAATGTAAAATGAAGGATCTTTAGAATACATGAATACCACTTAGAACACTATGTTACTTCAAGACCTCTCCGAGTTTATCTCCAGAATAAACTTTTTAAGTACGATGTCATAAACTTGAATGCTCTCAGTGCTTTCTCTCTCAATCTCTGCTTGTTTCAAATGAAGCTTTATACAAGTGCAGATGCTAATGCCCAATAGTATTCCTTGCCTATCTCTGAAATGTTATTGACCATGGTAGTATATGCAAAGAAACCCATAAAAACATGATAATAACATTTACCAAAGAGACAAAAAGAAAGCAAATTAATGTTTAGGATTTTATCACAAATACATTTAAAAAGATTCATTAAAAAAAAAAAGAAAACTTATGCAGATTTAATACCTTTTAAAAGAGGAAATATATTTAGTTGTTAAGCCAGAAGAATGGAACTAACACAATCTGGGTTAATAGCTTATTTCTGTGAAGATCTTATTTTACATGACTGTATAAATTACTTCTCATCTTTCTGCTCCATTTTTGCACTCTATAAAATGGGATGACAATCACCTTTTGAAAACAAAAAACAAACAAAAAAAAACACAAAGAAAAAACACACAAAAAAACAATCCCACAAACAACCATATCACCACCACCAAAAAATAAAAATAAAAAATTCTCAAAACGTAGAATTATTGAGCCATAACTCTTACAAGATGAAAAAGCATGCATGGCCTTAAAATAAAAAATATTACTTTACAAGATGTTCTTAAACTCTTTTATTTCTTTTTGAACAGGAATGTGAGAATGCTCTCCTACACTATAACCTTGAGAATCTTATAAGAAGAGACCTTGCCAATGTGCACATTATTATTATTATGATTAATCTAAACATATTTATATTCTTGGAATTTATCAGGGCAAAGAAATTAGCAGCTTTGTAACATAAGCCTATTTACATAAAAGAATAAAATCTTTATGGATCAGACTTGTAGTTTTGCTCAGTTTGTGGATTCCAGTATAGAAATTGGTATAGCGCATACTAAGACATAAATGTAGACTCAGGTGAACAGCTCAGACTGTTTATATTGGTGATGTGAGTTAACTGCAACTTCACAGTGACAACAACAGTAACACATGAATGTCTGTAGAATAATAGTAATCACAAATGGTGGGTGCTAACTGCGTAGCTATTTTCCATTAATTTTGCAGCATACTTATGTCATCATTTAAGGTAGCTCCTGTAGCTGTTTTTGCTGAAAAGTACACTTAGAGCTACCTGCAGTATTTTCTTTTTTCCTTATTCTGCACTTTGTGAAGTTTTATGTTCTTGAATAAAGTTGCTACTTAATTCTATTTCTTTATCTTCCTTTTAATTTGTAATAGTGTCCAGAGCTCTGGATTGCAGGTGGCATTAACACAGCTATTATACACACACAGAGTCTCAATTTTGGTATCTAAGTGTCAACAACTGCTTTTGAACTCTCAAGAAATACACGAACTATCCTGTTTTCCAAATAAGAAGGAAGGCCAAATGACTCAACTCTGAGTCCTACCATGACTTATAATAAGGGAATTTCTGGCTTAGCCTGTCAAGCAGACTGACTTGTAACTCTCAATTTTTTGAATGATTTTCACTATTCTTTCCCCCACTTCTCATCCATACTAAGAATCTAGTCATTTACATAAAATGACTGTCCTGGTAAGAGTACAGGTTCACATAGTTCACTTCATATATATTCCTAGCCAATGTTGTAAGACAGGAGTCTGTGATATATTTTAGTTTTGTTCTGTATCACTGCTGGAATCACATATTTTGTTTTCACTTTTAAAAAGGATTTTTAAACCACTTAAATAGAGGGTTTCACTTGCCTGTCCTCCTCCTCTTTTCTCTTCTTCTTGAAGACTGTAGGGTTAAATTCACCTAATGTTTGTACTGAAAAAGCCTGGCTCAGGACTTGATGCTGCAGACTGTCAAGTGGGAGGTAAGTTATTATCTATAAAGATTCATCTGTCCATGTCAAGAGATCCTTAAGCCTGTAGCTGAATTACTGGAAACCTCTAATGGAATGTGACTGAATTATACTTTGTAATATTATCTTTTTTTTTTTTTCCAAAAAATATATTTAGGGAATATATTCAAATAACGACATTTTAATATGCCTTTATGCATTGTATTCAGAGAACTCTTGCATCAGCTCAAACCTATTCCCTAAGTGGATCTCCTTCTCCATGGAAATACATTTTCCCCTTAGCTACACAACATGGAAGGTAGGGAAAAATACCACTCCACCTTGTGGCCAGAAAATCGGATGTATTTCTGTGCAGGGAAAAAAAAAAACAACCAAAAAAACCAACAAAACAAACAAACAAACAAGATACTGTGATAACATTACAGTGCAGCTCTTGGCTTATCTCTTGACCAATATTTTGATCTATTCTGTACAAATCAACTCCATTTTTCATGACTTGAAAGAAAAAAATCCTGTTTCTACAAACAGAACCCAGTTCACCTTGTTGAGAGCAATCAAGAGCTATGCTGGAGAAATGGTAAACAATCTCATGCAAAATATGGTTAAGAACAATCTCTTCAGTTGTACTTACCCTACATTTCACATAACAGTGTGAGCAAAGGTTTGGGCTTCCCAGAAAGATGCTAATATGCTAGATCAAGTCCATGTGACAGTTACCAGGACAGCTGGGGGGCTGGAGCATGCAACATACAAACAGACTGAAGGAACCAAGTTCTTCAGTCTTAAGAAGGGAAGGCTATGGATGGATATTACAGTAGTATACAAACAAGCAATGGGAAGTTGTAGAGAAGACAAAGTCAGCCTCTCCTCAGTGGTGCTCAATGAAAAGTTGCAAACAAGTTTTGACAAAAGATATTCCAATTAAATTTTCAGGAATAAAATGTTCACTATGGACATGACTGGTCACAGGTTGCCCAGAAAGGTCATATAACCTCCATCCTTGGAGATTTTCAAAACCTACCTAGAGAAAGACCTGAGCAACCTGCTTGAGCTTGGAAGCTGTCTCTGTGAGCAACCTGCTTAAGCTTGGAAGTTGTCTCTGTGAGGCTGACCTTGCTTTGTGGACCAGATGACCTCTAGAGATCTGCTCCTACCAAACTTGTTTTGTAGTTTTATTAATATGAAGTCAGGATTAGACCCAGTTGACACAACGTCAGAAGCCGTAAGATCATACATACTCTACACAGCCTAAAATGAAGAATCTCGACATTTTTCTTCTGCAACCAAATATCTCCAAAACTTTGTGACAAAACATGTGTCTTATCCCCCCTCTAGTGGCAGGTACACATAGGACAACTCACTGTTAAAACTAGTTTGTAAACTAGTGGCAAGTACCTGAGGAGTGAAAAATGCTTATCACACACGTGGATATCAGTACGTTCTGATATCATGGAATTGCTGGGGTTTGCTTTCAACTCGTTTTGAAAAACAAACAAACAAAAACTGAGAAAAAGGCACATTACATATATTCCTAGCATTTAAGATCTCCCAATGTCCCTAAAGCCACCTTAAGTATGCTTTTTTTCTGACATTGAGCTCTTTTTCTTCAATTTTCAAATGCTATTTGCATGTTCTATATTTATGTATATATGCAAATGCACACACATATATATGATTATCTCTTAGTGTATGTGCATCATTTTAGTGGTTGTATATATATTTACATTTATGTGCACATTTTCTTAGTGGGCTAAGCTGATAAAGCATTTCCAAGAGCTATTTATTCAGACAAGGCTGCCTAAAGTCATCTTTTAAATCAATAAAATTGTCTAAGCTTGAAATATACATATGTATTACAATTACCAGTTATGAATTATGTCAAAGAAGTTCATGTATTCAGATCAAAGTATATCATAAATGTGGTTTAATGTACTGCAACTTAAAAAGAAAAATTAAAAAAAAAATCTTAAAAAGAAAATATAGAGAAAAACAACAAAATCAACATTAAACTCTGATTACAAAAAGTAAGAATACTATACATATATTTACTTACACAGCTAGTATGCAATATGTACATCAAATAGTAAAGGAAACATAGAAACACATATGATGGTAATTGTGGTAATATGATTCATACAACCAGGAAAAATAAAGAAGTCAGAGTGAGACATTTTAAATAGTCTTCAGAAAAAACAAATAAATAAAAATGCACGTTTAGCTAGTGGTTGGAAAGACGTGAACTTTGACATACATGAGGCACCCTGAGAATATTTTCGAAGTATTTTAATGAACTAAATCATTAAATTTCATAGAAAATGACATTACTGAGGCAAAGTTGCAAGAAGTGAACACTTTAACCATAGTTTCAGCTATGGTAAGAGACAACCAACATTCTCAAACTGCTTGACCTCTAATGTACCAAAACCATCTTAGTTTGCTATAGACAGACAATATTTGATGAATATAGAAGATGCACCCGAACAGCAACAGTAAGACAGCACCTACCATAAAGGATATCAGATACCAGTTCCTCCCTTGATAAGCCAGACAAGCTTTTGTGCAGCTCTCCTGTACATGTAAAGTGATATACAGCCTGCAGCTATCAGAAATAAATAGCACATACAGAAGCTTAACAAGAATTTCCACATGGGTTTCCTAGCCACATTCTTGTGTATTCACAACTGGGCAATTTTAATTTAGATACCAGTCTGTCAAATGGTTCTACATGTAATATTAGTTTTAAACATCCAAAGATCTAACAACTTCAATGTGGCAAATCACCTGCTTAAAGTTAATGCGTGCCAGCTACGTGCAGAGTGGGGCCATGAACATCTCATTCGTTAACACAGAGAGACAACCTGTCATAATCAAGGGGACAGAAAACACTTGTTGCCAGAGCACAGAGTGAAAAAAGCATCTTCAACAATCTGCTAGTGCTGATAGCCCTATTATCCTACCTCTGACAGCTGCTATTAATATTTAGTAGTACTAAAAAATGTACCAGGCATTACACGGAGAACAATGAATGCTGCAGCCAGTGTCCAGAAGTTTTATCAATTCAAGTTACAACTCATACTACATAACGGCATTACAACAATAGGGTGAAAAAAAGGCTGCAGGTGGATACAATTTACAAAAGTAGACTTACTGGGCGGTGCATTTATCAGGTTACTTTTGAAACTACATACATTAATCAATAGTTCTAAATGCTGCCAAATTATTTCCTCTCCAGAAGCAACAAAGCATGCCACTCTTGATCAATCAGACAGTGATGCTCAGTACATCCTCTACAATTCAGTCTTGCACACCTGAAAGAAACATGGAAATACAGCTTAAAGTGGTATCACTAATCTTTGAAGTTGCCATTCTGTCTAAGCAAGGCTCTGTTAACAGAAAATGGAGAGAAATAGACATCTCTACATACTCTAAATTATGAAAGGACTTTAGACTGGGAAGAGTCGCCCTTTGTGAATGTTCTTTTCTTACCATTATCTGTAGACTACTTAAACAACTAGCTTTGGCTAGACACCTAGATCTTAGCTCATGTTAAATAAAATCTCCACTTTTATTTTCAAACTTCAGATTTAAATTTGGGTATTACACTAATCAAGATACCGCTGGTCAGCACTAGCTAAAAAAAGGATAAATAGACTATGCTAGGAGGTAAGCCTTTCCACAAGCACGTGGAGAGCTCCAAAGAAAAGCAAATGAATCAACCTTGCTTTAACTGCCATAGCAGCATGGCAGAACTCCAGTTACAGACAATGATGGAAATTTAGGAATGCCAATGCAGTGTTGGTGATTGCCAATGAAAGAGACACATTTTTTACACTCTTATGAGTTCCAGGAAAAATAATTGATTAGGGAAGAAAAAAAAAAAAAAGGAACAAAGAAATCTGGTGAATAATTACTAATTTAAACAGAACAAAAATATATTCACTAAACAACATAGTATCCTGAATACCATCAAGCCCCTCAGAAGATGTAATACCTAAAAGTCATTTTTCAGGTGTGCTGAAAAGAACAGAGCAATCTTTAAGACAAAAAGTTTATGTAATGGGGCATACACTGAAGAGGCATATTACACAAAGAATCACTTCCTCTAACTTTTGGTCTTTCATTTTTCTTCTAAAACAGCTCAATTTTCCTTATGTTTTACAGTTTCAGGATACAAAATGGAATAAAATGATTCAGATGATAATTGGTTAAGTCGCAGACTGCTAAATATTTGGGGATATGAAAATGGTTCTTTTCCATAAAGGATGATGGCCAATTTAAATATCGTATTTTTAGGTTCTGAAATACCATTCCGCATCCAGAGGAGGGCAACAAAGCTGGTAAAAGTGCTGGAAGACATGTCCTATGAGGAGAGGCTGAGGACACTTGGGTTGCCCAGTCCGGGGAAAAGGAGGCTGAGAGGTGACCTCGTGGCTCTCTGCAGCTTCCTGGGGAGGGGACACACAGAGAGAGGTGCCGGCTTCTGTTTCCCAGTAACTAATGTCAGTACACACAGGAACAGCACAAAGCTGTGCCTGAGGAAGTTCAGACTGGACATTAGGAAAAATTTGTTTACTGTGAAGGAGGTCAACACTGGAACAGGCTTCCTAGTGAGGTGGTTGATGCCCCATGCCTGTCAGTGTTCAAGAGTCATTTGGATAATGCCCTCAGTAATAGACTTTAACTTTTGGTTAGCCCTGAAGAGATCAGGCAGTTGGATTGGATGATCTTTGAAGGTCCCTTCCAACTGAACTATTCTATTCTATTAAAAATAGCTAATTGAAAAACAACAACTTATGCTATTCCATGCACTGATCTTGACCTTTTTATTATGTAGTTCAAGATCTGCTTGGACATTGTCAGAGCAAGATATGCTTGGTAAATCAACTCCTTGCAGATGGAATCTCTCTGGACTCTCACTGATTAGGCTAATAAGGATTCCACTGGATACTATTTATCAAGTCTTTCACAAAAGTGAGCTTGCCTGATACAATATGAAATACCGTATGTGGCGAATCAGTACAGTACTTTGCTCTAAAGTACTGTTTAGGAAATACAACTGAATAAGCAAGTCTATTTGTGAATTCAGCCCATCAATTTGGGAGGTTTCAAGAATCCTAGAACGGCTTGGGTTGCAGGGGATCACCTAGTTTCAAACCCCTGCCATCGGCAGGGATGCCACCCATTAGATCAGGTTGCCCAGGGCCTTGTCCAACTTGGCCTTGAACTGTTGTGGGGTATCCACAACTTCTCTGGGCAAGAACACACCAGAAATATGTCTTCCCAAATGACTTACTGTTGAGCTTTGTCAGTTTAGGAATCCAGTGCAGAATTTAAGAAGTGACATGTCGCTATCAGCATAATATTGTCCTGTAAATGAGCTGAACTAAAATGTGTTATCTGCAGTAAAAATGACTCAAAGGAAAAAGCAAAAAGCACAGCATGGAAAAGATAACTCACTTCCAAGTATGACTTAATGAACAAAAATACTGAAAAAAATATCCTTTTTAAGCAGTCAAATTTAAGATGATGATTAAAAAAAAAAAACAAAAAAACTGGATTTCATTTCATGCTATTCCATATTGATGAATAATTCTCTGAGTTCCCCTTGTGGAAAAATGATAAAACTCTAATAAAATGATTCATAGTACTAAAATATTTTCCTTAGCAAACATCTTATACATTAGTAGGACTTCTACAGAGGAATATGTTTTTTTGGAAGATTTAATATTGTGAGATTATGGTAGGATGATCTGGATGCCTCAATGTATTTAATCATGTCATCCTGGAAGAAGTACTTTGTTCTTTCAAGAGGCAGACACACGTTTGAGGGCAGGCAATAGATCTTATATTCTGAAGCTGAAAAGATAGAGTCTGCACAGGCTCATGTTGTCTTGACAATGCACAGTAAAACAGCAATAAGTGTGCACCATTAACCCCACACCAAGCAATACATGGCTGGCATAAGCAGTGGAAGAGGTCCACTTACTTATTGACTTGAAGGAGGCACTGCAAGAGCAATAGAAAACCATGCATGTGGGGAGGTAATTGAAGAAAGAAAGAAAAGAGTCCACTGTAATATTTTTACTGTAGCTGCTAGAGGTTCATTTACCAAGAAAAAAAAAAAAAAAAAGGAAAAAAAGAAAAATCTCTTCCTGTGACCAGTATCAATACACCTGCAAATAACTACAGGAAAAGCCATCCTGCTGAGCAAATTGCATATAAGGCATAAAGTGCACAAACTTCAAAATAGGGTTTTTGAAGATCGGATTCTCAAACTACTCCATGAGAGTATTTTATATTAAAGCTCATGAAACAGATAGATTAAAAATACCGGTATAAATTATAATGTAATAATATTGGTCAGAGCTGCAAAGGCAGTATAATTGAACATATGAACAATTACATTTGATGTTTCAGTTTGGGTTACATCATCATAAAAAAATAAGAGGTATCAGAAAGCCCAGCATGTGATAAATGTTATTACATGACACCTGAGGCAAATCAGAAGGCTTAATCACTTCATCGGTGAGCCCACCTCCAAGCCACTGGGTGACGTGGAAAGGAAATCCAGACAACAGCCACTAGCCAAAGTGTTTCACTGAAGCCAGCTGCTGCACTCCCAGCCCACTCTCACCCTTAAAGACACAGTATATGAAACAGGATCGACATGGCAGACAACCACCCAACTGCAGGAACATCAGGCAACCTGAAAAAGGCGGGGAGCAGTTTTCCCTGAATGCCTTTCTAGCAGAGCTCAAGACTGAGGATCTGTGCAAGGAGTTGCAGAAACTGTAGTGCAGTTCTGGAGGTTGGCAACTCAGTATGAGCACAGCTTGTGTGCCAAGAATGAGAAGCAGGGTAGGGCAGGCAACACAGAGCTGGAGCTGGTGTAAGGTGGGAAAATATGGATTTGGTTGAAGAAGTAGAAATCTAGAATAAGGGGGTGGGAACTTACAGTAGGAATAGAGAAGATCCTATTTTGGATAGCTATAGAGAATCCAGGAGGAAGCTGGGGCTCTTGAACACTTTACAGCATGGCTTCAAGACCCAGAGATTTTGGCAACCCTTACTCTGTACTGACATTATACTTTTATACTGACATTATACTGACTTTAACATTATACTTTTCTCGCACTGTCACTAGGTCTTGCATTAAACTGTGCTCCTCCTGCCCACGCTGTTTCATATCCCACACCTCCTCCCAGCCTCACTACACTTAGAATATCTTTTGTATACAAACTAGGGAATATACTCTCAAGGGGCTTACTTACAGTAGCTTTCTGTAATATCAACTAAAATTCAAAAACAAGTATGCAAATTCAAACTGTGAAAGTCTGAAGGAATCAGAATCCACAGGTATCCCTGAGAAATTGCTCTCATTATCCTCAAAGGTGGCAGAGAACCCCACCCTAAAGGAGAACTACATATTTGGTTGACTTCACTTTTTGCAGTGCATGTGCAGCACATGAGCCCAAATTCAGTACACAGACCTATCATACAATTTAATTAATTTCAATGGGATTTAAGTGAATATTGTTCATTAGTCTGTCATCTGTGCTTCTGGAATTACCCAGGTGTACCATGTGGTAAAAATGAAGCCTCAAATGCTAATATGCTAAAATGAGTGTTGCTATTACAGCTTATTTCTATTAAAATCAGTGCAACTTCACAGTGGTGACCTTCCCATACAGTTAAGAGAAACACAAGCTAAACCCCAGTGTTCAGGCTTACTTTCTGTCTGTGAGAGGAGTAATGATTAAAACCCTTTTGAAGATCACCATCAAAGCCTATTTTGCTATTGATTTATACTGAATGTTAATAATTAAACAGCTGGCATATTTCTCAGCTTCCTCTCATTGAGACCCAATAAAAGGTAATCTTTATGTTCCACTCAAGATCTCTAGTGGTTCTTTACTACCTCAGTGTCCAGTAAATATTCACTAATCTTATTATGGGGCAAGATTAATTTTTCATTTGAATCAGTAGGAAGATGGCTTCTTTAGCTCCCAATAATAGCTGTTGGATCTGTAAAGTGGAAAGGAATCTGTCACTGCATGTAATGTGAAGAAACTAGCCAATCACTTAACAAGTTTTCTTTTAAACGGGAGTTGGACCTGATTCATGAAAAAAATGTGTATGTTCAGTGGGTGGTAACTTTAATGTAGTTCTTTTATGTACATAAGGGTTAGCCAGAGTGTCTGAATAAAAAAGGAAGCCAATCTGCTTTTATTCAGGCATAGCACCATGTGGGCTGGATGTGAAAAACAGAAATGGTATATTAAATGCAATTCAGAGAAGAGACTCATTTTCTTGTTAGTAGAAATTATGGCAATAGGAGCCCAGCTGAAATGTGTAACACAATGATATGAATCAGTGATGACTGCAAATGTGGGTCTTAGAACAAAGCTTTTTTTTTTTTTTTCCCTATAGTCGAGGATTTTTCTATCATCCTCATGGAAAAGCTGTAAACACCTTTGATCTTCCACCTCCTCTCATGTTCCTCCTTCCTAATGTTGAAGAATCGTTAGGATCCTTATCATTCAAGGATGTGCAATAAATGTGACATTAAAACAAACCATGTTTGATTTCAATGGTATGCTCCTTCTTCAGCCTGTACGTCCCAATTTATCCCCATTTTGGGGACAGAACACCAGGGGACCAATTGCTGTAGAAAATTCATGTACTTTTCCTAGATGAAATTTACATTTGTAACTCACTACACATCTCATAAAAGGAGCAGCTGTTTGAAACTGAAAATCAAACCACTAGTGTCTGCCAGATTAAAAAAAAAAAAAAAAAAAAAAGCAATTTAAGTTACATTTAAAGTTCATGGGGGTTACTGCATTTTATTAGAAAGGGTCCAGTATGAAGCACCTTTGTTATTAAAAATCCATTGCTGCAAAGGAAAGAATCCTGTCACAAGAACAAGATTTCAGAACAGCTTCCTGATAATTTTGATAATTTTGTAATTGGATTTTTTTTTTCTTTCAAAAAGTGACCTGTTGATCCTTTTTACTGGAGCAACAGTCCCAGCCATGAATTTTAAGGTCACAAACAGAAACCACTTGTGGGGAGACAGTGATGGACTGCAGCATACTCAGGCTAGTAATAATCCAAGAGTGATATTCAGCACCATAATTTCATCCGGCCACATTAAGATGGGATGTATCCTTGCTTTTCCAGTGGCTAGAAAAAGGCACCCAGGCGGTAGCTCAAACTAGATTCCCAGTTGTCAAACAGCTGAATAATCTAAATCAAACAGGGAAATGAATCTCATTTGCAATTACTAACAGCACTGAATTCATAGCTAAACATGCTCCACCACAGGCTTTTCAAGAGCCATATTTTCTGCTCACAATTTATTTACTTGGGGTCTCCAGCCTGCGCTGAAACTCATAATGTCCACAGCTGTCACCTGACATGATTGATTAATGTTAGCTTACACCTACCTGCATTGACAGCACCCCCATATTGTACAGAAGTGTAGCTGGGAAATTCAGGAGAGTTGTCAAAATGGTAAAACAGTGAAATTAATCCAGTAACCCTTGCGTAAAGCTCAATTTTGAGGAAAGTCTGAAGTTGTTAACCTTGATTTTATTTATCCAGTATTTGCATTAAGATATGTAGGTTCTTTTAACACCCTAAATTAGCAATTGAACCAAGACAAGCCATACAATTCCTACACAGGTAAAATAAAAATGTAGCAAACTGAAGCAAAGCTACTACCAAGTTATAGAGTGTCTATATTGGACTGAAACTATTTCAAGTTTCTATGCTTCCTAGGCTTATTACTTCACAATAATTTTGCCTAGGGCCATTAAGCGTGCCTTCTTCCCTGTAACAGGCTGATTTATCATGTCACAGGGGTCTTAACAGGATTCACGACTCTACCGCCAATCACTGGAATTCTGGTAAGCAGAAATATAGGTGATAAATAATAACTATAACATGGGATTTGAGACCTATAAAGCAATACACAATATTTTACTTCCAAATCAGCAAATTCCTCTTCTCCATTTTCACATGCTGAAAACTATACTGTTAAAAGCTTTTGATCAAATCAGCTGTCATGGGTTATTTAAAAAACAAACAAACAAACAAGCAACAAACCAAACCCAATAAACCAAACCAACCAAAACAACAATAACAACAACACAAACAAACACCAAAGAGGATGCTCTGGTTCATCAATAACCTTAGCAGCTCCCTTGAAAGAATCCTGTTGAAATACAGCATTTCTGGGAAGCAGGGTCATGGAAGAGGCAACTTTTCTCCTGACCCCCATAAATCTCTCCCTCCCCCAACATTTACGCAGGCCAGAGGCAATTATGGCTATTTACATGAAAAGCCAATGGTTACGCGTCATCTCTCAGTTTCTATGGCAGCACAGCTCCTGCAATACACACCTCCAGGCTTACCAGAATCCCTACATACTGTTAAGCCATTCCCTTAACAGTGAATTTCCTCCCAGAATGTGCCAGGCAATGTGAATTAATGCCGACCCCATCATTGGCAGAGGGAATTCTGAGGTACTGGGGTGAGGCTCTCTGAATGAATAGCAGTAGTCGCCCCTGCTGCCTCCTGGCCTCCCTCCTGCCTCATTCTGATGCCCTCACCAAGACCACAGAGGCTCTGCCAGGCAAGTGGCAGGAAGAGAAAATCATGCCAAAGAGCGCACTCTCCTTTTATGTCCTGCCATTTTCTCCTCCTTGGAGAGAACTGAAAAATCCATCACCCGGAAAATTAAGATGGAAAAGACTGAAATCACTTCTGCCTTCACTGTTGTTAAGCTTATGCAATAGAAACATTTCCCAGATAATGGGATTTGTCAGCATCAGTTGAAAAAAATGCCTACTGTGTGATAATATTAAGAAGCCAACTATCCCTATAAACAGGAAGTGGCTGACATTATTTTTTCAGTTAATTCAATGCCTGAAGCAAAGCTATATATTATTGTTAACTATACAGATAACTGGAGTGCTTATACCAAGTTTACTTAAATTTTACATTGCAATTAAAGTGTCTGCTTTACATATACACGTGTTTAATTTTCTCAATGCTGTCTTACCCCGTTCCTTGGCAGAATTTTAAGATTTTTGTGTTATTACTGGAACACCCAATTGCAGCCAATAAAAGGGAATATACTCTCTAAGTGTATCAGAATGTATCCTGTATGTTAAATGTATTAATGGATTACTTCAGCTAAAAGTCCAATGGGAAGTCTATTTTTATAAGGTGAAGAAAACACACACACACAAAAAAAAGGATAAGAATAGTCCTCACCAAAATTTAAAATTTTCTTTATACAAGTTAAGTATCCCATCATTATATGACAGTTTTCCTTTCTGATGCTGACAGAACCTTGGATTGGCAGGAAACTTGGAAGTTTTGATTAACAACCTACTGGAGCTCTTGGCAACATGCCTGAGTGTTTCAGATTACTGCTGCTATAGAAACTCCCCTGGGTGACTGCACTGCTTTTCTTTTTCCTTGAATTTCTAAAATGTTGATCCTCAATGGTGTTTTTTATTTTTATTTTTTTGGTCCTTTTGCAGTTTGCTCCACTTAGTAGCAACTACTGCATTACTGCTTTACCCTTGCTTAGTGAAGAGCACCGCTACACAAACAGCTATCATTACAGATAACAGGCATCATAAAAGAGTTTGCCATATGCCTTGTCAGCTGTCCAAACTGATGACACAATTCTTTTACAGCAGTCTGTGTAGTTCTTAGGAGATATATACGTGTTGGGAAGTAGCAATTCATTAGCATTTCTTTAAGTGTAATACTAGTTAACATAATTTTAAAGACTGATTAAATATGAACTCAATATTAGCTTAATTTTAAATTACTATTTAAAAATTGTAATTCTGACTTATCCAAGAGAGAACATGTACTGGCTAGAAAATCACACAAAAATAATTTATTTACACAAGACATTCCCTTCTTTCAGTTCACTTTTTCAGTGCTTGCGCTTTCCCCGCTGTCTCTGGATAATACAAATGACAGTAACATGGGGAATGGGCTCTCTCCTTTTCCAGAATCACTGACAGACTTGAGTAGGAGCAGAAGGACCAAATGCACTTTCCATTGCTACCCAACTAAATGGAAAAAAATTACAAAATTTTGAAACGGTGTAGCGTGCAGTGCCATACTGCTGTCCAGGTGCCTGTCCTACCAGGGTGCCTCACATAGTTCATGCCAGCTACACCAAAAGGCTATCCTCACTACCAAAATGACTGTATCTTCTGCACACATCCATCCTCACACTTACAGCTGCAACCATTGTTTCAAGAAGCCTTGGGTGTAGCAAGCATGGATACGTACACGGTGTCCAGCCCATGGGCACTCACCTCTAAAAGAAGAGGGCAGCTGCTGCTAGGCTAATTCCTGCAGTTCATTCCTAGTGCCCTGCCTGCCAGAGACCGCTTGGAAAGGGAACGAGCTGCATGCTGGAGAAGCTGTTTCAGCAGAGACGGAGTATTTCTTGGCATCTTACTTGTGAACATACGGAGAAAGTCTGACCTGACCTGGCATAGCAGGGTTGCATGACCTCTATGTGAATAGATCAGTGGAAGATCCACCACCATCAGGATAGTTCATTCAGCTCACAACTTGCTCTGAGGGCTCCCAGGATAAAAGGGCTACCAGAAGACTACTGCAGGTGGAATTAACTGTCCTAAATTGAGTGTAGGTGAGGCGCTGAGCACCTTGCCCACAGTGCAAGGCCAACATGTAGAGCTGGCTGACGTGGCAATAAACAAACCCTTTGAGATGGACAAGTCACATTGGTACAAGCAAATCTTTTCTTGGGAGACTTTTCATTAACTGGACAGCTGCCCAGCCTGTATGGGCTCAAAGCAGGTAAACAGCTGAGCAACTTCTGCTCTCAAGAAAGTCAATGAAAGCAGCCTCCAGAGGGTTGAGTAACATCTCGCAAATGGATTCATAGCAAGTGAATGACTTTAAAAATAAAGCTACATAAAATGCACTTTTTTGCACTTTTCTTTCAAAGCAATGCCATCAGAGATTGGATTACCTTGAGTCTCAGCTGTTTGGAAAACTGGTTACTTTTCATCTTGTCCTCCAGAATTTAAAATTAGCACATAAAAAGCAAGACTCTAGGATCACAGTTTTCAAAAGAGACTTCTAAATATTGCTGTAGCTTCTGATATCCATTTCATATCTGCTCAAACTTGCTGAGAGCCTGAAGCAGAAACTGAGACACAGATAAGTGTAAATCAGCTCTGCTATGTACAGACAGTATCCAAGCTAAACCCAAAACAGAAATTGATTTTGTTATCTACTTCACTGATCAAAGCTTACAAACTATATCATTAAGGTCCTTATCAGTTGCTAGAGTTATAACAAGACAGAAGATTTACTGTTATGATTGTAACTCTGGTAAACATACAAATAATCAAAACTTATCTTAAAATGAGAAACTACAGAATTGTTCTCAAGCAAGTTAAGACAAAAATAAGAGCCAGAATTGTTTCAGCAATAAAAATAAAATGAAATAAAGCAAAATTACACAGCCATACAATTCTAACTAGGGAGATGCCTCCTATACTACGTAGTCCTGTTGGAAATCAATTTATCGCTTTCTTGTCCTTTCACTAGTACACACAGAACCATGTAAATTGGCAACAATCTGTGTCCAAGTGTCCGTCTCAAAGCAAGTCCAACTGAGTTCTGCCTACCTCCAAGGAGGCTTCCATAGCCTCTCTAGACATATGCTCCAGTCATTTTACCCTTGGTAGTTTTTTCCCCCTACTTAGTCTTAATTTCCCGTGTTTCACTTTGTTCTGGGGCTTCTGGTCCTTTCAGTACACACCTCTGAGAAGAATTTGAGAAGAATGCCCTTGACAGTTGAAGACAGCAATAAGACTTTCCATCAGCCATCTTTTTTATGTCGAACAAACCTGTTTTTCCCAGCCTCACCTTACACATTCTCATATATACTCCAGCTCCCCTAGTAGCCCTCTGCTGGACTTGGTCCAGCATATCTGTACTTTTCCTTTTCAGGGGAGCCCCAAACTGTTCATGGTTCTCCCAGCGTGGTCTCAAAAGTGCCAAATAAAGGGGAAGGACCTGCTGGCTACACTTGCTAACACTGACTGGGACAGGACTGCCTGTCTTTGTTGCAAGGGCATGCTGCTGACATGCACAAGTGATTGTCCATGAGTACCTTCAACACCTACAAAGCTGCTTGCTAGCCAGCTGGCTTCCCAGTCTGTGCACAATGTTCTCTCTCCCCAGATGCAGGACTCTGCATCTAATTCTGCAATAAAACAAGGGGTAGCATTTACAGTCTTTGAGTGGAATCTGGGTTACTTCAGCCTCTTCCATACCACTTAACTTTGAAGGAATAGCAGCATTACATATTGCCATCTATTCTTTTACAGTATGGGGTGTATGGGGAAGGGGGGGGGTAATGACTGGATAAAACTAGGTACCTTTACTGCAATGAATAATAAAAAATTTAGAAGAAAGGTTCCAAACCTCAAATATATAATATAAAACAAAGCTATACAGTATAGTAAAACAGTATAAAGAAATATGCATTACTACTGAAATATCCCACTGTGTTGTATTTACAGCCTGAACATTTAAAAAGGCAGCCAATGTAACTCCTAGCATCAGTACTTTCCAGGAATAAAAGATTGAATTTTTAAAATGTTCAGGAAGAAAACATTGAAATTTATTTTCATGAAGGAAAAAGGAATAGCCATCAAGAGTGGATTCAGACAGCCATTGGAGCCTTGGAGCCTTTCTGCCTTCTCATTTCTAGTGCCCGAATAATATCACAGCTCAATTGTTCTGAAGCAGAAAAAAATGGGAAAATTCATCTCAGGATTGCTCACATTCCTTCCATTGCAGCTGAGGTGTATCATTTTCACAAATGGGAAGAAAATGTACAGTATCAGCACATCAGGATCTAAACATGCCATTATCCCACAGCATCCACAACACATCTGATGGTCAAGAAAAGAGGAATGACAAGTAAGAATCAGCTGCTGCACTACCATCTTTCATTGCAAAGAATTGGTCCTTCCCAATGCTCAAATCAAACTATATATGTGAGACTAGAAGGTATTAAAGAAATGGGGAGAGATAACCTTATAGTGAATAATGGACTAGAAAGAGTAATAGTCCAATATTCAGAAGTTATATAGGAAATTCATGAGACAATTGACCACTAGATATTAACACCTCCAGAAGAGAACAGGAGATGGTGTCCTCCTCTTTCTCTTTCACATATCTCATTAACCATTTCAAATGCTGTGGCTTGGCAGTGGTGTCTCTGCTCCCCATTTCCAGAGACACTGTACATCACTGAAACACTGTATTTACACATACTGCTGATAGAATAACGCCTCTCTGCTCCTCCTTGCAAGGGAACTGTGGCTACAGAATATCAATTTACCTCTCCATTTTTCTCTTCCCTTTTTCCTTCTTTTCCTTCCACCCTCCAATCTGGTTATTTTTGGATTGCCAGTTGGGATTATTGCTCTGTTTCCCTGCTAAAATAAAAACAAACAACAGTTACACTTCAGATTCTGTGCTTAAGCACGAGATCTGTCTCCAGCATTAAACAGTCACATTTTCTTGCCTGAGGTGCAATGCAATCTCCTATGACACCAACTAAAACAAGCCTTGCAAGTGAGGGAAAATTCTGCTTCTGGATTCAGATGCACAGTTTTCTAACTGCACTGGTACCTACCTACCCATGCAGAGTGCTGCCCTGAGAACTCAGCAGGGGCTGACATTTGCCTAGTCTTAGAGTCTGAAAAATTAGTCTTTCTGAGGTGAACTACAACAGCTATTCAGAATACATACAGCCAAATTAGAATATCTGTATTCTAAAACAGCCTTTCCGTTTGATACATCTTCTTAATTTCAGACCACTTTTTACTGCATTTTGCTTTTTTTCCAAACTCCTTAAAGCTTACTACTTGTAAGTGCTAACTTTGTAAGGAACTTAGCACCTACAAAATACTATATGATGTAGTAGTGTGTCTCACCTCTAAATTTTAGTCTGAAGGATTGAAAATGTGACACTTTTGCAGGAGGCAAAGCAAAAGACGTCCCCCCTCCCCAGTCTCATATTGTCACACATGAAGGCCCAGATGAAATCAGTCTCAAGGTTTCTTAATGTAGGTAATATCAGACATCCCCCAAATTAAAGAGAGATATGAAAAAAGTGTTATTCAAATGCTCATTTCCCCTTCTTATTTTTTCTTCATCAAAGTGTTCTCAACTATAAAAGATTTCCAGTATGTTAAAAAAAAAAATCCATTTTATTTTGTAAAATTCAATATGGCAAACAGCTAACAGGAATTGAAAGGAGACGAGACTAAGTATTACAATGAAAATCATTGCTTTCCCACTCTGGAGAATAAGGCAATTTGTATATACATAATTTTTCCTACTTTTCCATATGCTGATTATAAAGGGATAAATGGGGTGGAGTCCTGAGCTGTCCAAGATACCAGCTTGGCTTTCCTTCTGCAAGGCAGAGCCACATTGAACTTCCAGAAATGATATGGGCAACTACCTGATAAAAAATACTTTTTATTTTCAGGATGGTAGGTGATATGCAACCAACATACAATAGATTTTCAGCAGAGCAAGGCTCAAAGGTATTGTGGGAATGAGAACTGCTTAAGAAGATGGTGGAGAAGACAAATGTCCTTACAATACTGGGAGAAAAAAAAGCTTTCAAACTCCATGAAGCAGAGTAATGACCACTTCATCTTTCTGAAAGGGATTCTGCTAATAAAGCACTTGACTCAGAAACTTAGAAAAGGCATCTTTCAAGATATAGCACTCTAAATTTCATGCATAAAAATTATCCGGTCACAGCAGGGTCTCTACACAATCTGTTTGTGACTACTTTCTGATAGAACGTAGCTACAATGCCACTGGCTCAAAGGAGACAAGTTTTAGACTGGCAGCTGCTAACCTGAAAAATATCTACAATGTTCATGGAAACAGTTATATTTCAAACCAACATAATCACCTCATGTAAATGAATAACAGGATATGATCTATATTGTTAGACTTAAAATTTCTCCTGGAAAATAAATGTCATTCTATGTACATAGCTGTTAATGAGCACTCAGTAAGGGGACTGATTACGAAGGAATTCTCACTATTTTAAAGACTTTAAGCACCACATTTAAAACAATAACCTTTAGGAATACATGTAACTCCTTTCCACAGGTGTTTTGTGGGCCCTGCCATGTACTATTACAGCCTTACCGTATGCATGCATAATTTTAGCAACTAGAGTTTGACACATAACTTTGCATAAATTAATGTTTGTAGATTCTGACATGTTTTAAAACCTTTTTGTTGCTCAATTTATTTATTCCTGGCATAAGATTACCAACCACTTCCCTGGTGACACTTCCTCCTCTCCTGTGATGGTGCTTACATTACAGTGAACTCTACAGCCATATTACACTGAAGAATTCAGTCCAACTATCTGGCTAAGTACCTGACACAGTATTCCAGTTTGATGTAAGTGTAAATGTCATCTCTGTGTTCTCCAGCTGTGCTTCCAGAGGGTCAGTTAAATAAAAGATCACACAGACTTTATCATACTTGAAGTTTATGAAAACTTTTTAACTGCATTTGAACTAACATAAAATCTTTCATTTGTAGGTTGTTGTGGTTTAGCCCGGCTGGCAGCCAAACACCACACAGCCGTTCGCTCACCCTCCCCCCTCCCTCTCCGGGATGGGGGAGAGAAACGGGAAAGTGAAGCCTGTGAGTTGAGATAACGACAGTTTATTAAGACAGGAAAAATAATAACAATAATAATAATAATAATAATAGTAATAATGTGTACAAAATAAGTGATGCACAATGCCATTGCTCACCACCCGTTGACCGATGCCCAGCCTATCCCCGAGCAGCCAGCCCCCCCACCCCGGCTAGCCACCCCTATATATTGTTCAGCATGACGTCAGATGGTATGGAATACCCCTTTGGCCAGTTTGGGTCAGCTGTCCTGGGTCTGTCCCCTCCCAGCTCCTGCTGCACCCCCAGCCTGCTCGCTAGCAGGACAGAGCGAGAAGCTGAAAAGTCCTTGGCTTGGTGTAAGCATTGCTCTACAACAATTAAAACATCAGCATGTTATCAGCGCTCTTCTCATCCTAATCCAAAACATAACACCCTGCCAGCTACTAGGAGGAAAATTAACTCTGTCCTACCTGAAACCAGGACATAGGTTTATAAGACTGGTATCCTGATTTGGATATCTTCAGCATATCTGAAGCTCAGCAAAGGTGATTCCTTTCAACTTAACTGCTGCTATCAGAAAATGAACGTAATATTTATAACCAGAACTGAAGGTGTGCCTGTATCACACAATGAGCCAGTTATCTGCAATCTGAGTCAAAAGTCCACATGACACCACGCAGGTCCACTGCACATGCAATGGTTGAAGTCTCTGGAAGCAGCATGGTTGTCCTGGTAGGACTTCTTTGCTCAGGTACCTTGTTGCACAGAAGAAGTTATGTCTCACCAGTTCCTTCCCTTCATGATGGTGCAACCATCTGCTCCATCACTGTTTATAACTCTATTACACAAAGTTTCATCAGTTAGCCTCTTGTTCTTCTCCCACTTTCTTAGGGCTAATAATGTATTGTTTATTTTATTACATTATTTTGTCAATAATAGAGTGATAGGAAAGGGAGTAATGGTTTTAAAATAAAAAAGTGTAGATTTAGATTAGATATAAGAAAGAAATTCTTCAAAGGGTGTTGAGGCACTGGCGCAGGCTGCCCAGAGAAGCTGTGGATGCCCCATCCCTGGAGGTGTTCAAGGCCAGGTTGGATGGGGTTTAGAGCAACCTGGTCTGGTGGGAGGTGTCCCTGCCTATGGCAGGGGGCCTGGAATTAGGTGATCTTTAAGTCCCTTCCAACCCAAACCATTATGTGATTCTAGGATTCTAGGATTGTAAAGAGCAAAAAGGCAATGTATATATCCATCGCTGTTATATTGCAATTAAGTGCCCAAATTTAGGAATTGGAAAAAAATCAAAAGCAAATATGAAGCTTATTAAGTCTAATAAATAATTAAAACTCCCCAAAATAACTTCAGAGAGGTTAGTAAGTCAAGCTCTGAAAAGGTATGGGATACCATCCCGCTGCTTCTGTAAGCTTACTGTGCCCTCTGTTGATCATTACAATATTCTTTACAACTATGTGGGGACACATTCTTTCCTAAGGACGTGTCCTTTTCAGGACAGTTTGCAGCTAGCTAGCCAACAAAACACAGCTGCACAGGTAAAGACCTTGTGGTTACAGTGCCCTTTCCTTACTTGATGCTGAGCTTGGAAGAAATGCACAGTGAATATTGCAACAGCTTACAGAAAGAAAATGACTGTTAAAACATCTCAATACTTCCCTGAAAACCTGCATTCTTTCTCTTTAACTACAGAATTGCTACATGATACAAAAGTAGAGCAAAGAAAATCAACCAGCCTTTCTCATATAAAGGATGCCCTGGACAAGACTTTTAGTGTAATTTGTCAAGTGCTCAGAACTCGGTACACCATGGAATTAGTGGACATAGTACTTTGACTACACAATGCTGAATGATTTGGAATAAAATGGACCTATAAATTCATTTACACATGCACTCCAATATTATTACAGACATAGAAATACTAGTGGAATATAATTTTTATGCCTCAGATTCATAGGCATAAATATGATGTTTGCTTATCTGCATTGAAATGGCCATAACTGATACTGCATTTTTTTTCCCCACTAAAAGTATTCTGGAAGGAAGAGAGGGATCTGAACATCTTTCTAAGGTGTATTCTCACACTTGTTGAGTTTATCTGAGGAAATAAAGAAGGTGAGAATTTTACTCCCTGATACTACACAGTTGGACACACAATTTGTTCTGAGAGTGTTTGAAAATGTTAAAGATTGAAGCATATCACTTTCTAAAAGTATTTATAGAATTTCAATTGTTACATAACAGTTTCGGCCAGTTTTTCCAAAAGCTCAAAGTAGCAACACCAAACTTTGTTTTAATTTCTGTCACGTTCTTTCATATAGCCCAATTTGTTCAAGCTTAACTACTGCTACTTATGCTACACTTCTTATTCACCCTCCTATCAGAAACTCTGCTGGTTGTAGTCCTGAGACACAAACAGTGTTGACTGATATGTGACAGATAAGTCCATCAATACATTATTAAAAAAAAATAATAAAAAAGCCTTAAAACCTTCACTGCTGTTGTTAAACATCTGACTGGTGGAAGGGTAGAACAGACTAATATTATGCTCATGTTGACATTTTGCATTTTGTGCAAATCCTAAGTTGACTGTATACAAATAATTTTTTTTATGCTGTTGAAAATGTATTTATTTGCTCTCATCCAGAGCCACCACTCCCTTTTGGATGCCTTTGCATGCAAAATGTCTTTCTACTGATCTCTTGCATACATGTCTTGCCACTTGGTAGACTGTTTCTGCACTTCAAGGCTTAGTGTTTTGCTACATCTTCCATAGTTTCCAGTTGTGAACTGTATATTTTTGCTATAGGGTGTATTTCCTCCAGCTGCTTTTACATGAACATCTCTTTTGTCTTTCTTGTGTCAGTATTCTCTGAGACTGTCTTCTGTCTAATGCTGTCATCCTGAAGACATTTATTTGCAGTTACTTGAATGCCCAAATTTGCTATAGTTTCTGCTGAGTCCAATTTACTCTGTGCAGATTATAAAAAGGTGCTTCTTTTGTCAATGTGCTTTTCTGTCTCCTGTCAGTTTTTAAGAGTTGGATGTCAATTCATATCTTTTCAAATATTAACAAACACAAACACATTTTTTCTTTCTCCCTATAATTCTCTTTCAGACTTAATATTCTTTTTGCCTATAAAAGTGCATTAAAATGTTTTCCTCACTTTGTTAAGAAGACATCTTTCATACTGTAGTCAGTGAGTTCCTTCCTCTAGAAATTCCTTGTTTTGTCTTTCTCATGACTGCAACACCAGAAACCCTACTGCCACCCCAAACCAAACAAATAAAAACAAACAAGATGATGGAAACACTTCCGCTATCTCAAAAACCTTGTACTCTGCTGCTGTACATGCAAGGATAAAAAGTTTCTTTCAAAAATAATAAAAAAGCCAATTTTAGAAAAGACTTACTTTTCCTCAAGCAACAGTTTATTGAACTAGACCCGTCAAAGACTGAAGTGACAATAATGCATGCAGTAACTACATTCACACAGTACAGTTGTGCATTTATTCAAAAGGACTTTGAAATGAGAGAGCAGAGATCTGAACATATAAATTGTCTGATAAAAAGCACAGGAGTAAAGTATCCACTTTTAGAATTACATATTCTAGATCAAAAGTTGCATAGGATTTAGAATATACGTCATACTACTATGGAGGCAAAACCACAATTCTTTCTGCATCTGACTACCTTCACAGTGAAATTTAGTTCAGCCATGTACTTTTTACGAACTAATAACTAACTTCAAAATTTTCAATTTTTTTCACATTTTATATTTAAATAGGAATTTGTACACAAACAGTGGCTACATTACTGATGCAGCATTAACAGCCCCATGCAGATACCAACAGATCAGAACTATTTGTGCAATTTCCTCCCAGTACCAAGAGGTTTAAGGACAAACTGACCCTAATTCCATCTAAATAACACTAAACACATATTAAAACAAACAAACAAACAAACAAAAAACAAACACAACTTAATTTGGAACCCTGAAGAGCTTACAAAATCACGGCTGTAACTTTCACAGTGAAAATGAATGCATTATTCCCAAGTCCACAGTTGATAGCTTAGTTTTGAGAAGTATATAACAGTGTCTTCAAGAAAACCATCTCCGCATTACATTAGCAGTTTGATCAATATGTATTCCAAACTACATTATGTCACTTTAACCTAGAGAAAAATACCAGCCCTTTGGACACAGAATCTGAGCACACTGCTGTCCTAATACTGTGAGTAATGCTGTGAGCTACACCCTGCCTAGCCTTCCTAATCTCTGGGCTTTCTAATTTATAGCAGAGATGGATAGGCTATCAGTAGGGAATTATGAGGATTACTAGCTGTTTATCTCTCCTTTGCAGAGACACTTTCCTGCTTATGGAATTACCATAAACCCTCCAAACCCTCCAGCTACAGTGCTACTACTGTACTTACCCAGAAGTCTAGCTACCCTATTGGGTGCAAAATGTTTTGGTAGCCAAATTATTAGTAAATATTGGAGTCGATGGAGGTTTTTTTTTTTTTTTTCTTTTTGTAAATGATTTGAACACACTGTCAAGATCTGTCATGTAACTTCAGTGGTAATTTGTCTGCAGGTTATCTTTCATTCCTTTGAAATACAGTGCTGTGATCTTGTCTACACTAATTAGAGTTTAGCATTAAGGCTTGGAGGTTGCCCTCAAGCATCACCACAGGTTAAACCATTAAACACGTATGCCAAGTCATTTCTGTATTAGCAGCACGTTACATAACCCATTGCAAAATATTTAATTTTTACAGTCACCAAGAATGTTACTAACTTTCCTACAATCTGAAAATTAAGGGTTTCCCCAGTGCTTTGATAAAACGTCTTTATGCTATCGGGCAGAAGTTTTGCTGGTAGGTGAAACTAATGAAAGATTTTGAAGGAGAATAGATACATTATTTTTCTTTATTTTCCTCAAGAAGGAAAAAAGAAAGGGATATAGTTACATTTGTTATTTCACTGACTTTTAAAATCTGAATCTTTATAAAACAACGTTGCTTATTTCAAAAGAAGTTTAAGAATGAGAACCATCTATAAGACAAATGTTAGTCCTTGTATAGAATACTTTTAATATTTACTAGTGGCTTCCAACCACACCTTTTAAACATGGACTGCATTTATAGTCAGAGTACTCAGTCAGGGCATCTCTATAACCAAAGTTTAATTGAGTGACCATTTCAGCACTAATATTCAGCTAATTTGTAACTACTTAACATTGCTTAGATACAAATTTTAACCTAACCTTATACATAAGGGGTTCTTGCTGAACTCCTCAACATCTGCCATTGAGATAAAACCCTGTCCTTACTACTTTACCAGCCTGGTAAGTAGGAGACATTAAGAACAGTTAATTTAAACATTGCTGAGTCTCTAAGTCTATGCATCAGAATAGGTGCATGAATATTTTTAAACATAATAAAAAGATGTACAACAAAGATACTTCCACAAATGAAGTCACAACATACTATCTTGGATTGTCATTGTACGGTCATGTATTTGTCTATGCTTACCTTACATTCAAAGACTGTAACAAAAGAAAAATGTTAAAATATAATTATTGGCTAAAATAAGAACTGTCTTATTGTCTACATTATCTTCAATAACTTTTGTTTCTTGTATCTACACACATAATTTATTTCATTTTTTTTAATACTAAATAAAACAAACAAATAATAATAATAAAAAACAACCCACAAAATCCAAACTGCTTCATTCCTGAATTCCTTTCAGAACATTATAAAATGTCTCAACACAAAACCACACAGGTGTACTCATCCACGTTTCTCCTTCAAGATCTTGTAATAAGAAACAAAAATATAATTACCAAAATGGAGAACCATCACCTAGGAACTAGATGTTCTACCAGCACAGTCTAACTCACAATTGTGTGACCCCCATCATGCAAACTTCTGCAGCTTTATGTCATTATCTAATCTCTGGCCAGATCCTCAGTGATTATAAAACATCAGAGAATCATTATATCTCTGTGCTTAGTTTTATTCCTACTTTTTTTTTTTTTTAATAGCATTTCCTCAGCCATCTGCTGCAGCACAGGTCCTCAGCTGCCTGTTAGGACAATCTTGGCTGGTGACGGTGAATTCCCTACCATCACAGTGGCTTTGTACAATGAAAATACTTTGATCTTGCCATACCTATGAACACCAATTTTTGTCTGTGAGGGAAGGAAATGATTTTGAATGAAGTAGCTTGGATGAAGAGAAGGGTATCTATATGAAATTTAACAACATATAGAGAGAGGAGGTCACATTAACTACCTAGTCCAGTCTCACACCCTGTGAAAACCTGCTAACAAAAGGGATACCATGGGTTAGCCGAGAATGTTTCATTGAGCTATATTAAGACTGTGCCTTGGTGTACTGTCATGTTCTATCAACAGAATGAAATCACCTTATTTTCTTCTGTCTTGGGTTTGTTTGGTTTTCTGGCAGTGCATGCTGAAACATACCAGGTTATTTGGATTTATCAAGGCAGATTTGGCTAGATACATAGAGGCAAAATAGGGAAGCTTTCCAACATGTTCTTGAAATTTAATAGCACATTTACAAAAGACATGAGGCTTTTATTTAAAAATTAATTATTTAAATCAGAGTTGTATTTGATGAGATGTAGATAAGTATATTATTAATACAACTCACACATATTTTAAGCACACATTACCCTGGTCCCACTAAAATTGTTCTTGTCAGTTCTGATGTTTGTATTCCAACATTTATTTCCCGTATTCCCATCTCTGAAAGTGTTACGAAGGCTTGTGCATTTAAAGGGGATGTAGCACATGGTTAACTTACAACAGTGGTACTACCTTTAAATAGAATAGAATAGAATAGAACAGAACAGAACAGAACAGTTGTAAGGGACCTTCAAAGATCATCTAGTCCAACTGCATGTCCTGCTCATGGATAACCAAAAGTTAAAGCATATTATTGAGCCTGTTCCAGTGAATTTTTCCTAATGTCCAGTATAAGAACCATTTAAATATCTGTTGCAAATAAGAATGCATCTTGTGATATTTTTAAAATGATAAATTACTCCCTTAAATCCTTAGAATGTTAGAAATGACAATTATTCTACTGCACTAGAGAACTGAAAAAAAAAAAGAAAATATTTGATTTTTACATTTTTCTATTTAACAATTTCTACTGCTGTTGCTATTGCTCTAAATACTTGTAGATTAATTAAAGTTCATGCTTTTCATCAAAACTGAAGTGCTCTGTTTAACAATTAAGAGCCACTACCTCTGTTTTCACTGCAATCAATTCATTATGGGAAAGTAATTCCCCTATATTTTCAAAACCCTAAATAAGTGACATAAATACTCATGAAAAAGAAAAACAAAGAGCTAAGTCTTACTGAGTAACAAAATGAGGACCCTGGTCTGGCAAGAATACAAGTTCTTGTGGTATGTACTTATGGTAAGCACTTATATGCTTAAAAGCAATATTCCATTATGAAAAATGACTGACATTACTAATTTTTTTCTCATTATTTGCACAAAATTGGAAATGAGGCACTGTCACTATGAAAGGAATTCAAAGAGACACCTTCTTATTACCCTCCTAGCCTATGTCACAGCACTGTCTCTTTTATTTATTACTTCACTGAGCTGGGCTTCCCAAAACAAGTAAGCTGATAGAATTACCACCAAGCAGTTGCCAACATTATGATAAATATTATTACAAACTAGTGCTTCTCATAGAACACAGACATAAAACAGATTTTCTTTGATATGAGTTGCAAAATTGCCTCCTTGGCTCAGATGCTAGCCACTGCTTGAAGAACATTGCCTGACTCTGAAGATAAAGTTTATTCACTGATCCTTCCTGGCTGAGTCCACCATATTCTTACCTCCACATTATCAAAGAATGTTGGCATTGAGGATGTCTTTCTAGAAAAATCTGCACTCTCCTAAACCACACTCATCCACACCTTATTCATGGCTATTACTTCATTTCCTTCTCCCTTCCCTTCCCTGACACCCAGTCACTCTTCCTCCTCACTCTGTTTATGGGTTTCAGTTAAAAGTTTATAGACAGAAAATTACTTTAGAAATATTATACTTAAAATGAAGGATCCATTGGTGTAAAGTATCACCAATTTGTGATAGGAAGGAAGTAAAGGAGTTGCATTTTCTCTTTGCAGAACTTCAAATCTTACAGATGGATGTCGAAAACTGAAAACATAAAACAAAAAGACTATACTGTCTAGCAAAGAGTGACATGTTGATTAAGGAAGAAAATATCATAAAAATAAACCATTCCTTGCTATAAAATATTCAGAACAGACAGGTTAAATGAGGTAAAAACTGTAATCAAAATTGTATCCATCAAGCTGGAAACTTTGGCAAAGAAAACTAAAAGAGGAGTTCTCTTCTGGGGTGAGAATAATGCAACACTGAACACAGCAGCAGTGAGAAGATGAAAGCCTATTTAATGTAGATTATATAATGCTGTATAGTCAATCATAAAAGAGAGCTTTCTTAAAGTTAGAAGCATTACTGTTAGTGGATGCATTCAGCTGAAGCAGAAAAACAAGCTCTTTGTTCCTCACAAGAGTTGCACAGTGGAATCTGCAGTGGTACCCGCTTCTGTTGCCATTTGGAAACAGAGATGAGTAAGAGTCTTGGCAGAAAATGGAAGAGGCACCTGCAAGAATAAGTCTAGAAAGCTTTTATTTTATTTGACCTCTCAGCTATGGTTGGTATCACTCACTAAGGTAATAAAGGTGAACAAACACATTCTTCCAAGCTGCTGTGCAGCTTTATCCTCATATTCAATCAAAATTTTTGTGCCATAGCCAAGTTGATTCCTTTACAGTAGAATTTTGCCTCAGAGCTATTTTTAATCAATAGAGAAAAAATCAATGGACTAGACTCAGAATGATAAAATATCAGATTTTTCTTGTGATACCACCTTCACGTATGGATGACAAGAACACAAGAACACAGCCACTGATGAAGCTTGTGTTGAATTCATACTCAGTGCTTAGAAATCACCCACTACAAAGTCAGATTTACACTTTTAAGTCCAGAGACTTCATAAAATAAAATAAATGACTCTCAAAGCAATTTCCTTTTCTTTGCGAAAACCTTACCAAATTTAATTTTTTACATATATTAGTTAAGCTAACAAAAGGCATCCTATATTTTTTTCATCTTCCCATACAAAAAAAAAAAATCAATACTATAAAGTATGCAAATGACATGTTGCAAGACAAGATGGCATGTACCACAGGGGCACACAGTGGGGTTCTGTGCTATTCATACATGTTTCTGTAAAACTTAATTTATCCATTAGCAAATAAATAGGAACTGTTAATACTCAGAAGGCATTCACTCAGGAAGTTAGAGTGGCCTAGGTTTTTATAGTTCATTAATGAAGAGTGCATTTTACAATTCATCATCTTATGCAACAGCCTATACACTATGCTTTCTTGGGATGACAGAAGCTGCTTTATGCCACTGTAGCAGCAAAACAAAAACAAAAACAAACAAGCAAACAAACAAAAAAACAGACCAAACCAAACCCAAAAAACTCAATTATCCAGTTATTACAAGTAAACAAAGACACACAAAACAAGAACAATGAATTGTCCCCTGTGCTCCTGTGTTCCTGGGGCTGGGGAATGGTTCCTGGGAAACACATACCCACAGACAGATTGTAGAGAATTCCATGTGCTCCTCTAAGGTGTCTTGTGGGATTTGGCAGATGTTCAGCATCTCAGAGTCCCAAGACTGAGAAACTCGCTCGCCTTTGTTATCCTGCTGTCCACTCATAACATTAACAGCTAAATAAAGGCTGACTGGAAGATTCTTTGTATATAATATTCTAATTTCCATAGAGCCTCAGCTTTGCACATCTGAAAAGATGTCCATAAACCAATATGAATATTTCAATAGCAGAGAAGCATACAGTTTCGCGTAAACATTAGGTGTTGAGTACCTTCGATACATGAAGAAATTTAAGGGGGAAAGAGTGTTGGAGTGTTTGTCCTAACTATTATTTCTCCAAATTCTCCTACAGTTTAGACAGGTAGATTTTACCACCTTTAACTTAGACAAGGTTTATTTAGAAACTGACAGCTTTACTGGACATTTGTCAGAACTATACAACGAAAAAAATACTTCAAAAAGGTCTTCTACAGACTCAGTAATGCAAGATTTTTTTTTTTTCCTGGCAAGTGCAGAAAATGACTTAAATGAAGCAATGGTCTTTAATGACAAATGGACCAAATTTCCCATTCCATATAGCTATTTTACACCCTGTTATTCCTGAAAATACAAAAGGAAATCAGTAGCCACTCAAGCTTATCACTATTTACTGTTAAGAATAGGCTGCATGTATGATATGCATCTGCATATACAAAGGAAAAGACTGTAATTTTGTTGGACATGATAAATAGGGACTTCCCATAATAATTCTGTAGGACCAATTTATGCTGTCATGATCAATCTGGTCATTTTTTATTTTCTCCCTCTTTCTACATTTTGCTTTGGATGCTTTTTCTTCTGTGAGGTTAATTTGTTTAGCATTGCTAGTTTCTAGTGAACATTACGTTAAACTATTTTAAAAAGCATTTAGGAAAATGTGTAGAAATCATATGAGATTAACTGCAACAGATGCTCAAATGCAATTCAGTTTTCTAGAATGGGTGCAATGTGCAATCTGAAAGAGCAATAAGGCTCTCTTCGTATACTCTAATATATAGAAGAGGAGTTACAAATACGCACATTATTCAGAATGATCTGTCCCCTTCCCCCTCCATCATAATTAATGATAATTTCATAACTCAACTTCAGATTCTTGAGATGGAATTCTAACAGCATGCAGGAATAATTCTGAAGATGAGTTCCAGTAATACAGAAGTAGTATGGGTAGTCTAGATTTTAATTTTACATCCATTTTCTGCACATCCTTATGTATGCTCAGTGCTTTCTCACTGCATTATTTGCTCTAGGACAACACTACAGGCAGTGAAGTGGGCTACAGTGGAAACACTCATTATATAGTCCCAATATTCTTGGGAATGCTGAAATATTCAGCACTGATTAAGAGTGAGTAAGACCACTGAAAAGGGAGTCAGTGTCAAAACAGAACTGCAACTTCCTGTTACACAAAATCCAGCAACCTCACTTGTGGTTAGTCCAGATGTCAATTATGCCACAAAATAGTAAAAAAGAAAAAAAAAAGTTTGAAAGATTTGTCCATAGGAATATGTTATAAATTTCAGGTGTTATTACGTTAACAATAGAACTAATAATGAAGATGAAGCAAAAAATATCCTACCCTTTTTAGCAAACAAACAAAAGAATGTAAAAGCAATAATAAATATTTACTAAACAATTAATTTCACAGATAAAGCATTTTCTTACTGGCTAGCAGCAAAATCATACTGCTATTACTTACTGATGTGGACTATTTTTCCTTTTTTTGCTGTTCTTTTCATATCAATAGAAGAAGATAGAGTTGCAAACCTGAGGACAAGCTGACATTCCTCTAACGATCAGAGAGAATTTCAAATCTACTGGGACTCAGTTTTAACAGAGAATAACACTGAAAAGAAGCACATTTAATGTTCACATTTTGATCTGTGAGTCCAGGTTTTCAGCTTCCTTATCTGTCCAGATTAAAACTGCCTCTATTCTTAATTGTAGTCACACTTGAAAGTACACAACTACAATTGAGACTACCAAAATTTCTAACATAGATCACCACACTGCAAATGACATTGCTGGATGAAAAGATGCAAGTTACTACCACACATCATATACCTTCACTAGAAAATAAAATACTTGTTTCTGACATTTATACATTAAATATAAAGGCAGTTGAAGAAAAGTCAACCAATAATTAAATAGTTTCTGAGTTTATATATTATCTTTGTCTATTCAATATATATATATAATTTTCCACAGTGTTATTATTACCCAAAATCCAAATAAATCCTGAATTAATGAAAAGTATATTGGTTTCTTAATATTATCTTAAAAGTGAAGACTATGGTTAACCAATGTGCTTAACAACATTATGCTTAAAATTTGTTTAACCTGTGCTAATAGGACAGTAAAAGTGCTTTTGTTGGAATCAGACCCTAAGCAATTCCACTACTGTATTCAGTGTGTTAGTGTTGGGGAAAACCAAATGGATGTTTTAATGTTTCTTAGGTGACGGGTCATAAAATATAGATAAGCATTATCAAATGTATTTACATTATCAAATTTATCTATACTAAGATATTTAGGGAGTATACTGAACTGTCAAATGAATCCTTGAAAGGGACCCCTGTGAGAGAACAGGTACAACCTGACCTTTGATAAGAACCTGAAAATGCTGAAATGAGTTGAACCAGAACCAAGGAGCAGAGAGAGCATGCATCGAGTGAGAAAGGTGAAAAGTTTAACAGAGAGGAGGACTCCTTACTTCATCTGGACGACCACCTGGACGACCACCAGAGAGCACCACACATATGCAAACGGGAGGAGAGCTAATTGGAATGGAATGTGAGGCCGATGTTGCAACCTGTAATGAATATGTATACCTTACGTAATATTGAATGTATAAATAACGATCGGGATGTAACGGGACTGGAAGCCAGATTTGGGCACCTGCCCCAGCTTCCAGCGCTGAATAAAGCACCTTCATATAATCACTTGGTGGTTATGTGGCTGCTATGCTAACAAGTGGAGTAGAAAATGGTTTAGTTTAAATTATTTAAATTAAGAAATTTATACTTTTCATAATAATCCCTTGGAAATTATACATGTCCACTATGCATTATACAGTTTGTATTTAACTAATGCTTTTATGAACTACTAGAAAATGTGATTCATAAAATATGATTTTCAACTACCTTACAGACACCAATAACAAAGCATTCAGCCTGAACTTTGCAAAGTTCAGGACATCCATTTTATAGTAGTTAATACCCAAAAGACTATCTGCTGATGTGAATAGATAATAAACACTTTTGATGTTCATATTTCCTCTGGAGTGTAAAATGTCTAGTTATCAGAATAAATGCAAATTATTTTCCATCATCACGAATTACATAGAGGATCGAAGTTGTAAGGAATAAAATTCATGTTCTTGTATGGCACAAATAGCACTATTTTTTTTTTCTTATATTATTTTAATAACACTATTGTGTTCCAGGAAACTGCCCTCTTTCGCACCTAAACTTCCTCCCCACCCCCCCACCCCCACCCTATCTCCCAGCAGCAACACTAGATAGAGATGCTGAAAACCAGAACTAGCAAAGAGTCATAAGAATGAGCAACTCATCAACATCTGCGCTTGATAACAAAAGCTCACTCAGAAAATAAGCTAAGGGATAACTTTTTCACAGTCTGTGGTGCCACAGAACAATAGGAAATTAGTAATAGAAGCAATCAGCAGCCAAGATCAGGTACATTCATCTTTCAAATAATGGGAAGATGTTTTTAATAGTGGGGACAATTTATCAAGTATTGTCTGTAGTGCTCCTTTCAGATGTTAAAAATGAAGATGTAAGGTTTTTAAAAAGACAGACATATCCAAACTCTTGACCTCAGCTTCTGTAAAGGATCCAGGTTAGCATTATCAGATTACTCTGCTTTTTTTACTTTAAACTGTCCAAATATTTTTAAACAATTCAGGTTTTAAGAATTTTATTGTTATATTACCTTAACAGAATGTTTAAGAATACACAATTGTAAATGGACTACAAATAGTTTTAACTCTGATTTAGTCATCTACATTTCTGAAACATATCTAATGCATCATAAAATATGTAAAACAACTGCATATGATTAAGTAAACATCAGAGGCATAAAGACAAAACAAAGGGTTATCAAGAAAATTTACATACTTATCGAACGGAGAATAGAACTGCTTAGAATGTTTCAATAACTCGTTATTTTCTGATCAAAAAAAGATCAACTAGTCTGTAATTCTTTTTCATGTGACATATTTTGAGGCGGAATTGTGAAGTTTGACGCTTTCTGAAGAGAGGCAAATCTGATTTCCTTTCAGCCTACCTGCCTACAAGAGTGATGATTGCTGCAAACAATACCAAATTCTAGTCTGCATCCCAGCCTTGAAATTTTCTGTACCCCAGTGTTTTCAGTAAGGTTTCTGCTCTTCTTCCAGAAATCTTCAAGTGTGTTTCAGACAAGTTGGCATTCTAGTCCCACAATGCACTTGAGGTTCAAATTCATTTTGCTGCTTGTAAACAGAGCTTATACAATTAAAGCAGTTCTGATGACATTCAGTTGTTAAATGAGGTAAAGCTTCCACAGGAGGTCAGTCTCAGAAGAGAGTTTGTTTGCAATAAATGAATAAAAAGGGAGAAAAAGTCTACTCAGATGTTACTGAAAATAACACAGAGCTGTTAATCTCCTTTCACTTATTAGTTCAATATATTCCTTTCTGTTTCAATGCTCACATACCTGGATACATTATGTTTCATTAATATATGTGATTGAGGAAACCAGGGTGACTTTAATTATGAATTATGCTAAAGACACTGAATACAAAACCAGGAATTGTGTTAAACAAGCCTTGGAAAGTTTATTAAGTGTCTTTAACAGATACAGTCCCACACCATTAGATTTTAATTAATTTAATTTGCAAACTATACATTATGACCTGTATGTATGCACTGTTTAAGTCTGACTCAGATGAGAGCCTTACTTTTTCTGCCGTGATGTGTCTGTAGCTACAACAGTTTGCCCTACCTTTATTGTAATTAATTTGTAAATATTAGATTCATACATGAATCAAATACTCAACAGTCTATGCATCTATAAAAATGCAATTTCCGTAGAATCATAGAATGGTTTGGGCTGGAAGGGACCTTAAAGACTATCTAGTTCCAACCCCCTGTCATTGCAGGGACACCTCCCACCAGACCAGGTTGCTAAAGCCCCATCCAACCTGGCCTTGAACATATGCTGGGATGTGAGAAGTTGTGGATGACTGTGGGAGGTGTCCCTACCCATGGCAAGAAGGTTGGAACTAGATGATATTTAAAGGTCCCTTCCAACACAAACCATTCTATGATTCTATGGGGCATCCATAACTGAGAGATCTGTTCCAGTGCCTCACCACACTCACAGTAAAGGATTTCTTCCTGATGTCTAAACTAAATCTACCCTCTTTTAGTTTAAAACTAAGTATAAGTTTAACCATTTTAAGTTTAAAACTATTCCCCCTTGTCCTATCACTACACTCTCTTATACAGAGTCCATCTCCAGCCCCTGTAGGACCACCTTAAGGACTCGAAAACCTCTATAATGTCTCCCTGGAGCCTTCCGTTCTCCAGGCTAAAGGACCCCAGCCCTCTCAACCTGTTTTCACAGGAGAGGTGCTAACGCCCTCTGATCCTCCTCATGGCCCTCCTGTGAACTTGCTCTAACAGGTCCATGTCCTTCTTATGTTGAGGGCCCCAGAGCTGAATGCAGTAATTGAGGTATGGTCTTACAAAGACAAAGTAGACACAGAATCACCTCCTTCAACCTGCTAGACACACTTCTATGCAGCTCAGAATATGATTGGTTTTCTGGGCTGCAAGCATACATTGCCAGCTCATGTTCAGTTTGTTGTCCACCATTTAGAAAGGAAGGATTAATCTCTATGACTATTTAGTGCTTAACCATTGTGTTGAAACTGCCTAGAAAAGAGCTATTCCAACTGCAAAGGGGGTAGTTTATGAAACAGATAATATTCCATTAGCATGATAAAATCACTAAATAATTTAATTCAAGCTTTCTAAACATCATTAGCATATTGTAACTTTCAGTTTTATTAGTCTTATCTGACATCAACCCAGTTATTGCATAATGGGCTTAAATCCCTTATGCTTCTCCCTCATATACTTCTTCCCATATATATTCCATTCTTCCATGATTTTTTTAGTGAAGAGGTATATGCTGTAGTCTAAAAATGTTCTTTCAATATTAAAAATACTATTGACTATAATTTCAACACTCCAACAATTAAATTACTTTTTGCTTTTTCATCGTGCTATGCACTGATCACTGATTCACAGGTAGTACTAATGCCAAATGTCATCTTTTCATATACAGGAAGAACACATCTCAGAACGTTACTGTCTTTCAAGATATCACCACTCCTAAAGCCAAGATGATTTACCAGTTTTGCTGACCTACTTTTCTTCTAACTGTTTAGGACCATCAGAAATATTTAATGACTTGATTTAAAGTACTGAAATAGAAATATGCCAAAGGCATATTAAAAAGCTGTTTTTTTTCCAAAGAATTAACACCTATCGGATTAATAGTTTTGAAGTGGAAGACCTCACGGCCATTTCAAATTGCAAATTTGCAGCTAAAAACTGTAAAAGTAATGTGTCTTGTTTCTAAATAAGCATGAAAGCGGTACATCAGTTTCTGTTTGTGAGGTTTACCTGCAGTGAAACTTCACTATGAAACCTCCATGTTCTTTTTATTTCAAAAGCTAATCATGTACAAGAATTATCCCCTCTACATAGGAAATCATTGGCCATAATTCAGAGAGATTCAAAAGACTATTCTGAGACTGATTTAACTAGAAAAGCACTAACTAACTAAATAAATAATAAAGCTTACAAGCTTTGCTATATCTTTTTCAAGCAAGAGGCCAAAAGCCAGCAGCCTCATTCCCATGTGTGCCTTCTGAAAACTCTGTTCTGTGGCTAACAAGATACAAAACACATCTTCAGTCTTTATCACTACAGAACAAACCATAATACAAAAAATTGTATCAAAGATACTCTGATAAATCAGGATGCAAATATTAGAAACATAATTATTATGTTTTATTTTTATAAAAATATCACATTTGTGACTAGGAATTCAAAAATACACACTTACAATACCATTCCAATAAGGAGAATACCTTCTCCAGGCATCATAGTTGCAGCTAAACTGTTTTGATCTATCCTTGGGAAAACAAAATAAAACAAAAAAGAAACCAAACCAAAACAAAAAAGAAAAAAGAAACCTAAAAACCTACCACTTACTTCTTTTTATGTATAAATTTATTAAAAGGTAATTTGTTTCTAAATACCTGAGAAATGCTGGAAATTTTTCCACTGTAGAACATTTCAACAAATATCAAAACGGAGGAGAAGAAAATCAAGTAGCACATGAAAGTTATAGTAGGCAACACTGCAAAAATCAAGTGCACATATTCATGTTTTTTATATATATATATGTACACACCGACACACATTCACATAAACAGAACCTTCAGCTAAAACTAACAGTTGTGTAAAACTAAACATTTTTTAAAAATTAGAAAAAAAAATAAATGTATCACCCCAATTCACTAGATAAGATGAAAATGCTGATAAATACTTTTTTTATTTATGAAACTGTTTATAAATGCCTGGATTTTCTTCAGCATTCATTCTTCAGAACCAATATAATGATGTGCAAGTTTATATATTTGATCAGTTTCAAGATTCAAGCAGGATAACCTTCATTGGTGGTAGATTAGACATAATAGAACAGAACTAAACAGAAATCTTACTTCAGAGTATAGGAGTTGCATATTCAAAAAGCAAAATGAAATACAGCTTACTGATCACTGATTTTACAGTATTTGCCTTATTTACTATGACTACCATAAACTGTATTAAAAATAGTACTACTATAATAAGGTTTTAGAAACTATAGAGGCATGCTTCTCAGTCTTGTTTAACTGTTACTACAGGTAAAAGACTTAAAATAGTCTGAAGAAATAATTAGTCTTACAAGACTGACAATAGTCTGAAAATTATTAAAGTGATTTTTGGACATGCCAACTGACCTGTGTTTTTCTGAATTTACAATTGAAAGTTGCAGGTATCCTTTAAGATTTTGATACAAATAGTGAAATCTTCTTTCATGCTTATCTATTACATGTCCTGGTCACGCTCCTCAGCAATTGTCTTTTTCCTAAGTTGTAGGGAAATTCAGTAAGGGACAATTTCACTGCAGTATTATGAACACACTCAAAATTGCCCATATTTCTTCCTGAAGCAACAGAAGCTCCAGCATCCTACCTAATCTTGCTGCACATTTCAGGTTTTTCTAGGAGAGAGATCAGAGTCCTCTTGTATAAGTAGAAGTGACCAAAATCCAGACATTCTGTGACACCTTTCTACAAAAGTATGCGACTGAATTTCGTTAAATAACAAAGACCACAGTTCCTGCATTCCAGAGCCTGCTCAAATTGTGCTCTTAAGAATTCATACACAATACATCAAGTGGTACTAAGGGATATGGTTTGTTGATGGGACTCAGTAGGTCAAGTTGATGGTTGGACTTGTTGATCTTGAAGGTCTTTTCCAACCTAGATTATTTTATGATTCTTTAAGTTTACTGTTGATTTTATACCTTTTCTATAATAACTATGTTTTATTATCAAATTTATTTTCTATTTTTTTCTTTTAAAATATGTTTTTTTTTTTTTTTTAATCTAAAACTACTATAATAGAGGGTCTGTATGTACTGTTTTAAATAATTTTGAAACAGCCTTTCTTTTTGTTCACAAATAAGTGAAATTGCTGTTTCATATTTACTTTTTATTACTAACCAACTATTTTATACTAGTGGCAAAAGCAAATAGTAATTCAGTATATTTTTGCATAAAGCAACTCTCTTTCAACCCATGCAAATCTGTCATCATTCAAAAGTAAGTGTATTTTTGCATAAGTATAGCTAGCAGTATATGCTGGGTTATCTGTAATACTTGCTGTGTGATTAAAAAAATAAAGTATGGCTTTAAGGTAAGAAAAATTATGTCAATGTTTCATTAAATATATAAGGAAGTTTTTGCTTCACTGAGATGGGGAGAGAAGAGCAAAAATATCCTAGAATGACTTGAAATTTCTTTTTCCCTGGTTTTTCTAATTTTGAAGAAATTTTATATTTCTAGTTGTAAGTCAGACTGTTACATTTTCTTTCTCCTTTTTGTGTGCTTGCCTTTCTTCATTTATAAGGAAGTAGGATTTAATTATTTAAAAACTATTCCCTACTTTTCACAGCAAAAAAAGGAAGGCATAAAAGACAACAAAAACACACAAAAAACCTAAATCCTTCAACATTTTTCTTTGTTTTTTTTTTTTTTTTTTTTGCACCTGCAGTAAAGTTTCACAATTTTTTAATGCTGATTGTTAACAAAATTTCAGAAAGCACTTTAATTTCCAATCTTTATTTTATTTTGTACTATAACAGGGTTAATATAATTAACTCGATGGCCACATTTTTTCCCTCCAGAAAAGCAAAGCGTCTGTCCTCATACCTTAAGGGGAAACAGTTCTGTCTTTGCCTAATTGGGCTTGACAAAGAAGCTACTCACTTCATGTCTTGAAATAATATATCTTAAGATAATAGGAAAAATCTGTCAGGAAGGGAAATGGGTGGTCTCTAGTCCAAGCTCCTGCTCCAAGCAGGGTCAGCTGTGAGATCAGACTTGGTTGCTCAGTTTCTTGAACAGTTGCTCAGTTGGGTCTTGAACACTTCAGATAAGGGAGCTGGTTCAGCATCTTTGGGCAATCCAATGCAGCACCAGGCTGTCCTCTGGGTGAAAACCTTTCTCCTTTAGACTGGATAGTCTAAACCTCTTGTTTCAGCTTGCGCCCATTATCTCGTGTTCCCACTGTGCACTGTTGTCTGGCTCTGTAACCTCCTTGAAAGTACCAGCAGCTGCTTTTGTGTGTCCCCAAAGCTACCCCTTCTCCAGACTGCACCAGCCCGTAACCCTCAACCTCAGTCAGGCAGGTGCTACAGCCATGGCTAATCTGGTACCCCTCTGCTGAACGTCCTGCGGTTTATTTATGTCTTTCCTGTACTGGGAAGTCCAAGACTGTGCATAATCTTCTAAATAGTCTAATAAGTGATTCATGAAGATGGATATACCCTTCTCTTGATATACTTGCTGTGTACCTCATAATGCAGACCAGGATTGCTATATAACCTACTGTGCTGCCAGAGCACACTGCTGGCTCATGTTTACCTCACTGTCCTCCAAAACCCCCAGGGCCTTTTCAACAGAGCTACTCCTATGGCAGCCAGCCTCCAGTCTGTGTTGCTGCCAGGGACTCCTCCTTCCCAGGTGCAGGACTTGGCTTCTGTCTTTTACTGAATTTCGCAAGACTCCTGTCAGTCCACTCCTCCCTCTTGTCTTTTGGACAGCAGCCCTGCACTTGGGTGCTTTGACAAGTTCCCTCAATCTGGTACCACAAGCAATCCTGATGAGTTTCTAACACCCTTGCATGGGCCCTTACCTACTTGTTGTTGAAGTCAAACAAAAGGTAATAAGCTATGTGCAAGGCAGGTATGCAGTTCTGGCCCTATCACTATCAGAATTGACACTTCCTAATCAGGAGCCAGCTTTTCCCTGTATTAGCTTGCATCCTAAGACTTCAAAAGGTGTTCCAGAAGGAAGAAAAAAATAATCTGATCCTACTGGGCAAAAGCCAAGCACCAAGAGCAAACATGACTAGAGCAGTGTGCCAAGTCACCTGCATGTGCCTTACTACTCTGAAAAGGGCTCCCTTCACTGCTGAAGACCTGCTGGCTGCCTTTACCACCACCCACTATCAAGTCCCCATGTTTACCCCTAAATCGTCAAAGCCCAGATTACAGACCATGCCACTTCCAAGTAGCCAAGGCCCTGCTTGAACTCCTATGGTTCTGGAGCAGCTGAGGTCCTACTTACTGCCCCAGATGCCAAGGCTCTGCTCAGGGTACCCAAAATGGACAAAGTCCCACTAGTTGCCACTCCACCCCCGTCAGGTTGTCTCCCTAGTGGATTCTCCCCCGGTTGGAGATGACATGCCCAGGTGAACACCTGCTGAATGTCATTGGTTCACTAAGGACAAGGTCTCCAAATAAGTCTGAGTCCAAGGGACACTTTTTCCTCATTGCATTAGGCAATATATCCAACAATTATGTGTATTCACCTGACTTAGTCCTCTGCTAGCACGTTTGCTCTGGAAACTGCTTGAGCAGCTTCAGGACAAATTTTCATGGGCCTGCCCTTGAAAACTTCTCTTTGATAACACCATAGTACTGCCATATTCTTACAAGGGACTATAGTAACCAAACAAGACAAAACCGGGGTGACTTTCTTTATCCTTTTTAGTTCTTTAAGTGATTCTCTTGTCGGTGCAGCTGTTCGCAGAAAATAGGATAAAAACACAGTTACATGTGATGGAGTTCATCTTCAGATTAACACATCCAAAGTTTGCTGTCTACAAGCAAGAAAAATGCTTATGTTTGCCATTACCTAGGCACCTAAAGCCCACTTCAGTTGCCCTCTGAAATGCCCTGGATCTATTCGGGCCACCAGCTATCACTTTAGGAAGCTGTAGGTCCTACAGTCCCTCTGTTACATTCATCAGTTTCAAGTGCATGGCTCACATACCCTGCAGCATTTTATATGGTACTAGCTGCATACACAGGTGTCATTGATTTTAACCTAGAGGAGCCTGTCATTTGAATCATTCTTTTGGTTTAATTATGACAGAAAGATATATTCAATTGATTGCATATTAAAATTTAGACACCTAGCACACATTTAGACATCTATATCTACTTGCACTAAAGTGCAAACTGAAAACCAGCCACAGCTTAAGATCATTGTAGATGACAGCAGGTAATTACAGCTCATGAAATGAGATGTTCATGAATTATTCACTTGACTTTAAAAGCCAAATGATTAATTTGACCAAAATCACAAAATTATTTGAATACACTATTTTATGATTTCATGCAAACTACCTCTGGCTAAAAGTATTCTGAAGGCTTCCAGCTGAATTCAAAGATCCCTTCATAGATTATCCTACACGTTTCTTTGTAAAAAAAAAATAATGTTATTAACTTAGTAATATAGGACAAATTATCTTTCAGATAAATTCTGGAGTATTATGGATCTACAGAAAATGTTATTACTGGAGACCAAACACATCTTCTTGTTATGACACCCCCTTTTTGTCCCAAAGTACCTGCACAAATCAATACTGATTGCATATCCTATACAATTATCAATGCTGTGGGATCCCTTTATTTGATCAAATCTTCATTTCATAAACAAATGAAGACATTTTCCATTCTGATATTTTTGCAAAATGCATGTTTGTGGCAAACTGTCACTTTTATTCAGATTTAGAGCCTAGAAAATAGTGATGGTTCCTTGGAAATGCTTAAAATAGATAAGATAGATTGACTGATTGCATATTCCTTTGAATTATTGTGAAAGCACCACAACTATCTAAATCATGCCATGAAAAATTGTAGTTAGAAGTTATATAACTTCAAGTTGCTATAAATTGCTTCTTGTTGAAAGCTATATAAAACATTTTCAAATCTGTCATGTTCCACCTCTTCTGCTTTAAAAAAATCTAAGTGAAAATGTCCAAGAAAAATATGAATCAGGCTTATGTTATTAAACTAGAGCAAAATCTACACCACCATAAAGACTGGACACACTCTCACAGCTAAATGTAAAAACTTGTTCCTTTTTTATGCGTTTATGGCAATAAAGAACATTAATTAGGTTAGCTAAACCAACAAAGCTAATTCAGCAACAAAACTTGCTCAGACAGACTTCTTTCGTCACGTACACTATTATTACTTTAATCTAAGTTCATTTGTTGTATACAGATTATATTTACTTTTTTTTTTTTTTTTAATTTGTTGCTGATATTTCCATGTGCCTTCAGAACAAGTTACCTGACAAAACAGCCAGGAAAATACATTTTCTATTTCTCCTCCTTCTGTGGCATGCTTTATGTCTGCACTGCCACAGCTTCCCAGAGAATATACTCAACAATGTCTGGTCTGACTTTGGATCTTTGCAAAAGAACATTCTCAAAATTTGGACTACGTTGTCCGACAATGAAGCAGGAGGAATGGAGCACAAAGTATGAGAGCATGAAGGAGACAGAAACTGCATTATTTGTAGCGTTGAAAACTGAAGAATTTAGCACAGTAGATGGCAGAAGATAACAGAGGGTAAAGCTGTGGGGAAACACCTGAAGTTAGCTTTTGCTAGTCCTGATATTAACCATTGTAGCCTATAGGAACTGTAAAACCATAAGAGTGAGATTATTGTCAGGTCTTCTTCTATCCTGAAATATGTATTTAAATTTAGAAAGGAACCCCTTTTCCTACTTTTTTTTAGCTATTTAATAAAAATATATGTAAAATAGGTTAAAAAAAAAAAAGGTGTGTCCTTTCTAAATATATAGATAGATGTATAAACGTGTGTGTGAGTACACACAGACACCTTTTACAACTGCTATTCTGAATTCTTTATTGGCAATGAAATTTTAGAAGCTGGACTCAGCCCTTAAAAGACTTCTAAAAGTTTCACTGTGACCAGACAGTGAAACTACTACAAAATAGGGCTTTGAAAAAGAACAGCCAGAGAAAACATTCATTTTCAGGACAAAATGCCCCTCTGTGAAAAAAACCTTCTTGCTCACTAACACAGGTGCCTTTCTCATAAAAATGCATGGATTGGCAAAGCAAAATAACGAAGGGGTCATGGAAGAATTGCATTTGATAGGTTGAAAATGTGTATCACCCAGCACTGAGTACCGCTCTATGATTATATCCTATTTTGTGCTCTGAAAGACAACAGCCTCCTACAGCAACAAAGACAATTATAAGACAGCTACCATTTATCCCAGAAAAGCTCTTTGCTACTTAGAAAAATACTAGAAGGGAAAAACAGCCCCTTGTTAGTCGAAATTAACTGAAATTAGCTCCCCTGATTATCTGCTCTTAAAATTGGGAAATAAGAGTGGTGTTTTTTTTTTTTTTTTTTTTTTTTTTTTTGTATGATTTATTTTTAGACTGGCAAAGAGGCAATGGTAAACAGAACTGAAGCTCTGTGGGCACCTTCTGAGGTTAAATTACCTTTCATGCCACTTGCACAGAAGACTGTTTCCAAGCAGCTTGAGCAGATGGTCAGGACACCATTGTCCATTTACTTGTATCCACAAAGATAAATGATGGCTCTTTGAAATCCTGAACAATACGACTCTTGTGATATTTCAGGAACTTTGGCTGTCAATTGGAAAAATATATATATGTACACAAATAAATATAAATTTAGCCAAAGAAAAGAAAGGTCTGATTGATGAAATTTCATTTTAAACTACTAAAACTAAAACTCCCCTCTTCAATAAATATATATCTATACTTACTCTGTAATTATTTCTCTAAAAGGAAATAATGCATTCCAGAATACTTAGCAAAGTAGGCAAAAACAAATCTTCAACAGTAATTCTCAATGAAATAGGAATCTGCCATCTCTGAGTAAGTGCTTCTACTACATACAGTATTTGCAGGAGCATGCTGCCAAACAACAAGTTCTGCTTACTGGGCCACAGAAATGGTCACAGATTTCCAGGACCATGCAAAAGCAGACAACTGCCAGAGCATGTGGATCCAACCACCCAGCCAAGGATGGAAGAGAAGGTCATGAAAGAAGCAGAATATGAGGGATGTAATTTTTAGTTGTTTTAAGAACTTCCCAGATTTCTTCAAGAAAGAAGCAGTCAAGCATCTCCAATACAAGCCTTTTGCCAATAAGCAACTTGATGTAAAGGCACTCATATTAAAGCAAAGTACTACTATTAAAGAATGAATATAAAAAATTAGGACATGAACATTCATGAAGAAAACCCTGAAGTTTTATGAACAATCTTTGGGATTTAAGAGCAAAGTATGCAGATATTACTCTTTGGACTTTTGGGAGAGCAGGATGTGGCCTTCGCTATTCATGAGGAAATGGTTGGCGACCTGCTAAGGAGCTTGGATGTGCGCAAGTCGATGGGGCCGGATGGGATGCACCCGAGGGTACTGAAAGAACTGGCGGAGGAGCTGGCCGAGCCGCTTTCCATCATTTATCGGCAGTCCTGGCTATCGGGGGAGGTCCCAGTTGACTGGCGGCTAGCCAATGTGACGCCCATCTATAAGAAGGGCCGGAGGGCAGACCCGGGGAACTATAGGCCTGTCAGTTTGACCTCAGTGCCAGGAAAGCTCATGGAGCAGATTATCTTGAGCGTCATCACATGGCACTTGCAGGGCAAGCAGGCGATCAGGCCCAGTCAGCATGGGTTTATGAAAGGCAGGTCCTGCTTGACGAACCTGATCTCCTTCTATGACAAAGTGACGCGCTTGGTGGATGAGGGAAGGGCTGTGGATGTGGTTTACCTTGACCTCAGTAAGGCTTTTGACACCGTTCCCCACAACATTCTCCTCAAGAAACTGGCTGCTCGGGGCTTGGACTGGCGTACGCTTCGCTGGGTTAGAAACTGGCTGGATAGCCGGGCCCAGAGAGTTGTGGTGAATGGAGTCAAATCTGGTTGGAGGCTGGTCACAAGTGGTGTCCCCCAGGGCTCGGTACTGGGGCCGGTCCTCTTTAATATCTTTATCGATGATCTGGATGAGGGCGTCCAGTGCACCCTCAGTAAGTTTGCAGATGACACCAAGCTAAGTGCGTGTGTCGATCTGCTCGAGGGCAGGAAGGCTCTGCAGGAGGATCTGGATAGGCTGGAGCGATGGGCTGAGGTCAACTGTATGAAGTTCAACAAGGCCAAGTGCCGGGTCCTGCACCTGGGGCGCAACAACCCCAAGCAGAGCTACAGGCTGGGAGATGAGTGGCTGGAAAGCTGCCTGGCCGAGAAGGACCTGGGAGTATTGGTTGATAGTCGGCTGAATATGAGCCAGCAGTGTGCTCAGGTGGCCAAGAAGGCCAACAGCATCCTGGCCTGTATAAGAAGCAGTGTGGCCAGCAGGTCTAGGGAAGTGATTGTCCCCCTGTACTCGGCTCTGGTGAGGCCGCACCTCGAGTACTGTGTTCAGTTTTGGGCCCCTCGCTACAGGAAGGACATGGACGTGCTCGAGCGAGTCCAGAGAAGGGCGACCAAGCTGGTGAGGGGTCTGGAGAACAAGTCTTACGAGGAGCGGCTGAGGGAGCTGGGCTTGTTCAGCCTGGAGAAGAGGAGGCTCAGGGGCGACCTTATCGCTCTCTACAGTTACCTTAAAGGAGGCTGTAGAGAGGTGGGGGTTGGTCTGTTCTCCCACGTGCCTGGTGACAGGACGAGGGGGAATGGGCGAAAGTTGCGACAGGGGAGTTTTAGGTTGGATGTTAGGAAGTACTTCTTTACCGAAAGGGTTATTAAGCATTGGAATGGGCTGCCCAGGGAAGTGGTGGAGTCACCATCCCTGGAGGTCTTTAAAAGACGTTTAGATGTAGAGCTTAGTGATATGGTTTAGTGGAGTACTTAGTGTTAGGTCGGAGGTTGGACTCGATGATCTTGAGGTCTCTTCCAACCAAGAAATCTGTGTCTGTGTCTGACTTGCAATTAATACTTGCATAACCTGTCACTCTAAAAAGCTTCTGAAAGGAAAGGGAAAGCAAGGTTGCTGAATATGGAAAGAATCATGAAATCAGAGAAGGGGAGTTTGCAGAGAAGAAGAATTTTACATTGAGTAAAATACACAGAGCAAAATAAGACAGAATTGGGTTTAGAAAATAACAGGAAAATAGATAACTATGACTCACCAGCCACTCAACTTCTTAAAGCCAGCAGGTACTGCAAAGCATTTAATTAACTAAAGTTGCATATAAAGATGAATTTTTGTTTCTGTAATAACTGCTTGTTTAAAGAGTGACATAACAAATAAAATTCATATCCTCTATCTAATAAAACACACTCCACAGCAACAGTGGATAAATAGTGAATACATTTCCTTCTCTCTCATTTCAATGATTGATGACTTTTTTATTTTTTTTTTGCTGTGCTGTTGGCATATTTAACATGCCTTAGAACAAATGTACACTATAGACATTTAAGATTCTTGTCAGATTTTCCAGAATTGTTAACACTCATTGGAGTAATGGAGGAAAGGAAAAGACAGGAAATAAGTGTGAATTAAGGTAATTTTGAATGCAAATTTAACAAAAACATAATTTTAAGAGATTAGGAAAACAGAACAATTCATGTCCATATGGGAATATGAGAGAAAGCACAGATAGGAAGATTTTCCTAATTCTCATGGCTGCCTCAGAAAAGAGGGGAACCCCAAAGTTTGTTTGTTATAAATATCAGTTTAATAAAAAAAAAAAAAAAGGCAAGACCTTTCTGTTTCAATTCCCCTTTATTCACAAAAAAAGGAATGGAGGGCCACTGTCCCTGTCCCTCAGGTCTTAGTCTCTACTAAACACACTAAACATCCTCAGCCATGTCTGCTTACTTGAAAATATTTTATATTGAAAGTAATGAATATGTTTATGAACATGTTTAATGTAAACTGAATGTCTTAGAGAGAGAGTAGAACAACATGATCATCCATTTCTCAGCAAACCAACACTGTCTTCCAATGTCAGTGGATTTCACTTAGAAGCATCTGCAGTATTACAATCGGAACACTATTTTCTTCTTTGTGAATAAACTGGTAAATTTTAAAAAATGCGTAATATCTTTATAAAAGAAAAAAAGATAAGTGATAACATGGTTTCAAATGAACATGATAGAAGTGTCCCTAACTTCAAAAATAAAACATCTTCACTGAAAACACTGGAGCATACATTTTGGTTGCCCAGTAAAAGCAAAGGGCAGTTGAATAATACTGAGGCAGATGCATTCTGATCAGATATCCTGTTTCAGTGTCACCAGTTATAAAGTATCTGACATTTTTACAGGAAATACAGAAAAACATCATAATTTACAAATGCACTTTTTTGAAATGTGTGCTAAATAACTTCCTTACTGAATGACCCGGAGCATCCATAAATGTTTTAGCTCTCTGCCTACCTTCCTCCAGACATCAAAGTTCTCAAAAGCATAACAACAAAATGAATTTGAAACTGCTTTGAATAAAACTTCAAAAATCAAATGAAATTTCACTTTATGTTGTTTATCTTAACATTAGCAAGAAACACCATGAAAAGTAGACTGGTAAGAGCAATACACACACACATACATGCAAGTATAGATGGACAAAATAATTTTCAAGGAAGTGAGGCTGAAAACCCTGGCACTTAAAAATTTTTAGTTAAAACAACTGGATATTCCTCTTTGGTAAAACAACAATCGATGTGATTTCCCTCCACACAAATTATTTTTAAGATCATCCTGTAAACTGGGCTACAATTAGTGTGCAGTAATGAGTTGTCAGCTAACTCCCCATTTAAAGGTGCTGCAAACACTGATGTAAACTTCGGCAGTTTTTCCCTTATACAACTGGGCATTAATGTGTTTTCTGATGATTAAAGACAGTTTCCTTTCTGCAGGTTTAGAGGCATAAAAGGCCCCAGTGGGAAGGTTGGGAAGGTATTCTCATCTCTCCATTATGCAGTAGGTTAATTCAATCAATCATTATTTATGGAGTGGGAATATACTGAACACTCTCAGGAAGGAGATTCACTAAAAATAAGGAGATGAAGAACAAATTCGGTTTTAACAGTGCAGTTTTACAGCAGTTGATTCCAGAAGGAATTCCCCAGTAGTTCTTCCAGACTGCATCTAGTTGGTGAGCCCCCATAAATGGAGCAGAAGTGAAATTGCTGAAATCTTATACATGGATATCTCCCAAACAGCAAGAATTATTCCATAGCCAGAGAAGGGAGGTAACACAAAATGGAAAAGCTGTCCTTAGCCTCAGTACTGTGAATGACAAAGCTGGAATACATTTTAAATAGACAGCTATTCTGAATGAAGCAATTTAGAGATAAAAGAGTTTTGTAATAAAATTTTGATCAGGAAGTCAGATAAGTGAAAATTTGGTGTTGAAATCAGTAAAACTTGTCTTTTAAATCTGTTCTTGTGGAAGATGTATTATGAAGTTTGCAGTTAAGACATTTTTACAGAATCAACCTCAGTTTAACATAGATGTGCATTGGGAAGAAAAGACCATTTGAAATTGCATATTCTGGATCTGTAGTTATTTCTAATTTCCTGAGATTTTGTTTCACCAAATGTAGTACTATAAAGGTCACTCTCCTCCACAACACCAGAGGAAGAACAGATATCCATATTAAAAGAAAAAATCATAAGTTAGGCAGCCATAAGTCATGGTAACACAGTCTGATCGCACTGCATTCCATTAAGACAAAACAGTAGCGTCCCTCTGAGCAACCAATGCCTTGGCTGTAAAAAACATATCAGCTCCTGACTTGCTGATCCTGGTAGATCAAGAATTTACAGGCACATGATAATACAGTGGCAAACAAAGTTGGAGCTTTCAAGTCTGATAGGTAATACTAAGGAGAGAAATATTTGTGTCTCTAAGTAAAAATTAATACCACAATACATTTGGAGCATTTTTTCCCTTGAACACGCATGTCTTTCAGATACTTGGTGGAAATCATGTCCTTTTATGCAAAGGTATAATTTGAATAACTAAGTTCCAACATCTGAAGAAGCAGAGAAGAAAGAGGAAACTAATGTAAAATCCAACTCTATACAAATTCTGAGCAAGTCCTTAAAGACTAATGAATGATATTTTGTGATGTCGTGTAAGAAAATATAAAATCCCTGATTACTTATTATTTCCTTTGAGCACACACTTGTGCAGAACAGGTGCAAAAAGCACTACCAAATTAAGATGACTACATTTCACAACACTTTTTATTGGTATAAAGAGACATCTAAGATATTAGGAAATAGTGAAACCTCATGCCTTTCAAGAACTACCAGAAATGTGTCACAATCTGCAGTGTTATAGGCTGTGTTAAATACTAATGAGTTTCAGGGTGTCTTTTCTAAGCACTCATCTCTAAAATTGTGTGCTGCATTTCCGAGACATCTGTGCTTCCAAGAATTAGTTTCAGAATTTCTGTTAGTTCTGCTCGTCCCCATTCTATTCCAATTCTTATCAGAATAAAGACCTGTTTTTCAGTAAACATACCATCACCCTTCCATTCTGGGAAGTGAAGACTTTAGTAAACTTATGGACCGACTGATAACAGGGTTCTACTAAACACAATCTTTATCTGGCTTAGTTAATATTCTGCACCTCTGAAAACCTCCATGGAGGTAAATGATGACTACCTAGACTCCCAAAATCTTCAGTGGAGGTACTGTTCTGTAGGTCACCAAAGCCTTAGCACTCACACATTACTTCATTTGCAGTCAGGAGGTAGCATCAAATTATAACTTATTTGGGAAAAGGCAAAGCAACTCCCTTCTACATGAAACGTTTATGGAACTAACAATCCCTACCTTTCTTCATGATGGTGGCTAAATCTTGGAATGAGCTACCCAGATAAATCACAGAACCTCCACATTTGGAGATATTCAAAACTTAATGGGATAATGCCTTGAGCTATCTAATCTAGCTGTGAAGTTGGCCTTGAGGTCCAGAAATCCTTTTCAACATAAACTATCATTTGAATCTATGTAAAATTACTTTGTCTTCAACTAAATCACAACAATCTCCAGAAGAAAAGGTATGAATTTTATCTGCTCAGCTTCAGACACTTTCCAAAAAGAAATGAAGCTGAACCAGGGAGTTCCAAATCATCTGAATTGCTTTACAGTAGCCATAAGATAATATCAACTTGGTTTTATGTTTCAAAAAGACAATAGCTGTTTCAGTGCTATAAAATCCTTAATTCCCAGCTCACCCATGCTTCAGTAGTCATTCTGAAGGACTGTTAGCAGCCAAAAGTTACCTGACACATCTGGGTTTTCCTTTGAGGTCTTCCTTCTCACTAGTGATGAGGCTGACTTTGCTAAATCCCGTAAGGGAAGCCAAGAAACAGCCTGAAGTGGTACTGAAGTGGAAAACAGAGCAAATTAAACTAGTTGCCTTCCTACTTCACAGCCAACTGCAATTACCTTACTGGAGAGATATCATCCAAAGAAAACACTGAACCACACAAACAGGAACCATTTCATCAGCATCCGCAGAGTGAACCTTTCCCCAGGTGTAATTTGAGGAGCCCTTAAAATATGCAGTTCTATCTACAACTTTCAGCCTTCAATGGCTTCCTACTGTAATTCTAGTTTCCCTCTACATGAAATCCTGCAGTTAAATCTACTTTCAGAATGACTGCCCTGATTAATAACTCTATAATGTCTGTACTCTCTGTTGGATAAATGCATTTCTTTGTTCAAAAGTAATCCTTTTCCACTGAACGCTTGCAATTTCAGTGCTGAGGGAATGAATCACCACCAGTTGGTGCTGCCATTCACACTGCTTGGATGTATAGTCATGTGAAGTCACTCTGAGCCATAATTTCTTATCCTCTTCAGTCAGCTGTGGATTATGACACTGGAAGGTCTATATAGATGCAGGTAACTTGCAGGCCATCCAACATGTCTGTCAAAAAGACCAGAGTAATTTTGGAGATATCAGATGAATTCTGAATGCCTCCAATTCTGAATTTTGAATGGTAACTCAGGAAAGACTAATAATTGCTGGAAAAATAAATAAATAAATAAATAAACAAACAAAACCGAACAAAACATCGCAAGCAAAAAGGCAGAACATGGAAATCCAGGATCCAATTCCTGTACGGAAATGGAAGGGAGAGCATGCTTTGTCCTATGTTAAGTTCTGCTATAGTTTGCTGGAAAACAAATCCACCTGGCAGAAGTGCTCAGTATTTTGATTTTCATTCCACATACTGGAATGAAAAACAAAATAAAGCTCTCTTGAGTTTTCATACAACAATGACAGAGGTACTCCTTACAGCTGATGGCAAAATGGTCAGCGTCCTGACTTGAGACTCATATATTACAAAGGATCACTTAGTTCTCAGCAGAGATCTGTGCATGTGTCAGTGATACTTCCAGGTATCAACCCTACTAATGTGCAATTAACTATTGGTGTCTTTGGTTTTTGAAAGCTCATTTCATTTGGATGTACAAGAGGAAGAACTTGGAAAAACGTTTCCACAGAATAGGAAATTATTTTCCTGTCTGCTTCTATTAGAAAAAAAAAACAAAAACAAAAAAAACCCACAAACCTTTCAATAAGAGTATAAAAAATATAAAGCAAGTTAATTAAACACACTTTACGATGATCCTATGCAACAACATATTAATAAATTTACATTGATGACTGAAGGGCAGAACTGTATAAAAAAATCCACTGAGGAAGAAAGACTAAAACAGGTATTATCTCATCAGCTTCAGTGGGGCCCATTTCACCTGAATTTAAATGACTTGAGTAAGATTATGCAGTGAGTCAGCACAGGGCCCAGAATAGAACTAGGGAATTGTGGCTCATTGTCTCTGTCTTTAACCATTAATTCACACTCCCACACTGAGAAAATGGATGTTGCTATCTTATTAAGCCCCACAACATACTTAAATCATACCAGTATACTGAACCATATTTGAGAAACCAACCAACCAACAACCCCCTCAACAAACTAAGACATAAGCCCAACATTCATAGTGACCCAAGTTTTGGGCTGGATATGGGTAAAAAAGAGGCAATAGTTGTATAAACTGACAGACCTACAAGCTTTACCTTTCAGTCTCCTAGCTTTGATTGCTTTGAGTTCTCTTAACTAAAACATGTCACTCTCACTTTTAAAGCACAACAAAAAGATTGCAGAGGTCTTTAACCACAAAAAAAAAAAAAAAAGCTCTTTAGGGAATAAATCATATAAATATTTATTGCGGTAAAGTTTATTATATTTTAAATAAGTTTTTTAAACTCTGTTTTTGATCTTATAGTACCGCCTATGAAGTGTTTCAATAGACATAGCACTGAATATCTGTCTCCTAAAACCAAATCTGTCACTTCAATCTAAGGACAATAGCGGACAGATGGCGGTAAAATTAAAAGAATCTGCACAAACATTAAATAAAGAGTGTAGGTTCTGATAATATTTAGGTAAAGTTATCATTTAGTAAAGAAATATATCAGCTCTGTACTGCTAATCAAACTATCTTTTAATGAAACATGGATTTTTTCAAATTAAATATGCACTTGGAAGAATATTCTCTTTCTATCCTTCTTTCTCTCACACATTATGTTTTTCTTTCTGTCATCCTCAGATGGTCTCCTTTTTCCTATGCAAATGCGAAGGATCTATTCTGGAGTTGGTAACAAGTCCACAAGTGCTGCAATATCAGCTTAGCATGAACTGTGTCTACTCTGTTCTAAAACCAGTATCAACTAGTTCTAGACCTTTTTTGATGTTGCATATTTACAAATAAGACAAAATATCACAGAAATTCACATATTCATATTTTTCATCTCAAACTGAAATGACTGAATATACTTGAAACTATCAATAGTCACCAGAATCAGACAAGCTACTGGATAAATAAATATGAACATTTACTTCATAACATGTTCCAGGTAAGAAGCAACCCACAGCTTCCTTTCAACAGGCAGAGATTAAAGAAATCCTCTATGTCTGTATCAGTTCTTCCTCGCCTGCCCACTTTGGCTAACCAGGATAAGCAGGTTGTGTTTCCCTTTTTTAATGTTGCACAGAATTTACCCTATGCTCTCAGTCCTCCCAGCAGATAGTGGGGTACAGCAATATGTTTTCACTCCTGCTCCCTCCAGTTGCTCACAGCAGATAATAGCAGGTAAAATGTCATTGTTCTCTTTCCTGCAGTGAGCATCATGGGCTGATTGCTGCTGAGTTAAGGAAGAAGGATGACTCTCCACAGTCAGCCAAAAGGTAGGTGAGACACTGTTCTATAGAGTTTTACAACATCAAAATGTAGCTTTTTACAGGGAACACCTTTTAAAATTTTTGAAGAGAATGTTAGAACACATTTTAAAATTTCACAGGCAAACAGAGCTTTAAAATATATGTGAATGTTTCTTTGTCAACTTCCAAAGCCCCTTAGTAGACATGCCTCTGATAGGTATGTCTACTAGACATGCCTCTGATGCCTGCGGACCACAGGACTGAAAAATGATCAATTAAACATGCAAAATAAAGAATGAAACAGAAGAGGGAGCTGAGAAGGCAACAGGGATCTGGAATGATAGAGAACATGCATGATTTGCATATTGTCAACTTGCTTAAAGTAAGTTTTCTTGAAAGATACAAATAGATGTGAATTACAACTGATATCAGTGAACTATGGTAATCTGACATAATTCAGAGAGATTTCTAAGCTTTCTTGTTACTGGAAGAGAAGGGTGTCACACAGTGTCATACACCCTTGCAGAACCTTCACAACTACTTTGCTCAGCAGAGAGTGATTTAATTTCTTCACATATTGTTTTCTTGGAAGTCATCTTTATTACAGTGTTGGTAGATACCTGAGAGTGAACTAAAGATCATTTTGATATACTCTGTGTCAACACATATAAAACAATGCTGCTTTTTGAAAGTCAGCAAAGAAAAAAATGAATGTGTTAAGAACCAGTGACACAGAAAAATAAAATAGTTGAGCTATCATCAAACACTAAATCACAAGCAAAGTTGAGAATACATTTGAGATTCTCAAGATTACCTATGAAAAGATATCCTGGAATATGTTTCCTCTGTATTATAAGATTATTATTCCATTTTTTACAATATAAAGTACTAGACTGTACTGTTTTCTATATCTGCAAACAAGAAACAATCTGTAAGCCAGTAGTCTTCAGAAGACCATAAACTATTTTTTTCATATGGCTAAGAGCTTCACATACCCCTGGAAGTTCATAAAAGATGGCTAGAGCACCATTATCTCCTTCTATAACTCAAAAATCTGGTGATGTCTTGTGAAATTACCAGTCAGAAAGTTCAAAATAAGTGAAGGAAAATTTTTATTTTTTCTTCAGATTGTGCATATAAATTGAGGAACTCAAGAGAGTTTAAAATGAGAAAATTTTTGAATTTCAAAACTTCATTAAAAGGATGGTTTGGGGCTAGTTTAATCTCACAACTCTTGCAGGACAGCAAAGGACTGCTGGGAAAAGCCCCACAGTCTGAGGCATTAGAGCTTTTTTTGGTTCTGTGAAACAAAAATACAATCTGACTAACTGTTACTTCACAGCAGTATGATGGCAGAAAGAAGCATTGTCTTGGACATTTACTGCTATATCATTGTACTTACTGAGCATAAAATCCTGAGCCATTTCTTTATCATCTTCTAACAGTTATCAGATAACAGATAGGTAAAATAGTATGGTGGCTAAAAAAATGTTACCACCTGCATCAGAAATTAACATCACATTTCCATAGCTCTCATAATCTACTTTCATTCCCAGGAAAAAAATAAGGTAGAAGTTGACTTTTTGTAATATGAAAAGAAGTTTATTTGGGTATCATTTAATAATCAAATTATCTCACTTTGGCATGAAAAAAAAAAAACAATTTTTGGCTTTTTAAAATCTGTACTATAAATAAATGCCTCCTCTATCCAGCTGTTTTCTTGTGTACTTTTAAACTCTTCTCCACTTGATTTTGATTATGTAATCAGCTGATTGAAAAAACATAACCTAATTGAAGTAGTATTGCAAAGAGCACTATTTCTATTATTATAGCTTCCCTGATGCATAGTAGTAAACAGAAAGAAGAACGATGGCAAATGTCCTAGATAAATGTGTCCCCAAAGCTTTTGCTCCTTGGTTGTGACCTTCTGACACTGTTCCAGCTGTGCAATGACTATCCTAGAATTAAGGGAGAGAATCTCAGGCTCATTCTATTCTGGGCAATACTCTCAGTATTTCTCTACAAACACACAATCTCATAAATTTAGTGGGTTACAATACATATCTAATACACACTTGAAAGAAATACTGAAAATTTCTACATCTGCTCATCACCCTCCATGAAAATAAGTAAAAAATTTTAGTTCTAAATTAAATGTCTTGCATATTTTACAGCTAGTTGGATGTTTTTGTATTTATTTTGACCTGTAGAGTTCAGAAATCACCAGTTTCATCAAACCTTATTCCTAAGGAATCCTATTTCCAGTGCCTTTTTTAGTAAAGAGTGGAAAGGAAGATAAATGACAGTAAGTAGTTCTGACTTAATGTATTCAGAATTTTAATCTATATTCTGCGCAACTCAATGCACAACGGTAATTCACCCAAAACACTCTGGGCTACAATAAATAAATAAATATATATATAAATATATATATAAATAAGAAATCACAAATTATTCAGAGAATATGTAAAGCAGAGTGAGAAACTATGACCATTGCAGAATCCCAGTGTAACCAGTAATTCAGAGAGCAATGTGTATATTCTAAAACATATGCTGTATTATACTCCCTGTTTTTTTTTTTTTTTCATAAGAAATCTGTCTTACAATGTTGGATGATACCTGCATATAGTATTATCTTGTAAACACAGTCAAGGCTATACATCATTAGTTTACATAACTAGAGACTGCATCTAGGTATTCCCCTATGTAGCCCCAAACACCTCTAGATTTTAAAGCATGAAAAATAATCTCAATTTTTAAGTAGCAGAAAAAAAATACTGAAAGTTTTAAAAGCAAATAAAACAGCTATGCTGGAAAAACATCAGCAGTAAAATGTAGCCTAGCCTCTACCATTTTTTCCAGATTCTGCTTGTACACTCAAACAAGAGTGAATAATCTATTGCGATGGTGAAGAGAAATTGGAAAATTTTCATCAGCCTCATTAATCATCACAGAAAAAAAAAAGGATAAAGAAGACTTTCTGCAAAGAGCACTACCTTTTAAAATTCTGCTGAAAGTTCTAATAAAATGTTCATCATTTTGTCCTTCCATCATTACTTCTTTACATTATGTTAGGAAATCACTGCTAGAATTATGTTGTATAAAACCAGGCCCATAAGACAGAGGGGAATATTTTTATAAAATACCATACTGTTGCGCTGCATAACAAATTAAACAAACTTTAACAACAAAATCTTGTTGTAAAAGTAAACAAACAACCCCCTTCACCCCAAATACTAATATATTATTGACTTTAAAATAAAACCTGAGAACATTCTTGTGAACTGTTTAAAAAACAACAACTAAAACTTAGAAAACATTCTTTCAGTAGGCTTATTTCAAAAGCCTTGAACACCTTTAGCAGTGTTTAAATGAGTATGAGCAATAGGTACTGCTGGAAGGCTGGAGGAAGGGACGTGAAGCTACCTCATCCTTATTCTATAAGATATTACCCTTTGGGTAAAGGGTGACATCCTCACTGAAGAGTCTGGAAAAAGGTGAGCCAAATGTAATGGCCATACCGTATTCAGAAAATATTAAACTTCTTTTACATTTACTGAGATAAACTGATATGAAGTGGTTTTAGTAAAAAAGAGCTAGTATTTAGTACTCATTTTGAAACCTAAAGAAGTCCAGTGTTACTTTGTTCCTGACACCTCTCATTTGAGGGCAGAGGGAACAAAAAACTTTGGCTTTATTTTTGGCTAGCTTTCAGATATCATATTTAACTCTCCTACATACTGACACTAAAATGACTCAATTTTGAATTCTGACAGAACAAGATGGCATTTTCCCTGTACAGAACACCTGTGAACACCCCTTCCAGAGAGCATGCTCAACACAATGCTCCAAACAGCAAAAAGCTGAAAACCTGCAAGAGTTATAGAAAGGAAGTAAAAGAACGAATTAAGATCTGCACAACTTACTTCATAATGAAAAACCTAGGGAACTCAAACCATATGAATTGTCCATAAGGCAAACAAACATAAAATTCCCCCCTCCCTGACAACAAAAAAAATAAACACCCCCCATTCCCAACCTGAGTGAACTTGTGCCTGGATCAATGGTAACTGCACACTTAGAGTCTTAGTTCTCTTTCTCCTCAAATTCAATTAGACATTGCAATGTGGCCAAGAAAAATTACAATTTGGTCTCACTTTGTTCCATAATTCAGAATTACAAAAGAAGTGAAATTGTGAGATCAAATACTAAATATTGTAGATTTAAGGACTGAGAATATGCAGAGTTAATCAACAATTACCTTTGCTTTCAAAACATACCAAAGCTCCACAGAAACTCTTGAACAAAAAAGCTTCTGTCTATATGGTTGGCATTTTTCTCACCAAAGTAGCATGCTCTTATAGGCAGTAATCGAAGTCAATAAAGACAGTGCCAGTTTTATTTTTATTTTTTTTACTGTAAATAATGAATTTCTCCTTTGAAAAAGTGACCTGTGTGGGTAACTGAGTAACTTCAAAACAGGAATGCAAAACAGAGAATGAAAAAGGGTTGAATTTCATCAGTTTGAAATTTGTCATCAATTCACTGAGTCCAGAATTTCACACAGTTATAAATGTTCAAGCCAATGCATTAAAAAAAAAATTACTATAAGCAATAAGATCTTTCAGCCTTCATTGTTTCAATTGTGATGTAAATTAGTGATAACAGAGCCTTTTGAGACCATCACCTATTATTCTGAGGAATAATTACTTGAATCCATGTATTTGCTGACTGCTTCTCCAACAGTTCTTCTACTTCAACACCAAGTCAAAGCCAAAACCAATCTAATCCTCTTTTCTGCCAGTATGGAATTGATCCTTAGTGTACTAATACCCTAGCCAGGTTTATGTGACCAAATACTGATGTTTCAAACCCCTTTCTCTCCGAAAGACACAAAAACACACACTCACACAGTGAGTGCTTTGCAGTATTTGAGAATACCCCTGCTTTGCAGTATTCTTTGAGAAGTAGATGACCATGATAACTTTCTCCTGAACTTCTTTGCTTGTGCTTCATTTTCACCTTTGCAAACAGGTCCTAGATCACCAAAACTGTTAATGGATGCAGCATCTAAGAGTGTCTGTTTCTTATTTGAGGAAGGAAGATACAGGTAATTTCTTTTGACTGTAATGGGACTTCTATATATGTCTCCTTGAAGTCAATGAACAAAGGACCTTACAGCTGCAAGGAAAACAATGTAAATCAGACACTGGGAAGAAAGATAGGGTGAAAGTTTCTTTCTTCGCCCTATCTATTCAAACTGATCCAAGAACACATTTTTGTCTGTGGCTTTATGTACCAGCCTTGATCCTGAAAGACCCTAATACATGAATTTAATGGTAAGCTTAATGAATACCTTTTGGAACTAAAGAAAAATATCCTTAAAAGTTTGACCTAAAAGAATGCTCAACGGTTTTGAGATAAAACGTCGAAGTTATTTGTTTTGTTCTTTGCTGCTTTAAGTCCGTGACATCACTGGGGAGTCTCACTCCAGTGCAGTATTCCAGGCTCCTCAGCAACTTTGTCTTAAATACATGGATCTTTTTAATATTGGACACATCTGTTCCAGCTGCTTTCATTTCTGTATACAGTGTTATAGCTGTACTGAACAATGTACTGAACAATGCGATGAAGGGCATTCTGCCCCAAGGAGCATAGAACTGAATGAACTAAGCAGGTTCAATGTAGAATAATGCAGTTCAAATGGTGAATTCTCCCCCCATGAAAAGGGAGATAAAGTGATAGTTTGGGTATTTTTAGAGAAAAAGGAGCCACGTTCTTCTACATCAGCAAAACACATCAAGTTTTTAACAGCTACCTTATTTCCACTGACAGACAGGTAGGTAATGAAGTTCACAACAGAGGTCACCAAGTGAGCTCTACAGTTAATAATTTTTTTTTCTTTTTTTTTTTTTTCTTTCCAAGCATACATGCAACCTAAGCATACATATAATCAGAAACAAACACACACACACACGGAGTATGTTGTCTTGGAACACAGACAAATCTCTTCCCTATCCTTAGGATATTGCAAGGGACTGAAATTCGGGATTTGGTAGTGTTTCTAGCAGTCTATATTTGACAAGATCATAATAGTGACCATTTACACTTGATAAATCAAAAATTCCTTTGACCTAGATATTCCAGCTAAGATGGAGGACAACTGTATTACAGACTATATGAGAGGACATTTTACTCATTAAGATTATAAACTCTCAGCAAACAACAGAGTAATGAAGACTCTAGATCTCATTTTAGAGATGCAGACTTCAGACATCATAGAAATTTTAATTCAGCTCTACAACACCAAGCAGGAGCTCCAGGACAGTGCTTATTCTTTGTTTTAAAGGTCACTGCCTGACCATAGCAGTCTTTGGTAAATCACAACTCTGTGTTTAAGTGCATGAATCAAAGAAACAACCATGGGGAAACCTCACCATGCATTAAGTCTTTTAATCAAAGCACTCGAAGTGTATCACAATCATAACATTTTCAAACTGACATGAGTTTAGAACAAAACACATTCTGCCTGTGGCAGATATACCTTGGATATAAAAAAAATATTGGCAGATATGATAACCTAGAGTCAAACTTAGAGTAGTCTGACTCAATAAGAAACACTTTCACAGGTTAATCTTTAGGCTATTAGACATGTAATCTATATACATTATGACTGGCTTAACTTGTGAGAATAAATGAAAAAACTGAAAAGAAAAAACGTTATAGCATTCTTCAGCAACATTTCTCATTTGAATACACATACATGGAAGAAACTTCCTTTACTGAAGGAAAACCACAACAGCAGTACTTTTAATGTTCTGACCATAAGAAAGGAGGCTTCACTTCCCCCCTAGAGGCTCCTGATAGAAGATCTTAGAGAAGAAAAAGATGAGACCACTTTCCAAAACCACAAGGTCTAAAGCCTTGCAAAAAAATAAGGATTGTAATTGATCATCTGTGTGAGAAAGAACAACAGAGGATAGGAAAAAAAGCTGTACTTTAATTTCTACATGAGACTTCTAAGAGGGAGAAGAAAACCTGCTCCAATTAAGAATATATCAACACCTCAAGCTAGCATAACTTTGATCTTATTCTTTACCCAGAGAAAAGAAATTTAATCTTTTCAAAGCTTCAACCAAGTAGAATCAAGTTATTACAGAGCAAGAAAACTTAAATAACAGCCTTTAAGAGAGACCAATGGCAAATTGATAGGTACAATATTTTAATTGATTGGCTACGTCACAGGAATTAAAATAATAATATATCTTTATTGGTACAACAGTAGTCCTACATATTCAGCTGAGAACTGTGTCATAAAATACGCAAAATTTCCAATCAACTTTCGCCTTTTCTTTACTTCTACTTTACCTTTTAGATTTGAAGTTTTTTTTTTTTTAACAAAATCATTTACCACCACTTAACACAATATTGAAAAGTACTATAAAAAGTATTTTATTAAATTGTTGCTGACTTTTGAAAGTGTATTTAATATTCATTTGTTGCATTAGACTGACAGCCACAGAAACTCAGATCCTATATTTATCTTCAAAATAAATTACTACACAGTCTGAAGCAGTACGAGCTTTTTCAGACCAACTGTGAAACATCTCATCCCTAAGCTGGAAGCAAAGCTTCTGTTGCCACACTACTTGGTGTGGGCCTCCCCTAGAAGAGCTGTTAAGGGCTTTGTAAGGGGTGGCACAGCTCCCTCCTGAAAGTGCTAAGGCAGGTGCTACCAAAAGCTGGCTGCAATGGTCCCCAGCCAAGTCACTATGCAGACCTTCCAAGAGCGGTGAAGTGACAATTTTTTCCAGTCACTATTGGTGGCTGAGCGCTATGCAAAAGTACTCAGAAGCCTCCACGGGGAGATTTTTCTCCAGTGCTATGCCCTAAAAAACTGCAAAACAAAAACAAACAAACAAACAAAAAAACAAAAAAGCATAGACGTCCCTAAACATAATTGCATCTATATCTAAGGGCAACTGTATCTAAAAGGGATCTTTAGGGTCACTTCCCTCAGGTATGTTCATGTCTGAGTCAACAGAGCCAGATTTATCTACACTTGCTTGGGTTCTTAGTGTCTCAACTCCACTACATTTACATGAAACACCTTTAACGTATACAACCTGGAGTCAATGTAAAGTTAATGAACCCAAAGGAATGTCAGTGGCAAGCAAGTTCAGAGTCAGACTTTGAAGTTTTTCTGTGACAACTGTTTGTCTCAAGGTGGGGCAGCATTTTTTCCTGAACCGGTCCTTCAGATGTCACTGTCCTGTCCACTGTTAGGAAGGATTTATATTTATTTGTATTTACTATTCTGAATTCTGCTCTGGTATCTTAACAGACACAAATGATCAGTAACCTTGATCACTGTTAGGTTTACAACATTACAAAGCCTTTTATACGATAGAGAGATCTTTCTTTTTCCTTTTAAATGCCTTTTTTTTTTTTTTCAATTTATTTGGAAAATCTCAGCATAGCAATGGGGTTAAATAAAACAGAAAAACAACAGTCATTCACTGGTGAGGCTTCGGGTTCAGATTACTAAAAATATTTGCCATAGACAACAGAGAAAAAAAGGAATGATTTCTTGCTTTGTGAAATCATCTGTTGTGACCTCTATATTATTAAATGCTTCTTGTAGACAAACTAACACTTATGGACTTAGTCATTCTATAAGCTAATCAACACCTAAAATATTTTTCATCTGACTTTGAATGATATTTTAACAACTTAATATCAGCTCACACTGAAAACCTGACTAACAGACAGGTGACAATAGCGATGAATTCTAGTGTGTGGGGGACCATCACTATGCTGTTAAAATACAAAAGGAAAATATTAACTCCCACAACTCTAGCTTTTGAATTTGAGGAAAAAACTGTGCAAAGAAGTTTTATATGGAATCCAGTTCCATCAGCCTTCCCTCATCTATAATCTGCACCTGCATCAAGTGAATGAAAACTTTTCACTTCCCTAGCATATAGCCTAAATCAGTATTCATCACTATTACAAGTGAATATATTCTGAACCTTAAATAAGCACGAACAGTATTCTTCTGAACAAGAAGATCCAATAAGCACAGTAGTTCATACAGCCTTCAATTTACCACAGAAAAGGCTTGGTATATCTATATAGTTTAAAATATAAATATTTCCTCTAATGGAGGCCTTGATTTGAATGTAATTTTTAAACTATCCCATTAGCCACATGAAAAAAATGCATGTATTTGTATTGGGTTTATGTGGCAAGGTTTTGGTAACAGGGTGCTGCAGGGGTGGCTTCTGTGAGCAGAGCCCAGCAGCTGCCCCATGTCAGATCAGAGCCAGCTCCAGCCAGCTCCAAAAGGGACCTGCTGCTGGCCAGAGCTGAGCCAGTGAGTGACGCCAACTGGGCCTCTGGGAGAACAGGTTTAAGAAAGAAAACTTCTGTGCAACAGCAGCTGGGAGAGAGAGGAGTGAGAACCAGCCCTGCAAACCCTAAGGTCAGTGCAGAAGGAGGGCAGGAGGTGCTCCATGTTCCAGAGCAGAAATTCCCCTGTGGGTACCACAGCTGAGCAGATATGTACATTGCAGCCCGTGAAGGGGAGCCCACGAAGGAGCAGGGGGACTGGGGGGAGCTGCTGCCCACGGGGGACCCATGCTGGAGCAGTTTGCTCCTGGGGGATGGACCCCATGGTATGGAGCCATGTGGGAGCAGTTCTTGAAGAGCTGCTGCCTGTGGGCAGCCCCCGCAGGCTCAGTTTGGGAAGGATGGCATCCCGTGGGAGGGACCCCACGTGGAGCAGGGGCAGGGAGTGACCGTGAGGGAGCACCGGAGACGAAGCATCAGGGACTGACCACAGCCCCCATTCCCCGTTCCCCTGCGCTGTTTGGGGGAGAAGGTGAGGAAGGTGTTTTTAGTTTGCTTTTGGTACTCACTGCTCTAGTCTGTTAGCAATAGGCAATAAATTATATTAATCTTCCTACGTTGAACCTGTTTTGCCCATGACGGTAATTGACGAGATATCTCCCTGTCCTTATCTCAACTTTTGAGCCCTTTTCATATTTTCTCTCCCTTTCCCTTTGAGGAGGGGCAGTGAAAGAGTGGTTGTGGTGGAGTTCAGCTGCCCAGCTGAGTAAAACCACCTCAGTATTCTAGGATATTAATCTGCATTTTGTGGAAGGTTTTTCAGGTATCATAGATTTTACACTTGTACTTTTCTACAGCCTATAAAATACTAATTCAGTATTTTTTATGGACCAAAAGAAACTGATAATGAGATACAAACTGAAGAGCGTTAACCTGCCCTCTCCTCAGATGTTGATGTCAAACAGATCTTGATAGTAGTATTAAAAAAAAAGCTGACTCCTTAGGCCTCTGCTTTCAGAATTTAACATCACTATGCCATAAAAACAGAAGTTGTGCCAAGATATTTACATGGAAGTTTACATTGAGTTATTTTGTAACAGTTAATAAGAATGCTTACTTTCTGTTTTAGAGATGATGAAAACAATCCACAGAGCCATTGTGCAATATGTCCAGGAACACAACTTATAACGGAAGGGTGTCCTGACATAAAGGTGAGTCTTTACATTTTAATGCTGTCTATATCTGCAAGATTGTTATGCTACCTACATGCTTTTTATTACACACTGTCAATTAAAATATAATTTTATTTTTCATTGCTGTTCCCTCTACATACATTCTATGCCTCAAGTCATTACCACACTCATTAAAACACAGCAGTACTGTATCCCATGTCAGCATTTAAATGAAGTATGAGGATATATAACAATACAATTAACAGAAGCATTCGCAATGAATGGAGCCTTGAAAAACAGATGCCTTGATGGGAATGGTTCTGCACTTGAGGCCTATATACAGCAATCACTAGAGCTTTTCATCTTTTTTTTTTTTTTCCTTAAAAAAAGAGAATTGACAAGCCTGATAGAAGGAGAAAAAGAGAGAAACTACAATTTTGAGACTTCATTTTTATTCAAGACATAGGACAAGGACATCCAGAGAGGCAGCCTAACAAACACAGAAATGCAGTCAAAAATGAAGCCTGGTTTAGTAGCAGAATTCACTTATTCTTTTTGAGGTTCTGTATAGTACCTACCAAAAGAACCTGTCTCCCGATTCATGTTTTTTCAAGCTTTACAAATAAAAATAGCATGTCCATCTGAACAACAGAGCACCCCAAAAGACAAAACAAACAATAAGGTTGTATCTTATCTTAAAATCTGTGTCCTTTCTGCTCATGCACTAAATGCCTCTGTGTTTGTCTTTACCTTGGACAAGATGAAAGGTCATTCTTTATGTGCATAATAAGCTAATCTCAATTGTAATTACACTGCAGAAGAGAAAAAAAACACCTTCACTTGAAGGTTAACTAGATTCAAAATAACCCAGTTCTCATCAGGGTGTTGCATTTATTTCAATTAAGTCAATCAACTTAACAAGGATTTAATTAAAAACAAGTTAGCAAGTCAGAAGAAGTATTTGAAATGTAATTAATAAATATTTCAAATAAGCAAGATGTAGCTAAATCAAATATATGATTGTAAGTGCACTAGCCTATTATTTCTTTGCAGACTTTTCTACTGGTCAACAAAAAAACCACCCCACTTCAGGAATACATCCATGAAGCTCATCCAAGCTCTCTGCAAAGACAAATGAGCACAGCATGCAGGTGCTGTAATACTGAGATTTCAGAGAATTAGGTGAAGAAATGAGTTCCTATTTCCTTCTGTTTAAACTGGAGGGAAAACCCAAGGCTAGTTCACACTTTCTTTCCTCTATTTCACCCATTGCTGTTGGTATAAAATAGCTGTTCAAGGCAGTTAAACAAAACAAAGCCTCTTTTCACTGAACTGCCATGTTTTGTTAGTTGTGCAGTTTCTTTCCCTGGTGAGCATTCTGTAAGCCAGTGGAGTGGGAAGCACAACACTAATGGACAAAACCAGACAACAGTCAATATGAAGAAGTACATCAGCCATGTTCCCATTATGTATGTGTGCCTTTCCACAGTCTTTCGTAAAACGATGCATTGCATTACTGGCTGTGGAGTCTAACAACAATACTTAGACCTCTGCCCCTCACAGTGCTGTTCAGCATTTCCCAGGCATCTCTCTCCTATGTAATACCATTATATTCTTTTCCTTTCTTGTTTCTGACATTCCTGCAGGAAAACAGAACAAAACAAACACGTACCCCGCCCCCCCCCCCCCAGTAAGATTCCTTTTGCTTAAGCAATCATTAAAAATAATTTATTCTGTTGTCACCAACAAAGACCAACTTAATTATAACACAACAGATCTAAACATATTTCAAGTAAACATACTTTAAAGTTAAGGACTAATATACACCAGAATGAAAGTTTCTGTCTACTTCCATTTTTTACAAATGACTAAGCACATTTTCTTTCATGTTTCTGACACATTGAGAAAAGGAGCACAAAGATTAAGACAAGAATGATCAAAAGCGTCAGCTCCTTTTGGACAACCAAGTTTGAGAAGCCTATACCTGATATTTCAGATTACTTCACATTATATTGCACTTTTCACCTTCAAACCACAGTTACTGTTAAATTGGTCCCTGCGACAGCTGTAAGTGCTCCAAAATTAAGTAAGTCAATCCAAAGTTCCTGGTGTTAGGTCCTCAGAAAGTGAGCAACATGGAGAAAGAAGTTATTCTTGAGAACCTTAAGCTACATGACTTGCCCACCATAATTGTGGAATACTGAGGCAAAAACAAAGCTGAAACACAATTAGCTATGCCGCCACCATAGCCCTCCTGTAGTCATCTATTTTATGCACTGTGAGTTGCCCTCTCTATGTACAAATCCAGAAGCAAATCTGCCTAGCTGAGGTAGCAAGGGTTTTGTGCAAAGCAGGGAGGAGAGCCACTTTATATGATTAACCAGATGTAACATAATGTACATGCACAAAGGTGCTAAATTAGTCCTATATGCTTCAACTATGTTCCTAGCATTCCTAACTTGCAAGTGCTTGAAACTTGCAGCTACTTGTCAGGAAGGAAATGTTATTGACTTGAATGAGTCCAAGTCTAGAGAAGAACATTGAACAGGCACTCCGCAGTCCTGTTCCTACCAGTTTTTTTGCCTTTTTTTTTTTTTTAAACTCTATCACTTCGCCAAATTGTGCACCCATGTCCCTACCTGTAACCCTGCCCAATTCCTTATATTTCTCCACCAACTTAATTCAAGATTTAGTGAAACTACTTAATCCATTCCTGCAGATAATACTGGATAGGAAGGGAAACATTCCTTGAGAGCTCCAAAGTTTTCAGATGGTTCACTTCAAGTGTTCTGAAGCAGAATGAGCAAAAATGGGGTTATTTTATGATACTAATAGTCCACCATCCAGATGACAAGATGCAGAGAGCAAGACCTCTCTACAACTAAACTGTTTCTTACCCCTTTTCAGCTAGATTACTTTATGACCAAGCTGTCATAAATTTGCAGTCACAAATTATACTTACAGACTTACTATTTCAGTTCTACTGAAGGTCCTCTGCTGGAAGTATTTTGAAAAAGACTAAGCTGATTCACATACTGACATGTATGTATTAAAAAAAACAAGTTATATATGGTAATCCTCTAGACTGAGAAATATAAAAGGTTGTGTGAATCTTGGCATCAGTTTACACCAGAACCATAATACTGTGCTGTGAACTTTTCAAGGATTTAAGCAGAATGCTTCCAGAAAAGTTAATATCAATTAGTGCATGGCAGAAAATGAGTTAGCTTGTGAACTGGATATATTTTTTCTGGCCTATCTATATATCCACATATTTGGGAAAACTTGGTAGTTTATCAGAGACAAAGGAGGAAAAAAATTATACATGTTCCTTGTCAAAAATAATGAAGTACTGATTTTTTACATGCAGCCGGCTACCTTGGTCCTCCATCCCTGCCTCTGCCTATCCCCAGGGAAACAAAACAAAACAAATGGAGAATCCAATACTATTATGATGTAAGAGGGTATTCTGCTATTTCTGGGAATAAAAACAGAGCACTGAACACCTTCTGTTCCCTCCCCAAACTTAATCATCTGGATATGGCTGGTATATTTGTTTGATTTCTTCCATGCCTTGTAGCAGAAAGAAACATATTGCCCTGAATAAGACAGTCACACAGCAATCAGAGATGTTTGGATGCAGCATGGAATGTGATTATTTTTCCTCTTACCTCAGTTTATTGTTGCCTAGCTTCTTTTGCTTAGGAAGAAGTACTGGATCAAAAAGCAGCCTCCTTTAGCCAGGATAATATATCACAATACAATATAGAGTAGTTCTAATAAAACTATTTGCATACTGAAATACGCAGTGTTTTTAATTGAGTTATATATGACAGACACTAAATCCCCACAGAAATAGTATTTGACATTTCAGCTAGCTTTTTTTCTGTCTTCTCTCTGACTCTGTGAAGACGTCATCATTTTTCCTATTCTGAAGCAACTTGGTAAGGAAATGGTGAATGACTACCAGCTAAATGCAGGAAGAGAGCAGATGCTTTGATGAATTGAACCCATTCAGTCTTAGTGTTCACCTTACTTCCAACTGTCAAATACAGTTAAAACAAATGAAGTAAAACAAAGCTTTGCCTCTCATTCAGAGGTAGTTAAAGACATCCCTAGTACCGTGTTCTTCAGAGTCCTAACATCCACAGAAATTCCCAACATCTACGGAAACTCTCTGAAGCGCAGCATATTTTTAGCTGACCTAATATTCTGCTCACTCTGCTAAAGAAGCAAAGTTCGCATTTAGCACTTTCTCATGTCTTTCCCCTAAATCTGCAGCTTAGTCTCTTTGCAAAAGGGCATAAACACCAGGTAAAGCTGTTCCAGTGAAATGCCATCAGGTAATAAGGAGACTTTTAACACAAGGTGAAAATATTTTCTTATAAGGAATGCTTTAAAAACAGGGAGTCCCAGCAAAAGAAAAGAGATTTTTTTTCTGCAAAAGGATGGCAAACAGAATAATGGAAAGGATATTAAGACATCTGGAGGACTCTTGCTCTGATGAAGGACACATATATAGACCATCTCTGAAAAAGGTTTTTCTAATCTCATGTTTAAAGTCTTCGTTGAGGAAGACTGCAAAGATAACCTGCCTTCCTTCTAATAACATCTTATGTAATGACAGATGCTGAATGTACTCACTTTTTAAAAATAAATTTTTAAATAAATTAAAATTATTTTTCCTTTCACCACAGGTAAATGTCCAGATCTCTAACAAATGTTGTTGTGATCCAAAAGTCTTTCTTCAACCACAACTTAAAGTGCAGTGTCCACGGCTAGACACAACAGTATATCCGAGATCTGAGTGACATTTGTTTAGTTGAGTAGACCAATTACCTCCCCACATTTCGCAGAAGAGTAATGCTGGCCTTTTTTGTAACTGCATCAAATTGCCAGGTTTCCATTCAGTCTGAGATGCACACAAATAGATGCTGCTATATTGGCTGCATAGCTAGCCATCGCCTGTGATGCATTTGTGAAATCTCGTATTTCCTAAGAGCAGCACTTCACACTTGCATTAAATTTGCATAAAATTTAATCATGTTGCCATTTCAATACACATATCAACTCCTTCACCAAGAACCACACTGTTCCTATCAGATGCCCCATCAAGATGTTGTGGTCTAGGAGAGAATAGCTGATCTTCTAGTTTCCCACATATAGTTACAGAGCACAGCAGTCTCTGTACTTGATGGACTGCAGAAATATTCCTTTAAGTTACCATTTCCAGGTAACAGCCTAACTGAGCAAGAGCAGTACTGGTCCCACCCAGAACTGGTATCTGCCTTTAGCTATTGAAGCTGACTGACCACAAACGAGAGCACTAGAGCACTTTTCAGGAGACAGTAAGAGCTGCACAGTGATATCACCCTGTCTTCTAAGCAAATTTTTTTCTAACATTCCCCCAATAGCAGGAATATTCACAAATCCCACTACACAGGGCTGCATAGGCACAGTATGCTTGGATTGCAAACATCACTTGACACAGAGCTAATGGAGGAATTTACAATTTCAGTTGAAAATGTGAATTAAAAGCAAGCAAACAAACAAACAAGTCAACAAACAGCAAAGTCATAAAAAATAAAACTACCTCTCAACAGGAAAGAAAAAATGTATTCACCAACCATTCCCTCCCTACCTCTCATTTTCACTTCAACTCAAAATGAGAAGGATGCCACTGACAAGTACAGCATAACCATCCATTATATCTGACTCTGAGATCATTTACAGTATATTAAACAGAACTGTTCTGGCTCTTCTATATAGTGGTATCAAACTTAATTGCTAAGATGCATTAAACAACTCTTCTAAACATAGCAACAATTTACATTTTAAAAACAAATCAAAGACACAAACAGGTGGAAGCACTCCATTGTGCCATATGAGATCCTTGTTCCTACAGCTGCAGGTCAGGATGAGTGTACATCCACTAAAATATCAAATTGGGAATAAAAGGAAATGAATACTGTACCCTCCAAGCCCCAAAAGAATGATACTGCAGGCTTTACTCCAAAAAAGTGAAACCATGTTCTTAGAAAAGAAAGGACTTTTACAGGTTAAAATGTGGTGTCCATAAACAAGCCAGTTATGACATGATATCCTCATAGACAAACTAGGGAAACATGGTCTAAGGCAAACCACAGTAAAATAGGCTTACAGCTCTTGATAACATCTAATCACTGACAAATGCAAGGATTACTTAGGTGAAGTTCACAAGAGCTGATGTTCAGTATGGTATTATTTAATATTTTTATTAGTGAGTTAGATGATGGAACAGGGAGTCTGTTTTATTAAATTCAGAGATCACACTAAGCTGGGAGGGATTACAAGCATTTTGGAGGCCATGATTAGAATTCAAAAGGCACTCAACAAAACAGAGAAGCTCTCTGAAAGCTAGAGCTCTCTTAGGAATGTGTACAACACTGCAGAAATACAGGAATACTTACCTGCACAAATTCAGGACAGAAATTCAACAAAGGTTTGACTGTCATAGATTTCACAAAACAATTTATCATGAAATCAATATATGACAATAGTCATAATCTTAAGTAACAATAAAACAATGAATCATCCCACTGGGATGTATGATCATTCTCCTGCATATGAGATATGAAGTAACTTTCTGCTCTCCTAAAACCACATTTTAGCCCAGGTACCTAAAATTTTGCAAGTGATTAGCAGTTTCTCCCTGGGAAGTTCCATGAAGAAGGCCCAATGCTGATCTTGTTCAGACAGTAAAGGAAGCTGTCTAGAACTGACCGAAAGGTTACAGTTGATCAAACTTGATTCTGTGGATTAGGTAATTCTTGCAGTTCTTGGCAGGATTCCTGTTAACTGTAGATAAATTGTAGAACTGGAGAAAACATGCCTGGAAAGCATAAGGAGCTAACCTCTCCACTGTTTTAGGTTGGAGAAGTCACCCTACAGGACTACTGCAGCTTACAGTCTTGAGGTACAAAAGTTTGGACTAGAAAAATAAGGAGATGTTGTTGACCCTTTCTTCATTTAAAAAATAATTAAATAAAAGGAAAAGAGAAAAGGAAGAGTCCAGGGGATTGATTGATACTACTCTATCCTTTCTAAGAGAACTGGAACCCTAGAGGGGCTGCAAAGAATTGTGGCTGGGGTGGAGAGCACAGCAAGAGCAGAAGCGAACAGATGGGAGATAAATGGGATACAGGAAGCAGGCTGACAGAAAAAAGCAGCATATAGAGTTAGCAAGAACTGGCAGAGGAGCCAGCTAGTGGGAGCAGTCGGCAATGAGCCTGTCTGGCTGGCAAGGAACGCCTGGAGGTGAGTGGTGCAAACAGTAAGGTCAAAAGCATTGTTCCAGCGAGGTGTCCCTGTGCAACTGATAAACAGCAATCCACTGGGTTACCCCAAAGAGCCTCAAGGTTCTCAATACCCGTTTTAGCAGCTAGAGAAAACCTGGCCCTAGATGGACTCTATTGTTCAAACTCGTTCATCCCACATGCTCTATTGACTGTAGCTCAACTTTAAGGTAGTCTACTATTGCACCACTTTGATTACTGCACAGAAATCAAGCATTTGGTGTGCATGGTGTACATGGAACATAAGGTTGATTTGTTCATGAGCATTGCACCTCAAATTCCCAGAATGATTACTCTAGGAATGAAAAAATTATGCAGAGCTTAAGCAGGAAGTCTCTCTCATCCTGTACATTTGATGCCAGACATGTGCAATGGAAAGACAGTTTCAGGTATGCCAGGATAAATAAAGCATGCCCTGGAAGTGGATCTTGATGAACAGTCAGAAATATGGTAGATGCCTGTGAGAAAGGAATGTTTTATCAGCAATTTCATCAATATTTCACAGACAAAATAAAGCAGCGCTAAACTATGATGTAATTCAAATATGTATATTCAAGACTGAATGCATGAACTTTTGTGATGCTCTGGTACAGAATCAGACTGGAACTCACTTGTGAAGTTGTAGCTTGGAGTTTTGTAACACAGTCCTATTCCCCATTATAACATCTGACATTTTCTTAGCAGTTGACCATATTCAGCTCACACAAATTGACTTTAACCATACAGCTGAATGAATGCACTCAATCCACCATCACATCATACTTTCTTGGCACTTCCTAGTAGCATGTTAAGTGTCATGACTAATATCTGCCTCAAAAAAAAAAAAATATATATATTTTTTTCTGGTTCTTCTCCAAAGGGAGGATTCTGCATGAAGAGTATTGTTTGCTTTGGCAAACAACAGTATTGGGAATTTCTGGTTTAAACAGCAAGCGAAGTCAAATGTTTTTACGGCTCTTTTGACAGCAAGTCCTCCTCCTTCTATTTGGAGGAAAAGGTGGTGAGGTTTACGTTGCTAGCTTGAAACACAAAGTAAAGCAAACAAAACAGCTTTTAAGAAAGTTTTCTCTCCTGCACAGATAAATTTTTGTTTGCTTGTTTTTAGGGGACAATGAGGACAAAAAAAGAAGGGGAAACAAGGCAGCACAGGTTTAATCTGTAGAAAAGTATCAGTTTACATAGAGGTTCAGAAACACTTGATTAGCACAGAGTATAATTAAGCAAGAAGCTATACTTCCAGATGTCCCAGCTAAAACCACCTGGCAGGCATCTCTAAATCTTCTAATTATTACTCAGCAGAATAGGGTAGAGAATGTTGCTTTTCCTTATTTTGATAAAGGCTTAGAAGTATTTGTCCTTGATGTATTCTTGAAAGCTGTTAGCAGGGATTTCTATGCCATCTGTACCTCAATAACATTTTTTTTTTTTTTAAGAGAATGAAACATCAGAGAACAGTTCAGGACTTTAAAGCTATTTTTAACGAATCAGGAGAAGGGGCTGATAGGTGCAAGTCCCTTTAAAAAAACCTGTTGTTTTCAAATACATGAATATAATTTCCGTCACTAATGCACACATCATGTTTAGACTTTAATTGTATTTTGGGTTAATCTCACACAAGCTTTCATCAATAAAAATAAAGAAGTTCTGCTATTCATTTTCTAACACAAAACACCAAATGTACATGCCGACTATTGTTGTCGCTCCCTTTTTTGAACTCAGCTCTGATTCTTATTTATACTTACTGTGACATCTACCCTACATAACCTGCTTGAATTACTTAGGGAAAACAATAAATATGATTTATATCCATGCAAACAACAGAAAATATATATTCTGGACTGTATTTTATCTACAAAATCACAAACAACCTAGTTAAAGCTAAAACCAATTTTTGGTATTTTTTTTTTTTTACCAGAAGAGATCTGTATAGACCTGCCTTTTTTTTTTTTTTTTTAATTAAATGCTGAACTATTTATGAATAATATTTGAATACTTGGTGAAATTATGCCTACATAAGTTCCAGAGTTTTTAATGTAGAAAAAAATAAAACAAACAGTACACAAACAAAAATAAACCAACAAACTCAAGACCTTCAACTTCTCTGTTTGTATTCAATTTGAAGAATCTGCAGGCAGATTTACTTTCCATGTCAAACTATTCAACTATGCAGAAAGGATTCCTCGAAAATCAAATATTAATTAATAGCAGGAAATACATATTAATTTTTGGTGACCTTCTGAAACACTAAAAAAATACCATGTATGACATAAAAAATGAATCTATAAAGCTACTAGGCTTATAAAACTTCATAGTAGGTAGTTCTAAAATAAGGACGGAGGAGCATGTATAATTTAGCCTTGCCTTTCCTACACCTGCTTGGAATCTTGATTAGAGAAAGATTTGCTCTACTTCTAAAAGCTGTAATTTAAGGACCATATAATTCCTTACATACATACATACAAACAAACAAAGAACAAATAAATAGAACATTCTACTTTTTCTAATACATGATTTGCATCTATTTTTTATAGACTGTAATTTGCTTGTAAGTTGTTGCCCACAGAATAAAGTCTGGAAAAAATAAAGTCCGGAAAAAATAAAGTCCTTCCTTCAAGAAACTTAGCTTACTCGTATGAGTGGCAATCTCTCTCACCACTGCTGTCAGCAGGTTTCCCAAAATAGAGCCAGTAGAAGTTTCTTGAAATAAGTGAAGGAGCGAATCAAATGAGCATTAATTAAGAGAATGCTCAAAAGCAAAAGGAGACCTAAGCTTCTGTTCTTAACTATTTGCAGATACATCTTCTGCCTTAAGGGTAAGAAACAGACACATCTTCAAGTGCATATACGTCATGTAACTAAGTTATAAACAACTGAAGAAACATCATTTCCCCTATAAAATAAAGATGGGAAACTTCTAAAAGTCTGTCTCTTTTCTTTCTCTCTCTCCTGAAGCATATGATAATTCAATCGGAAAAGTAATGAAACCAGCTTTGCCAAAATAATAGATAAACAGGAACTATATAGTGATGCCCCAAATTTTTCCACATCTTCTTTTTATTAGGTGAAAATATGGATTCAAAAGCTTTTTTTTTTTTTTTTTTTTTTTGAACATGGAAAAATCAAACAACTTATTAGTAAGGTAAAAATAATTCATTTAGAAAACAAGAGCATATTTTCTGATATTTTCAAAGCACTGGCTGTTGTTTTGGCTTACTGTTACCACAAAGCTGAGTCAAGGATATTTAAGCTAAATGCTGCCTCTTTATCTGGCTTCAGTGGGGTTACCGATACCCAGAATCATTAATAGCCAAGGCAACAGAAAAATAAAGGACCTAATTTTGACTAACCCTCAAAAATATATCAGCAATTTATTGTGATTCCTGTGACAAACACATGGCATAAATAATCAAATTAGTTTCAGTTTTATTGCTGTTTTGTTCATTCAGTAGGCTAGCCTTCACCAAAAAAGACAGATTTTTTAAGGACATAGAGAAAAAAGGGAATTGGCAATTGAACCGAATGAAAAAATACATTCCAGTGTCTTTTTCTTCTACTGCATTAGACATGGGTAACAGTGATACTAAAACAATCCAACCTTTTAGAGAATATATATTTTTTGTTTTCATGCTATAATTTAGATAGTCACAGTAAGTTTATCTTTGATTCCAGTCTACTGTTACATAGCCAATAAGCTTTGAAAGATTATTTTTAAGTGAATGCATTCCCACTAAAAGAAATAGGGTGGAAAGCAAGGACTGAACAGAGTGCTTCGGTGATCATCTAGTTCTAGTGACTAGTTATTGAACACTACCTGAAAATACATGAACAGTCCATCAAAAATGCTTTTTCCGCTGCAACAATGCTAATTTGCAGGAGCAATCCCAGACACTTCAACTCTGGAACTGAACTCTAACAAAGAACTGAACTGGTACAGTATCTGAAGCTTCTAATTAAAAGTACTTGTTCAGTCTTATTAATTCTATTCTGTCCCTTACTCCCATGATAAAAAAAAAAGGGGGGGGGGGGAGGGGCGGGAAGGGAAGAGGGGGAGATAAAGGGACGAAAGAGGGGTGTAAGGAAGAAAGGGAAGAACAAACAGAACCACTGTTCCACACTCTAAAACTGACACCTTTTTTTTTTTTTTTTAACAACTTATTTTTAATCAATAAGATCTGCACATTCTTTCTGAGCTTACAGACACATGTAGAACAAAGCAAACTACTGGGACCAATAAAAGAAACCTAGGATACAATTCTTCAAAATCACCATACAATTGTATATTTAGCAATACATGTTAATGGCTAGAGAGATTAAGGAAAATTATTTTGTAATAAATCTTTCCGGATAATGCTAAGAGTAATTAAATTTATGTAAAGCTAATACTCCAGTCCTTGCTGATTCTACCTGCCTGAATACAGAGGAGTACATATACCTCTAAGTCCTGTTCTCTTTCAAAGAAATCTCATTCTCCAAGCCCCTGTAAAGAGGCTACACAGGAGCATTGAAATCAATACTGTAGTCAAAAGTTACCTTTCAAATCTTCAAAAGCAAAACCTGATTTGTCATATCAGATATAAACTACCAACCCATCACTGGCAGTTTCCTACAAGGCCATGGTCAAAATACAGCAGCATTAAAGGCTTTTTCCTCAAAGAAGCACATTCACTTAATTATTTATTATTGCCTCACATCCACCAATCCAGTAGAAAAAACGCATTTAAGAATGCATTAACAATAAAACAAGAACTAAATCTGCAGTGCCTGTGACAGTTATAACTTTACTCATAACGAAGCGGATGCCAGCAAGAAGGTACTGCTCAAAGTCCAGGCAAATCAAATGTCATCTTCCTATTCACAGAATCTCCTACTGACAATTCAGCTGCAATCATCATTCCAAAGCAAACAGATGAAAAAACAAATAAACAAAAAACATCATCAACAACAATACAGTTTGATAATTTTTATTTGCTTATATTAAATAACTCACAAATTCTCCATTAATCGCAAAAAAAAAATGCTCCTAAAGAACATAAACATTGTTCTAATGGCAATTATATTTCAGCTATGTATTTTCTCTATGTAAGTACTAATAAATGGAGAATCTTTTCTATATAAATGCAAAAAGGCCAATGATGTCTATATTCTTTAAAATCTGAAAAGAAAAATATTTATTTACAGAATATTTATTTTTTATTATTTTTCCTCTTTTACTTGGATACTTGAATTTGGATGATATTAAATTGTCATTATTACTGAATAATTGATCTAACTTCTCATACTCAGATATTCAATGTAGGGCAATGGGTTAACAGGAAACATTTGCTAGTACCCTGTATCACTTGAATGATGTCACATATCTGACCCTTGTGTACAGAAGGGCAATTCATTATTCATTATTTGGTCTTCAGAAGCTAAACATATACTGCCACTACAGGAGAACTTGATTCTTCAAAAACACTCCAGATAAGCAATCTTAAAACCCTACAGCTTCATAATTTCTGAAATTAGTATATTCAAAAATTCTAATGAAACTCAAATTTCCGTAAGTTTTGATGAAAATCACATTTTGAATTGTCCTTGTGCAGTACCAAGTACTCCATTGAAGAGTCAAATCTGTGTCACGTTTGGCTTGGCATCACATAACTGAGGGACTCTACCCAAACACTCTGATGCCCTCCAATGACAAGGTGTCCTTTTTCCACAATGGAAGTAATTTATATTCATGTACCACAAACTTCAGGAGAGTAGCATCTTGAAGCTACTGTCTAGATGGCATTGCCAATCTGATAGAAAACTCCAGAAGTCCTTCTGTCTTCATGTAGTGCTATCGTCATCGATATAGCTAAAATAAATAATAATAATAAAACCAAAACAGAAACAGAAAAAACAACAACAACAAAAACCCACAAAACAATATATTGCATAGATCTGTAATTCATTATCAAGCCATCTCCCTCTGCTTTTTTCATTAGAGTATCTGCTGTCAATTTCAGAAGAGTGGACGAGAGTGTTCATAGCATTTAAACATTTTTATGGAATATACTTCAAATACTTTCAAATGCCAAAAAAGGAAGTATTTTCCATTTACTTAATATACCATTAAAGGCACCTTTAGAAAAGCAAACAATTGCATTAAGGCTGAGAGCATGTGCGCCAACTTTCAGCCAGAGGCAAATTATTCACTCAAATGATTAAAGTCCTACAAATAAGATTTTTACAAAAGAACACATGACAAACTGTTATAGCTAGGAATAAAACAACTGTGTATGATTTTGAATTATTTTTGTCCTTTTTGATCCAGAATTTAATGAAGAACTCTTTATCAACATAACATGGAATTCCTCTTAGCTGCTGTTGGATTCTTTCTTTTTAATTACAGATTTTCAAAAGAAAACTAAATTCCATTCACAGTTGAGACAAAGCAACATTTAAATTCATTCTCTTATTTTCTGAGTGTACACTGATTGGAGGGAATAATAAAGAGATGCCTATACATGAAGAACTGATGCCAGCATCCCAGGATTATTAATCAGAAAGGAAGATATTTTTACAAGATAATTTACTAATATGTGGCTTGTCTACACAATGAAAGAGAGAAGGTTTCCAGGCTTGTGTTATATCCACACTGTATTCACATTATATTTGTTCAGAAGTTCTACCAGTGTTCTTCCAAATCCAAAGCACAGCCATAAGAGCTGGCAGGAGAGAAGGCCCTGGAACAGTGCATCTAGACCTCACCATTAAAACATATGCAAGGTGTTTCAAGCACTGAGTTGTGAAAACACTTAATAAATGAAACTAGACTAGTAAATTATTAAAAAACTTCTATTCAGATGCATCTCTGCCACAGCAGTAATAAAATGGGGAAAGGGAATTACATTGTAATTTGACAACATAGGACAATCTAATATGATGATGCTTTGACTGAGGCTGCACTGACCCCAGCAGTATAACCATTACAGATTTTTATATGCTATTCGCAACTCACCCACTACCATTTACATTGACATATACTCTCAGACTGAAAATTATTCCTTTTAATTGAAATGAGGTTAGTATCATTTTAGTTAGAGACATGAAAACTTTGTAACATATCAGACTATTTTCTTTCCATAGCTCAGGTTATATTCAAAGCATTGTGCATATATATATATATATATATTTGTAGTGAGGTAGTTTACAAATAATGTGACTGGCTATCACATAGCCTTCAAAAAAAACACAAACAAACAAGCAAACAAAAAAACAACGAAACAAACAAACAAACAAACAAACAAAAACTATGAGAAAAGAAAATAGGTCACAGAGCTGAATGCCAGGAAAAATGCAAGTTTTTTGATTAGGCAAAACCTGCCTAATCATCAAGGCACTACAGAGACTTACTTCTACACTGCCACAGACCATCTATTAAACTTGAGAACAGCAAGCTCAGATTCACCACCTAAAGGATGTAGATGGTCACACCTGCAAGACAAACATTTCACCAGATCAAACATCCAGGGCTCTGTTCTCATTCACATGGGAGCCTTCCTTACACATGGCCAAAGTCAGAATATCTGTTTACTGAATTTCTTTACTGCCAGAGAGAAATGTGAGTGTACATTAATGCAAATGAGACTTCACCCCTCAAATTAAAAACTGCTTGCTTTAGATAGTGTTGTGCTCACCCTGAAGAAGTTAGAGACACATGAACATGTTTAATTTTCTTATAAAGCCATTTACCATCAGATTATGTGTGCGTGTGCATGTGCTATATTTTGCTTTTAATAGTGCTATCCTGAAAACACTGGATAATTACTTTTTTCAGCTGACTCAGAGAGCAGGTATTGCAGCATAGGGAACAGCTGTGCGGATTTTCCCCTCCAATAGTTCCAGAGTAAAGTCATACTCAGTAACAGATTGCTTGACTAAACTGGGTTACAGATCTTCATCAGATAATCTCCTATCTCAGACTCCAAAATTTTTAATTGCTCAACTGTGGCAAGAGGTATCTAAGAACTTACTTAAAAAGTAGACTTACTTAAAAGTCTTAAAAGTCAGTTGTGTCCAGAACTATTCTTTAAATTAATTATCTGGAAAAAATAAACAAAATTACTATGTGTGTTTATGCATATATATTTGTATACATACACACGTAAAAATGTATATCTATAGTATTAATATACAATATATATTTACACATTTATGTAAATGCACATAGGTACTCATTTAGCTTAAATAAAAAGAGATGGCAATATGAAAACAATCCACAGATTGGCTTCACATGCACTTAGTGTGAGCATCAGAATGGATCAGTTCAATAGTCTATGTCTCTGCACAATCATCTAGTCAAATAACTCCTCCTGTAAGATGTATTATCTGCTCTTTGAAGAATCATATATCAAAAATTCTAGACTACAATCTAATTTAGGCAAAGGCACACAAGTGAAAGTGAAGAAAAAGGTATAAAGAGATTACGCAACAAGTCCAAAGCTACATAGTTGAGACTGTGGTGGAACTGAGAAGAGATTACAAGATCCAGACTCCCACGTACACTATATTATGATTTATTTCAGACCAAACCTCCACCCACTGCTGTGGATATCAACAAATATGTCTGCTCAACAAATTTGTGGAACCAGTCTCTTCATTTAGCCAAAGGGGCCATCTTAATTTAAAAGATAATTCACAAATAAGTCATTGTGGATGGATATCGTGTAATTTACAAAAAAAAAAAAAGTAATAAAAATACAAAAAAGCATTTTCCTCTCAATCATAAATCAATTGTAACCCCCCCCCCCCTTTTTTTTCTTGGTGAGGTGAACACAGAGTAGGAAGATACAATAGAAAAAATAATTTTTGAATAAAATTTAACTTGAAAAAAAAAATTAAGGGTTATTTTTACACAGTTGATTGCATCAATGAACAACTCTAAATGCTATGAAGGTAGATTTAATGCTAGCATATTTATAATGTTATTTTATTCACATATTTCTTTTGTAACTCTGTCACTAAGGATTGAATCAGATACATACAACTTCATCCTTACGCTGCTAGCTGTGCAATGAGAAATGTATTTTTGCCTTCTGATTGCAGTAAAACAAAATGAAATATATTACCTGTCTGTTCTACTATGATTAACAAATGCAGTGACTGTGAAATATGACATGTATGGCTACTTTTCACAGAAATGTCTTGCACACGTGGAACTTTGTCATACACATACCAAAGACTTCCAGAGTGTTCAAAAGCTGCATGTACATCTGTGGATCCAAATAGGTAAAGTATGTGCCTTACCATAACTTATAGTTAAACACAGCAGGTAGTTTGTGATAAGTGTAATTAAAGGAAAAGAGCATATAGTGCACCTGAAAATTTCCATCCCTAAGCACTGGAGGTTTTAACAAATAATAAAAATAAACAAAACAATAATAAAAAAATCACAAACAAGCCACACCTGTTTCCATTCTTCCTTTCTACTGTCATCTGAAGATTATTTTAGAGATGCACAAGTGAGGGAAAAAAAAAGAAAAAAACTGAAATGAAGAATCAAATGTTAAATTTATCTTCAGATTAAATGCAGATTGCACTTGAAAAGTTAAAAAAAAAAGATTTTATGCAAGATTATGCAGTGATCCTGTTACTATAATGTAGGAGTAACATGAAAAAATATGACACTGATGCCACCTTAACCAGAAGACAAATTCCAAATACACAAGATAACCTGTTACAAAGTCTAGCTCCCTTTTGAAGCCCCTGCATAAAGATGGCATATCCCTTACATCAATACTTAAAGCCTAAAAATATCAAACAAATTTAGAGAACGCTTCACTCACAATGTAACTGTGTGCAAATGACAGGCTCCCAAGGACCCACAAGGACCCACAGTCTTATATCTTATGTATAAACATGAAAGTTCTTTTTCTTTGGGGGAGAGGGGGATTGGAAGTGTTAAAATTACCCCCGACACACCACTTGGATATCTAATTGTATACCATTTATGTCAATGGTACATTTTTCCTCAATTTCAAAAGGAGCTGGCATACACTGAAAGCAAGCAGTAAGGGTAGCTTCATATCAAAGGGACTCAGTACAAAATCTGTGGCTTTGGAGGCATAATGGGAATCCTTAATTCACTACAAGTGTAACACAAAGTTAAGATCCCTTAGAAACAGAAGAAATTACCACTCTAACTCATGCCAGATGCTGCTGTGGTGCTGTGATGTGATGCAAAGAGAGGGATTCTCCTGGTGGCTTAAAGTAATTTTGAAATTGCTGGTAATACTGTACATGCACAGACAAAAGCATCAAAGATGTAGCCAGAAAAGGCAACAGGAAACAAGGAAATATCAGAGGAACACTTGTAATACAAGCATAAAAGAAAGCTCAGAAAGCGCATGTCAAGCTCAATCTTGACACTAAGGAGAATTTTGAGAATACAGAATAAAGTGACTGCTTCTTTTATTATTCCTATTCTTTTTTCATTTCAGGAAGATGCAATTTTATGAAGATTTGTTTTGGAAACAAAGATCCATCAAAGATTATAGTCAGCTCACTTAACACTTTTTCTTCCCAATATCCTATAAGACTTCAAATATTTACCATCTAGTTTAAAAGCATATGGTATATACTCCCTTTTGGATACAGCTGAAATAGCACTAAATATTACACTGATCCTAATTATGCTTCTGATATTATTGAGGTGCAAAGAAAACATGACACCTAAACCACGCATGAGCATCCAAATCAACCTTTGAAATAGCTAGTTACAGCTCTGTCAAACTGCTTATCAAGAGTGCCACTGCTTTGCCATTGTAGACACTGCAAAACCATGCTGAAAGCTCCAAAGGAAGCACTATGGAGAGGAAATTACATAGCCTGTCCTCTTGACCAGTTGTTTGCTGCGGGTTCAGCTAACGCCATAGGCTTTTGTCAGCTGGCAGTATCCACAGTGTAAAATGTCATTCAGCTTCACTGTCGCAATCACTGTGCTCTACAGAGCAGAAAATTAAGTTTGACAGATTTGAAGGAGGTTCTTGTAATTTGCTATAATTTATATAAATCATTATACATATGGCTTTAAAATCTCATCTGTAACTTCCAAACTATTACTTGAGTCAGTGTGGTTATTTTACAACCTAACAGAAAAAAAGTAAGTTTAGATCAAATACTCATTTTCATTCTTGTGGACAGAAACATTGTCATCATTCCTATCTTGAAATGTTCCATCTTTAAACTAATTTTTGGAGGAGCTTAATTTTTATATCATCCAGCCCTGAATAAAATTACATTGACTCATAATCTTTTTTATTTTTATTGTAACTGGCTAAGACTTTTCTGATGGAACTGCTTCTCATTGGCAACAGCTGATTTTTATGAGGCTTTTTAGTATGAAATAAGTCATGAAACCTGGCTTTTTTTTTTTAAATAAAAAATTAAAGCTGCATTCTACTGTATTCTGTCTGGAGGACATTACTTTTGGATGCTATAGCCACTGTGGTGGAAACTTGGAAGCCAAGCCTCTCCAGCACTTTGGGCATACAAACTGTCCAAATTCTGGAAAACACAGAACATTCTGCCATGGGAAGCACTGTCCTTCCAGGGTTCCCAGGGCTGCTGCAACGTACCCTACCTATGAAAGCATTTTTCAGGTTACCGACTCCAATATACTTGACAAGTCCTATCTGCATTGTCAAATCATTTCACTTAATGCTTCATCGCAAAGCCCTTGACCTCTCAGTGTCCACACTGCGTACATACTTGCTTGCATACAGACTCCAACTTAGAGCAATCCAGGAAGTTCCCTTGGTGAGGAAACCTGAGCACAGGAGAAAAGATGATTATACATTATATATAAAGCTATATATTATATATATATTTATATATACATAATATGAGAAAAGATGTCAAAAGACCTGTACCCTTTGGTTTGTACAGGCACAGGCCAGTTCACATCCATCACTAAGTCTTGCTTCTTGCCCCAAATTCATAGTTTCCAGAGAGTGGACTCCATTGTGCAGTCTTCTTCCTTGGACGTATCCAAAACTCATCTGGACATGGTCCAGGGCAATCTGCTCTAGCTGACCCTGCTTGCGCAGAGATGTTGGAGCAGAAGGCCTCCAGAGGTCCCTTACAGCCTCAACCATTCTGTGATTTGGTGATACCAAAGAGCCTCCCAAGAGCAGGGCACCTCAGTCTTCAGCTATCCATCTTGAAGTGGATACTCCACAGCTCCAAAGTTTTCCATTGGGCCAACGTACCAATTCTAAACAGTTCAGTTGCAACAAAGAAGTCAAGGTTGGAAGCAAGGACTGTGATAATGCACTTAGATGCTATACTGAAAGTGTCACTGGACAGATACTGTCTTCTTAGACCCCCTTTGTATATCTAGTATTGAGGACACTAGTTTGATTAAAAGCTGTAAAAGGCTTTGATGGAGTGCACCGCAGCCTCCATTAAGCCTTTAATATATACACCAATGGTGTGTTGCTTTTCTTCCATATTATCCACCAGCTTGTCTTATTTTTATGATAGTGAACAGCTAAAATCCTAACATATTAAGTAGTACCTATTAAGTAGTACCTACTAGTATTAAGTAGTAACTGATTCAATTTGAGTTCAAAAGATTTGGACACAATCAGATATACTTGATCCTTCAACAAAAAGTGTCTGTAATGAGATAATACATACAGCAAGAGTACATATTGCTCTCTAGTGATAGTTATTTGCAGATGAAGAGGCAAAAATAGAGCCTCATTTCACATGATCTTCAAGACCTTGGTAATTTTCTGGTTACTAAGAACTCGAACAGAACAGTATTTCAAGTCTGGTGCTCATCTCATGGTTTTAGTAACATAGTGACTAAATGAAAATACAGACTGCTATTAACAACTTGGCTAAAGTTTCAGCAAGTATCACAAAACCAGAACACAGAACTCCTGTTACCGCTTTTCCCTCAAAAGCTAAAATCTCTAAACCTCTTCATCCAAACATAAATGGTCTAGTTACTGTTGGTACATTTTTTTTTTTTTTTTTAAGATTCTCCACAGTTATGATGACTTCTGAAATTGGAATTTTACTTAGCATCTTCCGGTGTTTAACTATTCATTTTGTAAGCTGGCCAATCAGCCCAAAGAAGTTACATTTCAGAAGAGAACATAACACTGGCAACTGTAATAGTAAGCCTTAAAGATATCTAAAATGTGAACTAAAGGTAGAATTAAACTAATTGATTGAATCTAGTTGATTGAAGCAAAACCTACTAGTTATAGTTCAACCAGTACTCGGAATTCCAAGCCACTGGCATGCACACATCAGCTCAGACAGCAGAAATTGTAACTACTGAGCTACAGGATGCAGGCTACTGCCATTGACTGTCAGCTTTTATTATTCCCCAGGCAGTTCCATGGGGAACAAAGAAGGTGTGCTGTAAAGGTATTGGTAGGAAATTTCATTTCCAGTGGGAATTTCCTTCAGTTCAGGAAATAAGAAATGTGAACACCTGTCCTTACCTTTCAAATTGCAGTCACAATGAGGAGTGTTGCCAGATTTAGGCATCCAGTTCTGCCTGCATTCCCACCTGATGCCCTGGTACACAACCTACTTCTCAAAATAAAAACTAAGTATTGCACAGTAGTGTCCTACTCAGTTCCTGTCAACGTGGTGACTGATTTTTTAACAAAGAATACAGAAATCAGACACCTAAAATAGCTACCTGCTCTACTCTATCTCATTTGTTTTTGTACACCTGAATGCAGATTGTACACACAGCTTGATTAGTCCTGCTGTGTACTTCTCAGGGTACTGTAATAGGTTCAGATGCAAATCAGAGAGCCACTTCTGAGGTGCATCGAAACTTGGGAATGATTTCCTGAGATTTTTTTTTCTTTTTTTTTTTTTTTTGGGGGGGGGAGGGCAGCAGCACTATCCAGTGTTTTGGAACTCCATATGAGCTTTCCCAAATAAAAAAATTACACTCAGAAGCTGCTGATCCATTGGTCAGCACAAGGAAGGTCACATGAGAGCCAAAAAGCAGCCTCCCTTGTCCTCAAGTGTGTTCATTTCAAAGAAACATGAAAAAGAAACCTGACGGAATGACAGAAGAATGGAAATACAGGTAAGTATCACTATTTCTGTAATAGTACTTGTCTCTTTCTTTAAACATTGGTCTTTAAGATTGCAGACTTTAGATATGGGAAAAGGACTTATGCCTGCATAGAAACACGAGGAAAGGATGCCATTTGTTCTGTGTCCTGCCTTGCAAGAAATATTGTGAACAGAATGTAGAAGCATCCCCTGTAATAACTGCTGAAATGTCTTCATTTGATTAGATCCTTACACGTGATTTTTGACTGCTTAAAATAGTTAAAAGTTCCTCCAGAATTTGTTCCTCCAGAACAAATCTCTTTCATACACACTCCAAACAAGCAACAACAGTGAGTTACTCATTATTTTGGGTTGTAATGGGTACGAATACTTAACAAAGGAAGAAAGGAAAAGCAGAAAATGTCACACACATCTCCTGCTCCCCATCCATAGTTCAGGCACCATAAAATGTTCCAAGGCATATTTTGCCCTAGCAACACAGAGCAAGTGCCTCTAGTTTGCCTGAGAATGTCAAACACAACCAGAGAGCTGAGAACTCTGAGAATCCACCCTCCTATCCCCCACACAGGAAGCTGTGTAGCACAGCTTTAGGCACAGCAACAGTTTCATGTAATTAACAGACCTATTTTTCAATCTGGTTCTGAATTTGTTTCCATCATCCCTCACTAGCCCTGGTACAAATTCAGAGATTTTTTTTTCTTTGTACAACCATCAAGATAGAAGTTACATCCACATATAAAACATGAATACTTTGTATTTATGCTTAAAGCTTCTTATTTACTCCAAACACAGTCAAATTTCTCTTCAATAATAAATATTTATTATTTTGGGGCAGGGCTAGGGGAAAAAGTGATTCTCAGCAGAGCTACTGGAGAGCCACACACACAGCCAGGTTTATGACCATCAGTTCAATATATCTTTTGATTTTTCACCTCAGGCCATTATGTTTGCTCACTTTTATCAATTCACAAAATTTGGGAGTCAGACTTTATTCTCCAATCCTCCAGTGTGCCTGAGTTGACTTATGTGTTCTCTTGCTTTCTATGAAAACCTGATTTAAATTAAAAACACACAATTTAAGATAAATGGGGGAAAAGCTATAGAAGAAATGGAGAACATTACAGCATGCAAAAACCTCACATACCATTATTATGAAACAGATTTTTTTGGATTAACAAAATTTAAGACTTACGAGAAATTAAATGAAAAAGCTAACTAAATAAAATTGCCTGTGGAAAGCCATGACCTGGAAATGTTATTTATAAGATTATAATTTGTTATTACCACTTCTGCTATTACTACCAATAAAAAATATAAAAAATCATCCACTGCCCTTTCCTGGATGGAACTGTTAGCCATGCTTGTTTTCTCTAGGAGAAGAGGCAATATGTACTTTGTCTTCTAATCAGTCAGTCTGCCCCTTCTGTTCATTATTATCTGATAAATTCCTCCCCAAAATACATGTACCCCATTTTAGGCTGCAACCTGTTTCTCATGTCTCAGACTGCAAATGTAAGTTAAACACGTCTTAAATCCTGCAGCATTTTGTGTATTTTTCAACTGGAATTAAATGTGTTCATTTGGCTGTCCTAAAGGTTTAAAAGTTGTCTTTGTGGGTTGATATTAATTCACTTTCTGTCTTCTGTATAAACTAGATCTGAAAAATCTTTCTGTTACCAGTCCTGTACCTCAGTCTGGAATCCTATAAACACTGAGTCTCGTCTTGCTTTGCATCATTACTTGGCAATTTAGGTTGTGCAAGCTATATAGGAATGGTATGTGCAAGATATTTCAGCTTACTTATGTTCAATCCACTAGCTGCAAAAGATCGTTAAGGTATTGGTTATTTTTAACAGGTGCTATACGAACAAGTATCCCTATGTTAAAATGTGAAGATGGCAAAGTCACTCATTCAAATGTTTTGAATTGCCTAAATTAATTACTGCTGTTTTCACCCTTATGTTCCAAAGCAGCTGAGAGTACTTAGTGCTTCTGTAAATTTCAAGACTTTCTCAAGATAAGCAACCAACTACCAAAAAGCTCACTTAACTGTTATGACGTACCATCACTTTGGCAGAGTCAGATGTAAAACACAGCTCTGAAAATCAGTTCACTCATCCCAGCCATGCATTAGTCTTTGTCTTTCCTCAAGTTTCTTGTCTCATTAAGTACATGTTCTCTTGTGTGTGCAGCTTCTACAGGTCAGGGCTTCTCTATCAGAAACCTTGAGTAAAGTATCACTTGTCCTGCCCGTTGGTGCCTCAACCACTTCTATCTTCCCTACAGCAAGCAAACCTCTCACACAAATCCTGCCCTGTTCCATAGCTTCTTGACTGTTGTCATCCCCAATCTCTTCATCGCAGTCTCAATTCCTTCAATTGAAAAGTCGTAGCGCCCTGCTGGGCTTTGTCCAAGTGCCCCGCTGGGCTTTGTCCAAGTCTTTTTAATGTCACAGAACAGGTTAATCTGTGCATGCTAAAGAAAATTAAAACAACTGTCAGTCAAGCAGAAAAACAAAAAAATATTCATCACTTGGTATTATCACCAACAGCACATGTGCACATATGACTAAGACATGAGGGAGGAGAACCATATGTACCTATTTGCAATGTGGACCTAGAGAAGTTTTCCAAATTAGGTCACAGATGACAGGAGTATCAATGTAATATACACATTCACATAGATTCAGACACAGTATTTTTATAGTCCTATGGGAGATTATGATGAGTACTTCTGCGGAATTCATGCAATATGGTTTTTCAAAAGACTGCAATAACATTATAGAAGAAAAAAAAAAAGTAGTTTCCATTCTACCACCTAGGGAATATTATCCAAGCTGGAGTTACTCTACTGTTTCTTGTCAAACAACTACCATTAAAGGATCAGTAAATTTATAATTTATGTCTGACTGCCATGTTGCCAGCTTTTTTTTTCTAGAAATAGACATTACAGAGTTTAGCCATCTCTTCTTACCTTCCACTTGGATCACTTCAATCTGCGCTGAACTTAAAAAGTATTTGAAAAAATAATCTAGTATGAAAGTATGCAATATTTTAGAGGCAAAACCTATTGGAAACAGCCATCTGTGCTTGATAATGACTGGAAAATCTAGAAAAAATTTGTTCCTTCTCTCTTCTCACCTTTTTTTTTTTTTCCCCAAAATATTGCTTGGATTTCTTTTTTCTTTTCTTTTTTTTTTTTTTTTTTTAACTAGTCCTACTAATTTTACCATAACTGCAGTGGATTTCTCTTCACTACTAGTTGTGGGAAAAACACAGAGCTTTACAGAAAAAACTGCTGTGATAGTGTGATAGTCTACACAATACTATTTGTCTTGATCAGAGACCCTGACATCCCTTTGCACCTTCATGTCCCTTTTGTATTAGCTATCCCATCTCTTCTAACCTCTCGCTCCAATATCTCCCTTTATCTTTTTTTCTCATTATATATCTCCACCACTGAGACAATGCAAGCAGTCAAGAAGCCAACGTCTTGATTTAGGTAGGATGTAGCTTCTAGGAAAAGCGTCTTCACCAAAAACCTACTTCAGTGAAATAACTGAATTCTTTTCTTATTCTGATAAGGTTTAAATTTGCTGGCTGCTCAACACAGTGCAAGACTTCTTTCAGGTTTTTGAAGAAGATATCATTTATTATTAGGGGATTGCTGTCAGTTTTAAGTAAACAGTCAGCTATGGTGCTAAAAATGATTTCTTTATTAAGAAGTAGACATTTTTTTTTTCTCAAACACATACCAAACAGTGGATGACATCATGTTTTCTTTAAGCTAAAAAGACATTTCTAAGGAGCAGATCAATGATTTCAGTGGAAAAAACAAAAACATGAAGACTCATCACTTCCAAGATATCTGAGCATTCATCAGGTCTGTAGACCTTAAATGATTACAGATATATCTGATTAGACAAGAAAAGACATGTTTACTTTTTCAGTACCTTAGTGTAAGTGTCTTGGCAAACATTAATTGTTTCCATAAACACTTCTTCCCATTATATAGGAAAAACTTTAAATATCTTAAAAGCTCCTTGTATTTATATTTAATTATGATTTAATATAAGCTTGATTGACAAAAGTAAAAAAAGAATCAGAAGAATACAAAACTATTCAATATTCTAGGTTTGGTTACCTTTAAAAAAATTAACTGTGTATTTTTGAGGAAACAAACCAAAAGATAAATTTGTATTATATTCTCCAAAAACATAAATCCACTTCTAAAAGTTTTGCTATAGTATCTCAAAAATTTCTTCTCACATTGACACCTAGTTTTACTGAGGTTAGCTTTAAGGTCTATAGCTATTTCATCATGATGATATCAATGGAACAAATGGACACCAATGACAATATATTCCTAAGACACTTCCCTTCTTTCCATAAAAGTTAACGGTGTCATGAATCCTACTGAAAATCCTGTATTTGAAATTTATGACATGGCAAAAACATAGATTTACTCTGTAAGAAGATCTTCATAGTAGTCTATTTGAAGCACTCACAAAACATCCCTGATCATTCCTGAACATTATCAACAGTAGAATTAAACAACAATTCCAAACACATAAAGAAAAAGATCAAGTATGTGTACAAACATTGAAGGAAATTCATCTTCTAAAAAAACCATAAAGAGACATATACTATGAATACGTGTACACATTACACATACTTATAATACAGATGAATAAACCCCAAATAGACCTTTTTCAACAAGCAAAAACATACTTTACTCTGTATGCACAGGCACCCCAGCTGGACTATGTAGATGAACATAACAAAAGTGAATTGCATGAATATTCACTTAATATCCAAAGAAGTTATTCGGTTCAATCTGGTGATATTACTCTGCATCCACCATGCAAAGCATTTTTCTCTGAATTGGACTATATTCTGTAAATCCAAGTCACAAAACCTTTAATCTTTAACATTTTGAAGCTTTTATTTGAAGACAAGGAACATTCATATAGAAAATAAAAAGGACACTTTTATGTTGCAACACCAGTTAATCTCACTAGATTAAAGTGATGAAACATCCTATAGGACTGACTAAATACTTACATATTCCATGGTCATTTTGTGTTACTGGAGGCCTTTCTTTTCACATTCCTACTAAGAGCTTCTTTCTACAGATAACTTAAGTGGGAAATACTTCCAAGCATTCAAATACTAAATATCCATTTTAGATGCACAAGATATCATTAAATTACTTGCATACTGTATTATTTCACTTAATACAAAGCATACACTGAATATTTTACTGCCTGTTTCTACTCCCTTCCTTCGAAATATTTAAAGAAACATTGGCAACTCCTGTTTGAAGTTTGTATGAAGTATTTCAATGTACATGCACTCCCTTGGCTGACTTAAATTATAAGAGACTCCAAACCACTTCAGAGAGACTTCAAGACCACCAACTTCAAAACCACGGACTGAAAACTAATCTCAAACACTGAGCAAGTGTAACAGATTGTGTAACTACACCTCCAGAAGAAAAGCATTAGAGATGCACCAGGAAAAACAGACTAAACTGCTGCAAAATATCTACAGAACATTAGGCGTCATGTTAACTCAAGCATGTTCCTTTTTTTTTGCAGGACAATAGCCCAAGTCAGGCTTCACTCTGATGCACCATGTTAAACACAAAACCCAGTGATCTTGGAGCTCCCTGGCATGCAGCAACATTTTAGTGGGGTAAGTCTCTCAAGACAATGGATGCTGTAGTTCAATTACCAGCCTGGCACCAAAGAAATTCCCTGCCATGGACACACTTTTGCGGTTAGAGAGAGCTGGTCCACTTAAATCCAGGGCTCCTTCCCCAAATGTCCAAGCTCCCAGCTGCATCCCACTATTTTCTGATGTCCAAATGCAGTCTGTTGACCACAGGACACCCCATTGTTACCAGACATTAGACATTGACCATCCATACATCTAAGGCCTGGTGAGACAAAGACTGCTTAGACTATCCATTCAAATTTCAAGACAGTAGAAAAATAAACATTTATGCTGGTGCAATGGAGAAGTTGTAAAACCCTTTTTCATGCACTGAAAGAGTGTCCTTGTTGAGAGAAAAATCCCTCTTGTCCCCTAACAGGTGATCACTTAATATGCATAATTTTAAGACCACTGACCTACCTGAGAGCAGAACGGTGGAAGCAGGTGTGACCTCTTTCTGAATCTGGACAAAATTAATACAATCCAAGTGCCTCCAGGGAGTCAGATTTTCTGGCTAAAGTCATCTGTTGCTTGCTATCTTTGTATCACTTTGGTACAGGCATTTGCTCTACATTTTGTTAAGTCCTTCATCCCGTTAGTAGTTATTCATCTTCTAGATTTTAAATAGTTCACTTAAGAGAGTAGAAAGGGAAACACATGCCTATACACAGTGAGCATCCCCAAAGTACTACAACTATGAACAATATAGCAGGCCTGTATCTCCAGTTAAAAAAAAAAAAAAAAAAGAAAAAAGGCGCAAACCACTCTGCCCCTAGTTTTGACTGCATTCTTTGTTTTGGGCCAAATCCATGGCTGTAAATAATTGTGCCCTGCTAATGCCATTTTGGTGTGATCCTGCATGAAAGCAGCACAACTTTGGGAAGCTCAATGAAGACAGTGAAAAAGGGTAGTTTTCTCACAGCATGCCTACGCGCACACACCACGTTGCTCATATATTGGTGTGCACACACAAATCCTGCTGAGCTGCTGCCCAATATTCTGTGAAAATTAATGTGAGTCTCATTTACCCAAGTCCCTTTGCAAAGTAATCTGATTACCTTCTATGATTTTATTTACAATGTTATGAATTCAAAGAAAAATAATTACAGCTTGATTATACAAGTTTTGCACTAGTTCTAACTAGTTCACTAGTTGCTATATTTTAGTTCCATGACCTATTCCACATCATTGTATCAATATTGATTAAAAAAATTCAACTTTTCTTGAAATGCTGTCCTCCTCTCCCCTGAACACGGTTCTGTTTGTTCCTGCCTGACAAAACAGAGTGCATCAAAAGAAAGTAATAACATATTTTGGCAGATACAGCTGATATAAAAAGCATCTACCTTCAGATTTGAGGACAGTAAACTAAGATTAAGTTCATTGTGTCCTAGCCAAGAAAACCTACACAGAGTCACACTTACAGTGAAAGCAAAGTTGGAAGCTTAGCTTCTTCATAAATTTCAGTTTCATAAATTTCATATTTTTTTTTCATAAATTTCAATAAAGCTAAAATTCTAAGGAAGGGAAAATAGATTTCTAATTAGGCTGTGTAATTGTTTAAAAACAAGTTAGAAGTAGCCACTCAGTCACTTCTGAACTTGTCACAGGTGTCTAGTTTTATGCATGTCTATCTTCCAACTGAACTCCAAATTTTTTTTAAGAGTGCTTTACAGTCTACTTCAATCATTCAGGATCAACCTGAATCATTCAAGTCCACTGACTTTTTTTTTCTTTAACTTTGAGAGCACTCACAAAAGGATTTATGAAAAGAACATTTTCTCTCATTGTGTCTGAGTGATCTGGGTATAAAACATAACAGTGAGAGGAGGAGATGGGATTTTCTCAAGCTGCAGGGAAGTCTCTGACTGACACAGGAGAATCATTAAAGCACAGGAAGTGTTTCAGATATGGCAACTCAGGACTGTTATGTGAACTTGCAAGTGCTTTCCGTTAAAGACAGACTGAAGTCAGTGGGATGCCCCACATGTTCTGGTTTCCATGTGGACTCCAGTATACTTCAGCATTTAAAATGAGCATTGTCTAATCTTTTCTACCATGTTGATGCAGAGTTTAGACATGGGGCTGAAGCTCTTTTAAAGTTCTCTCTAAAGCCATGTGCCTTACTGCTTTGTAGTTCAAGAACTAATGACAACATGCATACATCATCAATCAACCTGTCAGAAGCACCCCCAACAACTCAGAGGCAATCTCATCATGGAAGGTTTTGCTCTTTATGGACTGTTGTCTGTACCTTTCAACAGGCACCTGAAATCTTTGAGCCTGCTTTACAGTCAGAACTGATTTCTTTCACTTCTTCACTTCTCAATTATTTGCTGCTATTTTTACATTAGCATTTTCCTCTCTCAAAAATTAAATAAAATCAAAACCAAAAACCCATAACCAACCAAAAACAACAAAAAAACACAACCAAATAAAAAACCTACCCTAAATTCCCATTGAAGATGTGATATTTTAAACTGCACGTATGTATTTAAGCACATACTTGACATAAGTGTATGCTGCCTAAATAAGTAAGCAGAAACAATTGTAACTTCACAAATTATCCTAAATCTAATTCAAAAGGGAACATGACTATTAAAGCTATTATTCTCAGCAACCACCTTTTAGAATAACTGAAGATTATTTGAAGTCAGCTGTATTTGCCCTTGAATAAACCTGGAAGGTTTCCTGAAGCGCTCAGCATTCTTCCTAGTTCTTCTAACAGTGATATCAACAACATCAGTTCTATGTGAACTGATGAAAAATACTTTTATTTGCCTATGATCTTGAGATAGAAAAAAATAAATTTCTCTTGTCAGGTATGGGTATAACTCTATTTACATCCATTTAAGTATTACTGATCAGTATGCTGTAATAATTTTAGAAAAGTTTAAATTCTGTATCTTTAATATTGTACATCTCCTGCAACACTAAGAGCAGACCTTATTTGATACCTGAGAATTCATGCAATAATTTTATATAGCTGAACACATAAAGGATGAAGACTATACAGTCTAGCCTAAACTGCAAAGTCAAACAACTGTGAAAAAACTGATCAAACCAATGCGTGAAAAAAACCTCAGTGCACACAGTGCAGTTACTTTAAATACTGCATGTGGACACAAGCAATAGTCAGTTGTTAACATACCTGTGCTCCTACATGACATTTCAAAATACATTTTCTCCTGTATTGCTAGTAGTTATTTTTGGTACATCTTCTTATATTGTAAATCTTTCCTCCCCTACCACTTCCACTGTTATCTCGACAGAGCATTTTTTCTTCTGCTCTTAAAATGCGCTTTGAATACAGACAGAACCAAAATCCAGTATCTTTTTGAGAATCAAACCCAGCAGACTATGAGTGTAAGATACGGCCATGCAAATCCAGGGTTATTTGGTGTGACGCTCCTTTGGATTTGTCCCATATGGGAGATAAGAATTTGAATGAGTCTGAGCCAGAGAATAAACCACACTGACAAAGTGGTATGTATGTCACACACACGCGCCTCTTTATTGTTTATACATATATTATTATGTGTACATATGTATATATACACACATATATATAGGAAGGAAAAGTAGCATTAACAGTCTATTCCAAAGCTCAATAAAGTTACTAAGAACATTACCCTATTAAATCTGTGCTTGGAACTGTGAATATGTGAGAACTCGGCAACATGTTTGTATTTTGGGCAAATTTAGAACAAGGCATCAGAAGGTATCATAGAAATGCCAGCTCAATTATTATGAACCATCCTTGCAAGCAAGAAGAGAACTGACACCCCTCAACATATACTGCATAACCACCCAGCCACAGCTGACACATGCCTTGTTGGTTTGAGAAGTGCACTAAGACTTTTTTTTTGTGAATAAGTCCATCTAGCCCATTCTGAACAAGGGGAGCCACAACCTCCTTTCTAGAGCATGACCTTTCAAAAAGTTCATGCTCTGTTACAAATGTGACATTTTCATAACCAGCAAAATAACTTCAAAATGTATTTTACTGTAATGCAAGTCAGACATGTACGTTAGATTTATGCATGAAACTTTCTGAAATACTGATTATGTTATCTGAGAATAAATAGACTAACTTGGAGGAAGAGTCTGAATAAAATAAGATACAACAAGCAATTTGCATTGAAAAGAATAATGGTTAAGATTTGGTAGAAATCTGGTTGCAATGTCTCATAATCATGATTAATTTCACTCACAAAAAAAGCCACTTGAAACAATTTTCTTTACTAACAGAATTCTTTAAAAATCAATTTTATAAAATGTGCTTTGCAAGATTTAAACAGGAAAAAATAAAAAGATCAGGCTATTTGCCTTCACATACAATTTGATCAGATAGCATGTAATAGAGGTGACAAAGCCCTTTGAAGTTTCCTCTGAGACTTACATTTCAGTTAATTTTCTTATGCAAATAAGGGCTAACTAGTTACTTTTTAAATTCCAGCTCTTTTGACTACAAAACCTCTAAATAGATTATTCGTAGCTCTCATGTTTAAGAAGTTTTGAGTGTATTTTCATCTCATCGCACAGACAGCTACATAAAAGCCTCTCATTAAGGATAAACCACCTCTCATCGAAAGAAGAATATATACCTAAGGGTTTCTGAATTAATTTTTTGTTCAGTTATTCATTCAAATTATTTTACATTTTCATAGCACATTAACATAGTCTCTATAACTTCATGGTAAAGACAGATATACTACTTATATACTCATTTGAAAGCAGTAGAATATGGAAACATATGACTATGTATGTAGTGTTAGCACACCCATTAAAAAGCAGCGGGTTGGAAGACGTATCTGGCAAGACACTTTGGTACATGTCAGGACTTCTGTCACAGCTTAAGGATTGTTTACTATTTATCACATCTTTTCTGTTGTTTTGAACACAGATAGAAGTAAACTTAGCCAAACAGAAAATGTAATCCAAAAAGTCACATCTGACATAATAAAAGGAATATTTGATAAAAGCCCTGATGAAAGGGAGAGAGATGGTGCAGAAAGCTTAGACTCAGCTCTTATTAATCCAAAGCTTCACTGTGCTTTGCTGCAGAGTCTATCACACCCTAGAAATACATCATTTCTAGACCAAAAACTTCATTATTATTATTATTAAATTTCAAATAGCATGCAACCAATTTGTCAGTTTGGTGTTATATTTCCCCTTCACATCTACACACAGAGGGAACATGCTCATTTATAAGCTTTCAGTTATAAAAACTAAACTTTTCAGCTTAAATTTAAGATTCCTACATTTTCCTTGGCCCATTCTCACTGGATTAGAAAAATTATCAATTGGACATCAAATCAAATTATGCTTGAAATCTAAACCTGACATAAACCTTTTCCTCTAAATTTACTAATGGGTAAATAAATATGACATGGCAATAGAATGCAAAAGAAATGGAAAAAAAAAAAAAGCAAGCTTTTTTAATATACAGGTATATTTTTTAAATAACCTCATGACCCTCTGAGGCTGAAAAGAGGAGTGAGAAGTAAACCTTTTTATTGTTTGGCTTTTTTTTTTTTTCTTTCCTATAATCCTAGAATTCATTTCATTTCTATGGTAATAGTTAGTGAGAAATTATTAAAATGACTTCCCCTGAGTTGAAGGAGAAGGAGGTTCTTGAGTAGGTCCAGAAAAACCTACTTTGAAACTTCCTCAGAGTAACAACAGTACTTTAAAACAAATTATTCAAAATCTTCTCATGTTGATCTCTCAATGGTTTAAAACAAATACACAAAGAAAGCACTTGACTCAGAAAATCTGCAGATTAGAACAGACTCTTTTGGTGATGAAGGTTTCAGATCTACTGGGTGAACAGCTCTATATTCATTCAGGATGTGATATTGGGCTAAAAACCTCATAACAGGTACTAAAACTTCTCAATTCTCACAAATAGTAGGAAATAAAAGCACACAGTCTATAGGACAGGCCTCTCAAAAACATATGATACTTCATGCTGCTAACAGAACAGCTTGCTATGAAGTTCTGCAAGAATAAGTGCACCTGGGAAGAGGCAACCCTGGCTATACTGCCTGGGGGATGAGGGGCTGGAGAACAGCCCCATGGAAAGTGATCTCAGGGTTTTGGCTGACAGCGTGATGCATATGAGTTAAGTGTGCCCTGACAGTCAAAAGGGCCAAACCATGTCCTGGGATGCATCGAGCACAGCATTGCTAGCCAGTCGAGGGAAGGGATTGTCCTGCTCTGCACTGGTGTGGCCTTACCTCAAGTGCTGTGCACAGTTTTGAGCATCATGGTATAAGAAGGACATAAAATATTAGAGAGTGTCCAAAGGAAGTCTGCAAAGGTGGCGAAGGGTCTGGAGGGGAAGATGTATGAGGAGCAGCTGAGGTCCCTTTTATTGTTCAGCCCAGAGCAGAGTAGACTGAGGGGAGGCCTCATGGCAGCCTGCAGCTCCCTCATTAGGGGAGTGGAGAGGAAGGCGCTGAGCTCTGCTCTCTGGGGACAGTGACAGGACCCGAGGGAATGGCAGGGAGCTGGGACAGGGGAGGGTCAGGCTGGGTGTTAGGAAAAGGTTCTTCACCCAGAGGGTGGTCGGACACTGGGACAGGCTACCCAGGGCAGTGGTCATGGCACTGAGCCTGCCAAGTTCAAGAAGTGTTTGGACAATGCTCTCAGACATGTCACCTGATTTTTGGGCAGTCCTGTGTGGAGCCAGGAGTTGCACTCGATGAACCTTGTGGGTTCCTCACAACTCAGGATATTCTATGACTATATGTGCATCTTCTGAAAGAAGATCAAACCCAGTATTTTTCTTTTTAAAACAAAATATAGGGTAAACAATAAAGAAAAAAGCTTAGAAAACCTGCACAATCAACACAGTAGCAGAATTTTTACAAAGGAATTAAAATTGGGAAGCTAATTAGCTTCTCACTGGAACTGCTAAATGCTCCAGGGCTTACTGAGTTATCACTCACAGCATAGCCAAAAAGGAAGCTGACTAAGAGAATAATATTCAGATACCGATCTGATTTAGAAGCCATTGTCTCCTGTAAGATTAAGTTTTATTTACAACTCCATGAAAATATAATGCATATTTATAAAGCAGGAAAACTGAATTTATAGTATTTTGAAATGCATTTCATGCTTTAAATTGTAATAATTTTGACATTTCAGATTTCATCAATGTGACAAAAAAGAAAATCAATGAGATCCTTAGCTGCTCTGCAACTGTCTCTCAGAATTCTGACAAAATTTAATAAAATCCCGACCACAAAAATAAAGCTTTGTATACTGGCAGCACTTTACCATCCATATACCTTCCATTTCCCAATTGCTGGCAAATAGAAACACCAAAGTAATATTGAACGTAGTGGCTTCACTTGACAACAAACAAGATTTTATTTTATTTTTTAAATAGATACGGAAAACAATTTTTCAATGTCACATTAGAGATCTGGATAACTAACTTCTATTCATTTTAATGGACAACAGAGAAAATTCACAGCTTAGATAGTTAATGTCTAAGATTACAAATGACTCAATTCCATAGGGCAAACCCTCTTCCTACTGGTTTCATTGAATTTTGCATATAAAATTGTTGAAGCCCTTATTGAATTTCACTTCATGTTCAAGTGTGTGCTTTCAATGTATGCACAGTATGTCATTTATCATAAGTGCCTGTGTACACTGAGACTGTAGCTTCAGTCTGGAAGCAAGTAAGTTATAAGCACTCAGATACTCCCTAAAAAGGTTCAGCAGATAGGACACCAGGAAGAGGAACAGTTTTGCACCATGTAACCTTTGGTTGTGTGTACTCTGCCAGCACGAGTCAGAATGGATGTATTGCACATCAAAGCCTTCCAGAATTCATATTCTATCAGGAAAGGTATTTCACTGCACTGGAGCACAGTCTCACAACTATGGAAAAAAGGTTTCTTTCCAGCAGGAAATTTTCTGCCTTGGTCTCAGCTCAGAGGTTTTTTCTTTTCTAATCTGATTCCCTTCAGCTGCTTTCAATTAAAAAACTATTTTAAGCATAAAATTAAAACATAAAATATATTTAAAAAAAATCACAAATTCAAATGAGCTGTCTTCTTACACTTCATGTTATCCAAAAGGCTTATTCTGATTGACTTCTGCTGTTTATTGAGGTGTCAAAAATAAGTAAATATGAATATCAAGGCAGAAAAGAAGCTCACAGCCACTGAAGATAGCAGTAGCAGAATATCAGTGTCCACTTCAACAATGGGCAATAGCTACGGTACTGACTACCACACTTACTGGTAATTAAAAGAAAGCCACACAATTAAGCACCTCAGTGATAATGCTTAAAATTAGAATGATAACCAAAATAGACGTGAAAATGAGGAGAGAAAAAACAAAGGTTATTTTAACCATGTAAGCGAAGTCTACTGTGAAGTCCCCAGGGACAGGAGAAGCTTTCAGCAATATATAAAAACCTCAAGCAAAAGGAGTTCTCCAAAACGTTTTTACACTCAAGCACATACTATACAAGTGAGATCTACAACTTGGCTGAGTGTGGATCAAGAAATGGTTGTGTCTATAAATCACAGTTCAAGACTGCCGAGAGTATGACATTCTGGCCAGATTCTTCTGCTTCCCCCTTCACCCCTCACAAAAGAGAACAAACCAGAGATGTTAAAATATAAAATTCCACATTTTACTATAAAGTCAAAGTTAAGAACATAGATTGCCAAGATAAACAGAAAACATTGTGATTCCACAGGAGGATTAATGCAGTCATATAACCTGACGTAATTTATATATTCAGGATAACTTTGAAAAATTCGTACTCATATAGTTATATTGGAGCTGTCTAACCGCTAAACTTCACAGCCTAGAAAATACTGAAAGCTTATACCTTGTTAATAGGATGCTTGCATACTTCATATATTTATATACAGATAAAATAATCCCTGTATGAATACATATACACATAAAAATGAACTTTGGATACGCACTTTTTCCATAAAAGATATTTAAATAAAAGACTGTTAATCTGTCATTACTGGCAATGTGTCCCAAATCCATGCCATCAAATGTGTTAAAAGAGCTCTTCAAAGGAAGAAGCCATATTCAGCGCAGGTTTAAGAGAGGATATCTAAGTATTATGTGAAAAGATTCAGTGTTTCAACCCCTTGGGACTTTTACTGGCTTCTCAGTCTTCAGGCTCCATACCAAGAGGAAATGACTTTTTTTGGCATCAAAGAAATAAATGAAATCTTTAGTCACTTGTTACTAAGTTATGAGCAGGAACACAATAGCATAAACATTGTCATAGAATAGTAGACTTGGGTTGGAAGGGACCTTTAAATATTACCAAGCTCAGCTCATCTGCCACAATCAGGGACACTTCCCACTAGATGCTCAAAGCCCCATTCAACCTGGCCTCGAACTCTTACAGGGATAGGGCACCCACAACTTCTCTGGGCAACCTGTTCCAGTGCCTCACCACCCTCACAGTAAAGGATTTCTCTCTAATACTAATCTAAATGTACTCTTTTAGTTTAAAAGCATTCCTCCTTGTCCTATCAGTATGCTCCCTGATCCAGCTTTCCTGTAGGCCCACTTTAAGGACTGGAAGGCCCCTCTAAATTCTCCCTGGAGCCTTCTCTTCTCTCTGCTAAAGGACCCCAACTCTCTCAGCCTGTCTTCACAACAGAGGTGCTCCAGCCCTCTGATCATCCTCATGGCCCTTCTGTGGACTTGCTCTAATAGGTCCATATCCTTCTTATGCTGGGCAACCCAGAGCTGAACTCAGTACTCCAGGTATGGTCTCACAAAGGCAGAGTAGACACAGAGAATCATCTCCTTTAGCATGCTAGCTACACTTCTTTTGATGAAGCCCAGAATATGATTGGTTGGGAGAAATAGGAAAACAGCTCACAAACATCAGTAATGCATTTCTGCAGTAACCTGCTTTGTGGGGGCTTGGGCCTGCACTGGCCAGTTCTAGGCTTGTGATTAAAATTGCTAATATTTCCCCAAGATGAGGAGTATTATTTACCAAAAGGTATCTGTGCATGGCTCAAAATATGTATGCAACTAAAGGGGCAATGATACAATGCCACACTGCAGTTCCTAAGCAGGAGATATTCTACAAAGACGGAAGACAACCTGGAGAGGTTTTAAGCTTTTTCTTCTGAAGAGCTATTAAAAAAAAAAAAAAAAAAGTCCTGCGGAAGAACTGTGAAATAGTCTTCATCCCATACTTGGAAATCTGTCATAGAGATTACAGGTAGCCACATAGTATACAAATGAATTGTTCTAGATGATGCAAATGCTGAAGAGCTTATAGAAAAAAAACAATTGTTGATTCTGGGTATTTTTAGTGTTGTAGACATTATTAACAAATTTGAAACACCTTTAAAAAAACAATTCACAACAAAAAATCTTCTGTCAGGAAAATCTGAATTTCTCAGGATTATTTTCTCCCACACATTGTCCTGTTTCAGAAAGCATGAAGGTATACTAAAGAAAGCAGCAATATAAACTTATCCTGTATTCTGCATTACCATAGGCATTCACCATGGCCAAATATCAGATCCAGAATACCAAGACTAAGTGCAAGTTATTCATATACTGCACTATAAAGTTAAATGAAAACTGAATTATATTAAAGCAATTAAAATCTAGGCAGGAATGTTCATAAAAATATTTTGATAGACAAACACTGTATTCTGGAAAGGGTTTTAAATTCAGACTGTAGAGTGCATCTTTTCATTGATGAAACACACAAATATTTGTTAGAACTTGATGTATGTATAGATCCAGTGGCTTTTAGGGGCAAATCCCATGGCATTTATCCAAACACAACTCCCAGTAAAATAAATGATTATTTTCCCTAAAGACTGCAACATTTGGCCCTTAGAAATGGAAAACATTCAACAATAAATAGTTTGGATTAAGTAAATTCAATAGCAAATTAATCTACACAAATACTAAAGAGAAAAACTCCTCTTTTGAATATGTAATTAAAGTTAATATGCCTCTAAAAAGTCGAGTATATTTATATATTAAGTAATAAATTATACATTTAATGAATATCATAGTTTAGCACTTGGAAACCCGGATCATAATAGTTCATAATAGCTACTGGCACAACATAGTTAAACTGTTGATATTTCACTGGAAATCCTGCAGTTCACAGTCTAATATGGTTATAGATGCTCAGGGATAAAATGTTGCATAAGATATTGAAATGGTGAATTCAGAGTGAGGTCTAATAGAATTGAAGCTTTCAAAAAAGATGCTACTATGAAAAACTTTACATATGGATTTGAAACGTTATGCTTATGGATACAAACCTAACCTGGTTTAAATCGTTCTCCTATGTATGCTTTAAAATATGATTGTCACGTCAGCCCCAAAACCATATTCCACTGAAAATTAAAAAGATAATTCCCACTTGAGTCAAAGTAAGCAACAATTTACCATGTTTAATCTTGACATTCAAGGTAAAACTTATATGAAACCTGCATGCTACTATCTACAAATTATGGTACCTACAGAGAACAACTATGAGAATATTCAGAAGCTTGGTTCACATATGCACTAAAAAATCTATGTTCTAGAAAAATAATCTATAAAAGATCGTATTCATCTTTTTCACTGATTTTTCTGTTCTTCCTTCCTTCACTAGGTTCATTACGCATCCTCTACAGCATTATCATTTCTGCCTCCATTGCAACCATTAAAGCATGTTAATATTTTATAATATACTACATTGTCAGCTCTGAAGATTGAGATCTCTGAGGAACCTACACCTCAAAAGTTTTCTCCTACCCAATCTTACACCTTTCAGCATTGTCAGTAGTTTCTCCATTGCCCAAAACCTTGCCCATCTTCACTCTACCTCCAGTTCCTCACCACTCTTCATGTTTCAATAAATAATTTCTCATGTGGCACCATACTGAAGATCAAATTGATTATATCTGCCACATTTTCCTGCATTGAATAATGCTTACTTTTTTTTTTTAAAAAAAAAAGCCCATTTCTTTGACATCATCTGCCTCTGTCAAATCCTTATAAAATTCTATTTAACTTTTTGCACATATTCAATTTATTCTCCCCAGCAATATTTTACCTAAGTATTTATGTACTGCCAAGTCAAAATAAAGGTCTCGCAGTTGCTCATATTATTAAGTAAATGAAAACTACCAACAGGCACTCCATAATACATCATCCTAACTTACAGACATTGATATGTATCTTGTGGTCAGTAACATTTTTGTCATAGAATCATAGACTGATTTGAATTGGACGGGACCTAAAAGATCATCTAATTACAACCTCCCTGCCATGGGGAGATATTACATTAGGTTTCTCAAAGTCCCATCCAACCTGGCCTTGAACACTTGCATAAATAAATGGAGCATCCACAACTTCACTGGAAAACCTGCTCCAGTGCCTTGCCACCCTCTGAGTGAAGAATTTCCCTCTTATATATAATCTAAACCTACCCTCTTTTAGCTTAAAACTGTTACCCCTTGTCCTATTGCTACACTCCCTGACAGAGTCCCTGTAATTCCCCTGGTCTTCCATTTTCCCCCTTCTTAAAAATGGCAGTTGTTTCCCCTTTTCCAGTCACTAGGAACTTCACTGGACTGCCATGATTTCTCAAATGTGATGGATAGTGGCTTAGCCAGTTCCTTTAGGACCCATGGATGCATCTCATCAGGTCCCATTGTCTTGTGTGCTCATTCAGGTTCCTTAGACGGTCTTGAACTTGAAACCCTCTTTCAGTGGGTAGTACTTCATTCTCACAGTTCCTGCCTTTGTATTCTGTGAGTTGGATAGTGTGGCTAGAGCACTTGCCAGTGAAGACAGGCAAAAAAGTCATTGAGTACCTCAGCCTTCTCTATGTCCTGGGTAACCAGGTTTTCCACTTCCTTCATCAGAGGGCCTACATTTTCCCTAGACTTCCTTTTGTCACTGACATACTTGTAGAATTCCATCTTGTTCCCCTTGATGTCCCTGGCCAGATTCAATTCTATCTGGGTTTTAGCTTTCCCACCTTGATTCCTGGCTGCTTGTATAATGTCTCTGTATTCATCCCAGGTTACCTGTCCCTGCTTCCACCCACTGTAGGCTTCCTTTTTGTGTTTAAGTTTGACCAGGAGCTCCTTATACATCCATGCAGGCCTCCTGATATTTTTGCCTAACAATTTGTTGCGATACATCGCTGTTGAGATTGGAGAAGGTGATCCTTGAACACTAACCAGCTTTCTTGGGCCCCTCTTCCCTCCACAGATGTTGCTGTTATACCTCATTTTTTCACAGAATCACAGAATGGTTTGGGTTGGAAGGGACCTTAAAGCTCATTTAGTTCCAACCCCCCTGCCATGGGCAGGGACACCTCCCACCAGACCAGGTTGCCCAAAGCCCCATCCAGCCTGGCCTTGAACACTTCCAGGGATGGGGCATCCACAGCTTCTCTGGGCAACCTGAGCCAGAGCCTCACCACCCCCAAAGTAAAGAATTTCTTCCTAATGCCTAACCTAAATCTACCCTCTTCTAGTTTAAAGCCATTACTCCTCAACCTATCACTACAATCCCTGACAAGGAGACCCTCTCCAGCTTTCCTGTAGGCCCCCTTTAGGTACTGAAAGGCTGCTATAAGGTCTCCCGGAGCTTTCTCTTCTCCAGGCTGAACAACCCCAAATCCCTCAGCCTGCCTTTGTAGGAGAGGTTCTTGAGTCCCTCGATCATTTTTTGTGGCCTTCCTTTGGAATTGTAATACTTCTGTGTCCTTCTTATGCTGGGGGCCCCAGAGCCGAATGCAGTACTCCACAGTACTCTTTGCTCTTGTAGTCAGCTGTAGCATCCTTACTGAAAACAGAATCAAAGTGTTAATATACCTCTGGGTCTGCATGTAAACTCTACACCTAAATCTCTGCACTTAAAGTTCTATTTAGTCATCTGTAAGTATTTTTCATTCCTTGTTCTTTTTTCTTCCTTTGGCTGAGGAGCTGTTTGTTGAAAGGTCTTCTGTAATATCTAATTCACCCTTGCTTTTTCATTCAATCCTTTAATAGTTTTCTTTGCCAATTAACCTAGAATGAATAGAATAAACAGAATGGTATACTAGAGAATGAACATTTCATGCAGTTAAATCAGGAAACCCCTCTTGCATTTTTTTTCTTGTTCTTAGGACACTAATTTCAGACAATATTCTCATGATAAAAGTAATGGTGTTCCTTCTCCACATAAGGAATCCTGAATTCCTCTGTCTAGCAACTTCCCTATGTGCTCTTCCCAGTTCATCTTTTTATTTCTTTGAAACTGAAGTCCTGAAGCATATTGCTGATATGCATTCATTTATGCTTCTATTTAAGTCAAACTGAATCAGCTCATTAGCACACAGTTCAAGGTGGCTTTTACAGCTTTTTTTTTTTTTTAAGTAATAAAATTAATTTATCTAGTAAACACAACTTGCCAACTATATAGAAAAGCACTTAAGGTTGTCACATTTCTAACAGTATTTTTCCTCAATCTCCACCTCTGAATTTCTGTGAGTGAGTTTTATCTTTTTACAACGCTGCAGAAACCTCTATCCACACTGAAATCTGTCTCTGGAGTATCCAGGTAGATCTCCCTTCACCAGCCAGTACAATTCCTTTTATCTTCCTTCTCCAAAAGATTTTGATTTAACAGCATCTTTTTACCTATGCTACCCCTTCTTGCAAGTCTATGGCATGATTAATTAATCATTTTCTCTTTAAGGAGATGTCAGTATGTTTAATGAACATATTGCACATCGTTGCTATGGGCAAGAGGAAAGTTTAGCTATACAAGAGACTACAGATGTAATACTATGCAGAATTTGTATTATTAGAAGGAGTTATGGCTCAGACAACTAAAAAGATACCATAGAGTTCAGCATGTCAATAATAAAAATTAGGAATGCACTCCAGCATCCCATACCATGTTTTATTGGCTTTGACCTCCCGACTTCATTTATCCATGTCACAATTTTTTCTTCATTAATAATTCTTTATTGCCTTCAAAATAAATACAAATCCAAGACTCTAAAGTGTTTTTATTTGGTGAAATGTATCCATAAACTATTAAATATTTAAGGCCACATGATTAAAATGTTAGTTATTACTGACCCACAGAAACACCTCTTAATTAGAATTAACCATACAAAAAAAAAAAAAAAGAGGAGGCAAGCTACCTTATAGATTAGCATATCATTATTTCTTCCTCCCTGCAAAAAAATGACTGCTAAAGCACTTTTTCAAGGCTGCACTGTTCATCTTCAAAAATATACATTTTTGGAATATCTATTGCTATTTGTCAAAGCACTTTCTAAGAAAATATTCACAAAAGATGCAACTATAAGGGACTATAAGACCATCTATACAAAAACATGCACATAAATAAGCAAACAAACAACAACAAAAAAAAACCACAAAACTTCGGATTTCCTCCTCAAAGAGAACTGTTAACTTAAAACATAAACATTAGAGTAGTTAATATTTTGAAGTTATTCAGAAAAGAAATAAAGAGGGTGAGCAATAAACCCAAGTAGGAAAAGGAAATCAGGAAATAAAAGTTAAGACTGCCTGTTAGAGTAGGATATGTTTTAGACACATTTCCATTGGATTTTCCTATTTTTATTTTAACACACATTGGTATGCAGAGATTTGAAACCAAAAATTTTACTGTGGCAATGAAAATTGTATTTTTCTTATTTTCCCTCCCTTTCTCCACCTATACAATAAACTGCATTAGAAGCAAAGCAAACTTCCCTCGGTGAAGTTAATACAGTCAGTCACAAATTAATAAATATATATGGAGTCTAAAGCTTTATAGTATGGAAAAAAATAAATTACACTTAAAAAAAACCAGCTAGAATGCTACTTTACCTATTTTTCTCTCAAAATAAATACCTACTGACCTAAAAACAACACCAAAGAAAAATAGTATACTGCTGCTATTTAGATACCTTTTTCAGCTGTATCCATTAGTTGTTGATATGTAATAAAATATTTTAATATCTTCTTGTCCATTTACAGTAATATAAACAAGAAAGTAATAATCAAACATATGCACAGCTTGGGAATTCACATTACCATTCAATTCTATTCTTTTAGACCTCCTCAGAGGTCAACAATATTGAGATCAGAAGCAACGTTAATTAATGAGATCAGATCTGCACAACTTCATCTTGTTTAGCACCTCAGAAGACAATAATAGGTTTCCCTGAACCCACGCTATATCCCATCTGATCACACACAAATTCAAGTTTGAGTTTCTGGATGGTTTGCTAAGATTTCAGGGTTTCATTAACAAACTAGGAAAAAAAAATTTACTAGGTAAAATTTACTATCTGTCTGTAAGAGTCTTTCCGATAGCTCCAACGTGGAAGTAACAGATCAAGACAGCTGTTTCTAATTTCAGAATCTGAGAAATTTAGAGTTACCAAAGGGTCAGATCTGGGATCTAGAAGCTTTACATTCACTGACTTGCCTTGATGTTTTGCTGAGCAATGCAGTTTATTTTTTTGCTTTAAGTGTTGAAGTAGATTATTCTTCAGTCAGCATAAACTTCTCAGATCAATACATTATGTTGTATGTCTCTTTCAATGCACGAAGTTAAAAGTAATTATTACCCAAAAGGGAGTGGAAATTTCTTGTTCAGCAGTTCATAAAAACCTTCGGGAAGCAGTTTCTTTAGCAAAAAAAGCATACTAGGCCAAATTCTGCTAGTTACGTGAAAGAGGAAGCCTAACTTTGCCAACCTTATAATAATCTGATTCATGTAAAAATTTCCTTTAGAAGACCATTGCAGGCTATAGACATACACAGAATTTATCAAGAAAATGTGTCCTTTAAGAAACACCACCTACTATTCATTAAGCAAAACAGATGCAATAGCATGTAATACAGAAAACTTAGCTGAATTTACTTAATCTTTGGAAACTCTAATTGAGTTTGTCTAATTTTGACAGAAAGTCTGGCTCCTAGTGAAGTGATATGGGGAGGTAAAGTTGTTTTAACATCTCAAAGTCCTAGTCTGCAAGAAGGTCACTGATGGCTTTACACTAATCAAGAACTACAAAACTTTCCTTTCATCTCTTACCTGTAGGACACCTGAGCAACAACAGAGAAGAAGATGATCTTTGGATTATTGTCTCACTAGCCTCCACAGGGAGCCCATGATCACTCCGAAAGGGTCACTGACATATGTGAAGATGTCTGTGCAATGTATTTTTTTTGTGGCTGTCAGCAAGGCTTTTAGAAAAATATAGTACACTAGCCTAAATAAGCCAAGATTTATGGAGTGTGGTTTGACAGACAATCAAAAAACAACCCAAAACTTTAACTAAATCTTTTTACATAGTTGTATGTTTAATAAGAACTCTTCTGTCTTTTGTCCAAGTATACAGATACATAACAGGTATATATACACATATACCTATTACAGCCTTTGTTGGGTTATGTTTTCTACTTAGTTATAACTTCAAGCGTAGCAATACTTAGGGGCAAGAGGCACAGTTTTCTTCAAGGTGGCACCAATATCAACCAGTCTTAAGAACTGACACTACAATGACATGGATATCAACTAAAATTAGATAAAAATCACAGAATTGCAAGGTATCAAAGTAAATGGAGACAGACTTACTACCCCTCTCTTTCCTGAGCACCGCCGCAGAAATAGATGGAGTGGCATGAAAAACTGATTGTGATCTAACATAATCCTAAAATATCCAAACATAGGTCTATAGATATTGAGAGAGCATGCATCCTTCTGTGTGTGGATTTTGTTATTTCACGTATGTACACATACACAAATTTGTGACATAAATTGAAGCTACAAGATTTGCATGTTTTATTTTCTTCATTAAAAACTTCTGATAGTCTAACAAGGAATGAATTTAGAGGGTCACTAAAATCAGCGTTAGATAAAAAGCACTGAGTTGCCCATTATATGTACATATCAAGTCACATATTGTGCTTATTTTAAAATAATTAGTAATTTGTATATCACTATATAGCCTGAACCCAGATCTCCTCTCCCAAATGAGTAGCATAACTTTGACTATTTGTCATTCTGACATTTCATCCACTAATTCACCAGATAAACTGAGCTTCTCTTGCTGAATCTAAGAAGAAAACCCCTTGGTACTGTGCCTCAGGAGCATAAGAAATCAAAACCTTCACACTCAGAGTGAGAGAAAGGAGAGAACTAATGAACCAAGTACAAGGGCTACCAAGTACAATGTTCTCCATGCAGTATCCTCTGGCCACCATGGCTTGCAATAGAAACAATATTGTTCTGGTGTGCTTTAATCTAGGTCACAGCTGACAAGAATAATCTACATTACCAAGTCTAAGAAGTTATTAAATGTAAACTACATAATACAAAAGTCATCTCCAACAGTCATATACTTATACAAGAAACAGTACTATCACATGTGTGATAACATACATTTGTAGAAAAAAATAATTTCTTGGTTAATACTCCAGGGTGTCTATGGGACCGTTCATCTTCACTGACCTCTGTACTGAAAAATTATTATTCTTTGTGATTCTGCACTCAGTAGTAAAACCCAAGTCATTATTTTTCTTGAAGCATTCCTGGATAAAGGTCTACAGAACCAAATACAGGATATAATAACTTCAAATGGCAGAGAAGTTGGGATACATTGAATTTCAGCAAATCTCTGGAATATTTTTATACCAATTTTCCCTCAAGACCTGTCATTATACAGCTACTGTAATGAAAAACTGTAACAAACCATTTTCTTACACTAGTTCCAAATGTGTTTTCACATCTTATCATTTGCTCTAAAAAGGTTCAGAAAATAGGTCATAATTTCCACATAGTTATTTAATATGCAAGAATTTTCACCAAATATTTTTTTGCAGAAGGCCCTCATAACTATACGAGAGACACAGGAGTATTAAATATTCAAATTTTATTTTGATATAAAATGATCAATGTTAACTTATTTATGGCCCTTAACAAGATGCGATTATGAAATAACAATAATTTCAATGCCACAAAGGAACTACCAGAATGATCACAGAGGTACTTGATTTGGATCTTTTTGAAGCCCATGTTAGCATCTGTCAGATTAAATTAATTTTGCATTAATTGCTGAAGCATAAAATCCATTTATTCTCAGCAAGAGTGTAGTTTAATCCTCTATAAATCGGTTCATAACCAAATACTGTTAAAATATGAGCTTATTAATGCAACATTTTTAACATCAAGGAAAACAAAGCTAACTGATTTCTCTCTGTTGCAATGATGAGATATTGCCACACCCACAGATAATAGAAATAGATAAATTAAGAGGTAACCTCTAAGCTCTGTAGAAAAAAAGATGCTGTAGTAAGACACTTAAACACATGGCACATTACAATGATGTAATTAGCCGGACACAAACTGGTTCTTTGAAACATTTACTTCAATTGTATCAGGAGTGTCTGGGCTGTACGTCACAAAAGAAAAAAAAAACACATATCCTCTCCCACACTACAGAAAATAGAAATCCAGGTAAAGCCTAAATGAAAAGACCTAATTCAATCTTCTCTCTGTGGGACAGCAATACCTCTTGGACTGTCAGCTGAATAGCTAGCTGCTCAGTACCCTCTAAGATGCAGTACTAATATAGCATAAAGATGTGAGCATTTAAAATACAGGTATGTACAAATAATTTCCCATACACGATATACAACGTTCCACAGCCATATTTGCCTAAGAATGTGGAAAATATTAGTTTATCTCAGACATTAAAATACAAAACTCTTTGGTGTTACCATTATAATAGTTTTTTAATTGTGAATATGACTTGGGGAATATGGTGGTACTGAGAATTAATAACATTTTTATAGTGCAGATGGGAAAGAAAACAGTTTATTATTACCAACAGAATGAACTGCACTCTCTATCAAGAGGCCTCTAAAACATGAGCAACATATATGGCTTTTGTACAGATAATTTTAATGGAAAAATATAAAACAATGAAAATATACATTCACTTTTGGTGAAAACAATCTCTGTATATCATTATTCACCCTCTATATAGAAGCTGAGGTTATATTACATTTGATCATTTGATTTCATTCCATTAAGGAGCAAAGACCTGATCAAATCAAGTGAATGAATGAATGTTTCTGTCCAAATTCCCATGGTTAAAGAAAAAGGCAAACTTTAAACTTTCTTTAAAGCCATTTCAAGCAAATTACAAATACATATATAAGGATTAAAATGCTAAAAATTAACCAAATATTACAAAATAAGGTTTAAGCTGGAAAAATTGAGGAAACCTATCAGGACATGAAGCTACTACTAGCTACAGACCTAAAACAACATTATTTACAAAGAACTACAGTTCTAGTAGGAATTAAAACAAAAAGATAATCCTTCTGCATCAAAAGTTAAAAACTGGAAGCTGGAATAACATCCAATGATTAATGCATTCACCACAGTCAAGTCTGGTATAAATTGCAGAACCTGGAAGCAGTTAAGTTGCTTCTTTACCATTTTAGGAACTATTACAGCCTCTCCAAACCAATTCCACTAGGAAATGGTAGTATTTAGTAACATTTATTGTGTCTCTCTTCAAGAGGAATTCCATCCACTGAATTCTCTCTTGAATTACAAACACTTCTGTCATAAGGTCTGTTTACTCTTAACAGTACAGGAAGTAACTAGTGTGGTTTTCTTCCAGTATCTTATAGAGTAAATGTTGTACGTATGTTTAAAGTAAAATCTCCTCTGTTGCTGGGAATACTTGTTTGAATATGCAGTTCATCACAGTTGATTTCTTAGGTCATCTTTGTCTTTCTGATTAAGAGTCCTTTTAGAAGCAATTATGTGATCTTTTCCCAGAACGATCTTAATCGCTTTTCTGTTAGGATCTAAGTCTCTTGGCTCACTGACATACAAAGTTCTTGTATAAAAATCCTAATAACTCCTGTTAACAATAACCTGAGGAGTTTTGCCCTTCCTTGCCATGTTCCTCCTTCTGCCATATATGTCAAAGTACTTTCTCAGTAGTATCTGCTGATTCCCATTTACTGTGCATAGTGAGCACCATCTACCTCTGAGTTAGACTGTGGTGGAGAGCAGCTCCACAGGAGCGTCACTGACTCATGCCATCACACATGATACCCTACCAAGGAGGTCCTGGTAAACCAAACTCTCCTGACAACAGCGAACCCACCTTAAATGGCAGTTGCCCGTAACTCTTCATTCCCAGCTACCACCATAGACAGCCCAGATCTGAGATCTGGTTTAATCTTTCATCCATATTTGTTCAAATCAGTAAAATGAAATACTCTAAAAAAAAATAAAAATTAAAAAAAAAAAGTGAAAAATGTCTGAGCTGTTCAGACAGTTCTTGAAAGTTTGAGAACAGCCACTAAGACACTTCTGGGAATAAGGGTTAAAAAAAGTGATTTGCTTGTTAAATCCATAAAAATATTTCACTGAAAAAAATACCGCTCCCATTTTAAAACATAAAATAGCAGGGTTATTCTGGCTTAAAAACTGTGAAAAATACGAGAAGGTAGCCTTTGAAAATTGCTGTTTCCATCTCACCCGAGAGCAGTATGTTAGAAGCAGCAAAAAAAATTTCTCTGTATGTTAGTTCCCAAGGTCATCCCCCCCCCCCGCCCCAATGAACATGCCTCAGTCTGCAGGTGGACAACAGCCCTTCTCTTATTGCTTATTGCCGTTCAATAGGACATAATAGCATGAATATTAAATATAAGATATAAAGACACTGTTTATAGCTTTATGGAAGAGTGGAAGAGAAAGCAGAGGTACTGTTCAGCACGATGCAAAAAGAAAAAAAAGAGGGGCGGGGAGAAAGTCTAGTGGACACAGAAGGAACATGAGTCAAGATGAGGAGACAAAGTTGTCAGGCTAGGGGAGACATATGAGACAGGAGCAGGAAGATATGCAGTCATTGAAGTATATTTCATTCCAGAACTTGGAGTGGAGCCCAGAAAACTCAAGTCTTAAAGCCATCCTCTCCTGTCATCTAGTATTTACAAAGGCTAATTGCAAAACTCTTCTCTCAGATTTGAACTTGGACCACAGAAAGGATAATACAGGCAACTACAGCTACTTGTCCTTTGCTATTACAACAGGTTGTCAGCTTTGCATTATAGTTCTTAACTTCTTTGCATATCTGTATGATACTAATAAACAGAAAAGAAATATTTTGTTTTACTGAAAAGCACAGTACTTAATACTGAAAAAACATTCCAGGATGAAAAGAGATGGGAGAAAAAAAAAGATATTAATTTTAGTGCAGAATGAATTAAACATTCAAATACAGAAATTGATTCTGTACACTCTGTAGCATGTACACACATAGTTGGCATACATCTATTTTCCTTTCCAACCATGGGTAATTAACACATGGCCCACATAAGCATATATGCCAACATCAATTAGGTTTCTTTTCTTCAGCTGTGTAAGAAAACTTCATTCTTGTTCCATGACACATGGTTTCAACCATATGTAAAGGCTGCAATAAGAAAATGGTCTTTTGAGCTAGTATGAGTAGGAGACAATGCAAGGAAAAGAGAGCAGACAGTCCCTGTCTGCTCTTCCAGTATTCTTCTATGCAACTTGTAGTGTGCAATACTTACAACTTTTTTCTCCTCCCTTTAATATGCCTCCTGTATCAAGGTGTTCACGGTCAAGAGTAAGTTGCAGAATTGCTTTGAAAGGTGAAGACCATGAGGTTCACAGGCAAGCACTGTGAACTCTCAGGGTGCAAAACTAAGCTAAATGCAACAATCACCCTCAGGGAGATATATCAACTCTAGGATTCTGAGCACTAATTGCATATATCTCTACAACACCTATTATTTTAGGGAAATGTTTTTAACCTCTAGAAGTCAAAAGATACCAGGTTTCCCAGTGTAATTCTATGAAGTTACTGCAACTCCCAATTTGTATTTATTGACCATTAGTAGATTGGGATTTTCCCCATGAACTATATTTCCTGAATGGTAAAGCTACTCCCTGCAACTGCAGTCTAGTGAATGCCAAAGTGTACAACTCTGATGAAACGCTAAACAAAGCAAGTGCATTGACCTACAAAGGAGACGCGTAGCCATGTTTAACAGAGTTACAGACAAAATTTATTTCTAAAATATTACGGCATGTGCATAAAGCTGACCATTGACGGGAACCAAAGTTGACAAAGGCATAACAACATAAAATTGTGTCTGTGATCTTATTCTGCATGTGGCTGAAACTTACAGCCCATCAGTGAACAATTATCATGTACAACTAATGGAATATTAATAAAATATTCATTACTCTAATTAGAAAAACTTGTCTTGAAAGGCAGTTTGACTTTTCACCTCTGGAACTGTAATTGACACGCAGAAACAACCTTGACAGTCTTCACTACTATAAATCCTTAGTGGGAGAAATAGTGTCTCAATCTTTCATCATTTAGCCTATTAACAGCCAGTGTTCACTCTCTGTGGGTAAAATTCCCATCAGCTTAGCTGGTCTCATGCACTACTTCTCTGTTAAGTCCTAAAATTATGTCTAACATGAGCCAAATGTAATATGTAAGCCACGTTCAGGTTTCCTGGGTGGGGATTAACTTTTCCTTTGAAAGAAATCTGCAATATCTGGCTGTAATGTACAAAGTCAAACCTGAACTGGGATTTTAGTTATACATGTACATGCGCACACTTTTAAACCTGTGTAACTTTTCCTCCGATTTAAAAGCATCATTTTTGTTCACATACTTGACACCATGACAAGAAAACCGTAACTACTAGCAAAATACAAAGGAGACCAGGTGGCAGTATAAGGTCTGTCTTTCAAACAAGCTGTGTGAAGAAGAAAAGCATTAGTAGCATTTAGGTGGTAATATTTTGAACTGCCAATAACCCAGCAGGTCTACAAAGAAAAGGAGATGTGATCTTTGTGCTTATGTATTGACACTATCCAAAGCCTGCTTAAGGCAGTGATTCATATTACATTCACAGTGTGAGCCAATGATTTCCATGAGTATTGAATCAGGGTCCTACAGATTATCCTAGCTATGCTAAACCACGAGACTTTTTTTTAGCAATAAGACGTTATATATGTACACTCTAAAGGCTCCACCAGGCTATGTTACCTGATTAAAAAAAAAAAAAAAAAAAAAACACTTAATGAAAATGTTGAAATTTGAACCCATTTAAATCATAAGGGGTTCTGATAAGATACTACCCTACCATCTGAAATCTTACAGTACTCTTTGACCTTACAGGATACTTTGCAAAGTTAATATAAATAAATTAAATTTAAACTGTTGACAAAATATAATGGACAATTAATTATAATTTAGGACTATGACATATTTAATCTCAATTGACTTAACCTATCAGATAATTAAAGAATTATAAATTATAAATTAAAGAATATAAAGAGTGTTATGGTTTGTTTAGCACTATCTTTGTTGTTTCAAACTATTTCATTTTCATTAATATTATTAGATGTGGTCTGAAATTGTAGGAAAATTTATTTATCAACTCTGAAATGTGAAATTCATTTGGAATAGATATCATTTAAAGTTTTAAATATTTATTTTTAATATATATCAATGTAAATAGTTTTATTTTTGTCCTTTGTTATACACTTTCATTATTAACGTAATAAAATTCATTTGAACTAAGTGTTCATTCATAACTAAGCTAGCAAAGAAATCTCAGATCTCAAATCTTATTTGTACTACTTCAATTTGATGTGATCTGTTGTTCAGAACAATACTTTTCGTTTTTTTTTTTGTTTGTTTGTCTAACAGACTCACTTCAATACCTTGACAACAGTGTACTACAAGATAAATAGTGACTTTTTTTCCTTTACAACAAGAGGGTTGTCAATACTTTATTAGTCACTGAGGAGAAAATAAATATATCTAATTTATTACTATGGCCAGTATACAAATGATTTGCTGATTATGATAGTCATTATACAAGACATTTCTTCCAAGCATTCTATTCTTGTTTTACCCATTCTAAGGCTTTATGCCATATGCATGACACATTAAGGCACTAAAATTTAAATATTTCATTAATTGGCTATCAAAGCTCTCAGAAGTAGTGAATTCAGCTTTTTTGTCCTTTTTTTTTTTCTCCAGTTGTCATATACCTCACTATCCAAGTGATTTAAAAAAAAAAAAGAAACAAAAGTTGGTGAAAAAAAATAGTACCGTGTGAGGCAAAAATTTACAATTTCTAAGTGCCAGAAGGAAAAAAAACAGCAACAAAAAAGGTAATTTTATAACAAACAGTTTTTCATTTGGCTGTATGTATTTACATTTATACCTCCTTGAATCTAGCATTAAATCAAATCCATGCCTGTTTTCATCCCACTTACTTCCCTGTAAGCACACCAGTCACAATTCCAGTAGATGCATCTACTGAGATAAATTCTACTGAATATATTTTTGCTTCCTGTTAATGCTATTGAGTTAACGAACAAAAGGGAACAAGATCTGGTCTACTTTGATAAAATATATAGTTTTGAGTATTCCTTTACAGAGTATTATCTTTGTTTTAATTTCCCATTTATTTATTAGGCACAACTAAATTTATTTAAAAGTAGTTATTAGATAAAGCAAGACTAATTTCATCCTACTTTCAAAAAGTATTTGGCCAAGCAATAAATACAAAGTTAATCCTACTGCTTAAAGTATCTCCACATAAACTAAAAAATGCTTATCAAAATAACAGCTAATACTACAATTGTCACACTTAATCTTCCATCACATACTGAAACTTAGCCCTACTGAGAATTCACTGACTTAATTTACTTTAGCTAGTACATTGTAAAGATAATAACGGAATCTATTAGGAAAGAACTACTTGATTAGGTTCCATAAAGTTGTGAGCAACAATCCATGACTAAACTGCAAATTCAAAGAGGGAAGCAAAATTTTTTTTTGTCTTCATTTAACTATTTTAAACAGATAAAATGTGCAGTGCACATACTGATCAATCCATTTAAACAATTTGTTTGTAAATACTATGGCTAAACTTTGTCTTCCAGAAAACACACAGCAGGCAGCTCACCTTAGAACTATTTATACTAAAGATGAACAAACTGGAAAGCAATTGAGTATTTAGCTTAGATGCATGTTTCAGCATCTAACATAGGGAGAGCCCAATTTGGCTCCAGACAATAGCAATGGATGATTTGTCATTGAAATTCAGTGAACTGTTCTCTTGCTTGTCAAATTAAACTTTGGCTGATTGTTTAAAGTATGTGCTCTGAAGAGTTTCTTTGTATGTATTTATGAAAAATAAGTAAACACATTTTATTCTGTAAAGTTTCAGGTATCTCAGTATCATATGAAGTATGCATTCAGCTTTGAGTCATAATTTACTACACAAATGTAAACCAATTTGCTTGTATCCACTAAAATAGAATGAATCATATCCATGAAAACAAATTGCAGTAATAAATAACTGAGCTCTGCTAGAGGTGGAAAAAGCTTTATTATATTATATTTTGTGGTACAGTCCTATTATTGTCAAATTTTATTTATTTATTTAGCCATACATCATGATATACTAAATAACGTATTGGTTCTTTACAATCTGCACAGGACACATATCTACATAGAGTAAGCTGTTTAAAAGTACTATTTCCTTTACCATTGCTAAAGTGCTGTTTAGTAACATTGAAAATATGAGTGCAGTTCACTGTGCTGCTGGTATCCAGAAATTCTGAACAGTCACTGACTACATAGAAAAACTGTGCAATAACATACTCACCAAGAAGCAGACTAGGCAGGTCTACTACACGCACAGAACTAAGTTAAGCGTGTGCTGTAGATCTGATATGGGGTTTGTGGATATCTACTACTTATTTGAGTTATCAGGTCTATAAATTCTTTTTCTCAGGGTAATCCAATGGATATAAAAGGTTCAGATTCAGCCTTGAGGTGAGAATGAGGTGTGCTCTCACTGCCTTTAAGGCCTTCCAGAGGAATTCTCAATTCCTCCTCAAGGTCCTCACTGATCCACCAGAAAGAAAAAAACCAAAACACCTTAAACTGACTCATGTCTGAACAGCTAGTCTCTGCTTCTCTTCATCCTTTTCTACAATACATTGAGTTCCAGAAGAGTAGGGAAGACACCAATGTCAAGAATAAGTTCAAAAAGGAACTCACTTTTATTCCCCCTGTGGTTGAGGAATAAAATCCCTCTCAAAAGATCACAAATAAATTCAAAGCATATGTAGGCCTTTAGAGGTAGTCCACATTTATCAAGCCCCCATGAACTGGTAATGGAAGATGAGTACAGCCACAGTTTACTGTTAGAATAAATCTTAAGGCAAGATATATATCAACAGATATAGCTGAAATAATTTAGATTCTATAATAGCACAAGATTAATGTGTACCCACAACATTGGGATCAACATTCAATTTTGCATTTAATTTTGAATGTAAGACATTAAAAACAAAAACTAAACAAAACCAACCACTCAAAACCAGGACACTGTTTCTTTCAGCAACTGTTCAAACCAATGTCCAGGTCAGCTGCAGGGACTCTGTACACTATGGTCCTGTAAGGCAAGAGAAACTAGAAACTAAACCACATCTGGTGGATCAAATATTTAACTGCTTTTCATGTAGTTAATTAATGTATTATGCCAGTTTTGTATAAAAACAAATTTAAAAGATATCACAGTTGAACCAAGTGAAAATCCATGGCCAGTTTATTAGTTGCTATCTTTTACCTTGCATAAAATGAAATAAAATACCAGGCTTTCCTGTAATAACCTCAGTTTAAAACTCTGCTTCTGGCATCAGGGACCTATCTCACACAGATCACTGGAAGCTGCATACAGAACATTTGCAGGATTTGTTCTAGCTACTGTATTTAACACCAAAATAAACTTTAACACAACAGCATCATACAATAACAGTATTGGACCTTTTAACAAATCAGATTTGCAGTTGTGGGCTTTCCTAAATATTAGTTTGATGTGCCTCTGCTCTTAGAGAGGCTATAAGAAAGAAATTTAAAAAGAGCAAGTGCCAGATTCTGCACCTGGGATGGCGCAATCCTGGCTGCATGTACACACGGGGACAAGAGGCTGGACAGCAGCCCCAAAGAAAGGGATCTGGAGGTTCTGGTTGTCAGCAACTTGAGTATGAGCCAACAGTGTGCCCTGGAAGCCAAAAGGACCAACGCTACCCTGGGGTGCATCAGGCATGGCATTGCTAGCCAGTCGAGGGAAGAGATTGTCCTACTCTGCTCTGGAGCAGCCTTACCTCAAATGCTGTGTGCAGTTTTGGGTGCCACAATGTAAGAAGAACATAAAACTATTAGAGTGTCCAAAGGAGGGCTACAAGGATGGTGAAAGGTCTGGAGGGCAAGACGTGCATGGAGCAAGTGAAGTCCCTTGCATTGTTCAGCCCAGAGCAGGCTGAGGGGAGGCCTCATGGTGGCCTGCAGCTTCCTCATAAGGGGAGCGGAGGGACAGGCGCTGCGGTCTGCTCTCTGGGGACAGTGACAGGACCCAAGGGAATGGCAGGGAGCTGGGACAGGGGAGGGTCAGGCTGGGTGTTAGGGAAAGGTTCTTCACTGAGAGAGTGGTCAGGCACTGAGACAGGCTGCCCGGGGCAGTGGTCATGGCACCAAGCCTGCTGGAATTCAAGAAGTGTTTGGACAATGCTCTCAGACGTGTGGTCTGATTTTTGGGTAGTCCTATGTAGAGACAGGAGTCAGGCTCAATGATCCTTGCAAGTTCCTCCCAGCTGCGGGAAGGGGAGGTTCACATGGATGTTAGGAAAACATTCCTCACTGAGTCACAACACACTGCCAGAATTCAAAAGGTATTTGGATGACACCGCCAGACATATAGTCTGATTTTTATGTACTCCCATGTAGATTCAGGAGACGGACTCGATGATCCTTATGGGTCCTTTCCAACTCAGGATATCCTGTGATTCTATAAATCCTTGAGAAAATGGTCTAATTATTTTTGGTCCTGAAGCAGTTCAGGTAGGGAACTATGGATTAGTTGAATAGCAAAAAGCAAGTTTAAATGTTTTTCTGCCAGAAACTTGATTATGGGGCACAGAAGTCCCCAAATTCTTCTCATTGTGCACAAAAGTTTTCTTTTTAATTCCAAAAGAAACTGAAGTACCAAGGTGAACCTCTCTTTCTCTCATCATGTTCTGCTGCATGTTGTCATGGAGGCACCAGAAATTTGGAATAAAGAAATACAATGTAATTTCTTCTAGGTCCTCTAGAAATGCTATGATTTTCATTTAATCCCTTAGCAAATATATTTGTCTTAAGAAGGGCTCCACAAGCATAACACACAGAAGTGTTGCTACCACATTTCAGCATTTATCCTTATGAAATAAAATCTCTAATACAGCCCTGACCAATTGCTGCTCAACGTTAAAAACTCATACAGCTTTTTACAAGGCAAGCAACCTGTTCCTGCCGTTGATGTGTGAAATGCCAGTCAGTGTAAAGACCACAGGATAAGGTCAAAAATTTTAGTATGCTCTCATATTTTGACTTAATTTGTCAGAAATGTCCTCTGGAAGGTAATTTAACATGAGATTAATTATTTTGCAGCATGTGGCATGGATTTTAGAAGTACTTTACATAATACCTGTTTTGTAAATGACCAAAGTACCAGAATACTGCAGAACTTTGTGTTCTTGTGTTTTCTTTTCATGTACTTCTGATGTCATTAATAACTGTGCAAGTTTTATTCACACAAATCTGTAGTGAGACTGGCATTTATCTATCACTGGTAGATTGAGACAAAAGGTAAGTATTAAGATATGTTTTGAAAAATGTGCAAATTATTCCTTCCCCCTGCTCTCCCTTGCCCCATCTGCCCTGGTCCTAGTTTCTAAAGATATCCCTTCTGCTGGAAATGTGTTCTATACTTGAAAACAGAATGCAGTAACGTAACCATATGTATGGAACAGTAAGCGTCCTTTTCACCGAGCTCATTATATTATTTGTGATGTACAAGTGGTCTCACAGGCTTCCCAATGTTGGTTTTGCCCCTTGACTGAGTAATTATTAGCATATGACACAGCAAACAAATGATCCTTTTCATGCAGAAATACCTTTGTTCATATACAATTCATCTGTACAACTCTGCAAAATACAGCATGAAGACTCCCAGTTGGCAAGTTTATATCATGCATTAACTATAGAGATGCAAAACACCATATATTCTGCAAGTCAGACCACATATCATCATTGCACGGTAAGAAACACCACAGATTTACATGTTTGAAGAAAATAAAAAATGGTAATTTGTACATACAAAAGAGTCATCTTGAACTTCTACCCAATGCGAAATAAACTGCTCTTAAACAACCATGCTACTGCAGTTCTGTAAATGACATTACATGGACATTGTTACAGATCTATAAAGAATATCATCTTTGAAGTTTTTTTATTAACTAATGAAAAAAAATGAAGTGAAAGAGGTAACCATTGTTTTCCTGTAAGTAAGCTTGTAGTCTCTGAGGAAATAAAAACAGATATTGCTTTCTGAAATAAAAAGAGCCAGCTGGTTTGAACACCATTTAGTATCAGTAGCTTAAAAAAAAAAAAAAAAAGAGACCTTTTCCAAGAAAGATTGAGATCCAAATATGTAAGAAAAAGGTTTCATCTTTAGTTTGTAATTGCTCTTGAGTCTATTTTATTAAGTAGATATCTAATCCTTGAACACCTATTATAAAATATTTTTTTTAAAGAAAAATACTTTTTTTCACTAAAGTGACAGTTATTTCCAAACATTGTAGCTTTTCTTCTCAAGCCTTTCATTTCACAAAGTGATATATATACACAGCATGGTTTTCAAAGTACCACTGATCTCGTAATTGTTAGCACTATTTCACTGTTGATAATAAGTGACCTATACAATGAACGTATTTATTATGAATTCTATTAGCCAGTACATCTAGGTATGTAGGATCATTTGCCTCAGAAAATCATTAGAATAGTTTCCCTAAGTATTACATGTTATGGCTGCAAAGTTCTTCCATGAACAGAATTCTTTCATTTTTAGAAGTAATTGTTTTAATATCATGATGCTTGCAGTATTTCTACAAAGTAACATATTCAGACGAATCCTCCTAATTCTACCTGTTTCATTCTTTGCTGGGGTGAATTTTTCCCATTTATTCTACTTTGCCATCCTCATGCTACTGAAAAGCTACATTTATAAAAAGCTACAATAATATTTACAAAGAAAAGCTACAATAATATTTACAAAACTGTACATAAATTCAGGATTAAGTACATCTCTGCAAAGAAAAGGTCTGTTAGAAGGAACACCTAGGTTGAATGTTCTGCTATAGTATTTTCTTGCAGAATGGGATTGTATGATAAAATTACTGAAGTTCAAAGAGCAGTCAAAAAGAAAAAAAATCATGAGGGTAAAACAGATGTAGAGCTGTTGACAACTTGATTGGACTAAACCATGCCTGAGTATTATGGCTGATGAACAGATAGGCAGAAGAAACAAAACTGAAGGTAAAAAGGAATCTCCTTTGATATTCTTATGAAACGCTTGCACAGATGCAGTTCCAGCACCTCGAAAATGAGGTACTACATTCTCCTACAACCCATTAAGCCAAGTTCACACTATGTGAATGGTATATTGCAAGTACTCTGAAATTCTTTCAACTGTGGGATGGAAAGAGGATGAAAATTCTTGTGTACTATGGACACCTGTGAGATGCTGCACGTCCCTGGAGCATACTGGTTTTCAATACTTCTACTGGAGAAAGTAACTGTTGCTTTATTATGTATAGAAAGATACTGGTGAGACCACTACTAGCATGCAGAAACCTGGATTTCATCCCCACTTCTCTTTACTTTCTTGCTGATGACAGGAAAAAAAAAAAAAAAAAAAAAAAAAAAAACAATAACAACAACAACCACAGTAGAACAGTAGCAAGAGTAATTCCTAATGCTGACTTTCAATATGGGATGTACATTGCTAAAATTGAAATTACAATGATGAAGGTAAGTGAGACTAGTAGTCCATAGAAGAGAAACTAAATATGCATCTATAAGCAGAGTTAGCATCAAAAGTCACACTCAAACTTGCTGGAAAATTTCCAATACCTCTTATTTAAAAATCAACTATTACCATCCTATCACGATGTGCATTGAAAACAGCTATTTTCAGTTTCTATTTATGCCTGGAGCATGAAATTAAGATTCAAGCAGAATTCTTACATGATTTTTTTTTTTTGTGGGAACCTCACACCATCTATGCCTGCTGCAGAAGAATGGAAAACTCAAGGAATCTTTGACTGGATCTAGCAAAGGCACTACCTCAGCACATCAGGGTATTAAGAAGCTGAAACCTTAAAGCTGTTACAAATCAAACAAGCTATTGCAACCTACATTCAAAATTAGCCCACAAATCTTAAAACAAAAAAAAACAACCACCAAGAAAAAAAACAAACACCACCTTCTAGATCCAAGACATTGCCCTTAACAGTTGACATCTTTAGCTATCAGTTTTATGAGTTGGCCATACACTTTTGCCATCCAAAACACAGCAACTCAAGATCAAAACCTGGATTCTAGCAATCTAGAACAGTACATTTCCTTCACACAGAATTCCATTTCTTAAATTCTTAGTTTCTTTGGTATGAGAAATAAGATGATGAAAAATCTCTTCAGCTAGTTACAGGTGATGTTAAAATTTTCAAAGGGAAGAAAGTGAATGTGATGGGGGATAGCTATTAAAGTGTTGCCAGGCCAGGTACAAGGCATCATGTGGAAAGGGAATGGAAGTTTCTCATATGCAAGAGTTAAAGGAAAAGCTATACAGGCAGCTCTTATAAAGAGATTTTCATCTACTAGAAGACACTGAAGATATGCATAAGGACAGGTTTACATGGCAAGCCAGATTACAAAAGTACTAGCTTTCATCATCATGGCTCCTGAACAGATTTGCAAATGACATAGGCAATTCTTTCAGGAAGAGGGATACAGAAAGGTAGAAATACAGTGTATGATTTCAAAGTACTATGAAGTGTTTCTATAGACATCTGCCAACGAGACAAGTTAAAAAGTCTAAAGTCAGCATTAGCCTCTGTCTTCCAATTACAGAGTTACAAATGACATACTGCTCAGTGACAAATGATGTCTGCTATCTTATATTAAGATGGTTACTCTAGCAGATGTTTTCAAATTATCCCAAGCTATGTCACAGGGAAAGGCAAAAGAACTGGAAATATGCCCAGAGAGACCTAGTGCACCAGCAGCCTAAGGGAGACTTTCAAAAAGTCATTTGGTATCCTCTCATGAGACCTTAGCTAAAAAAACTCAATACAGAAAGAAACAGGAGAATAGAAATATGTTATGTTCCTCACTGAAAGTTTTAAATATCTGACTACGGAATCACCAGGAAAACAAAGCGTTCACTTCATCTTAGCTTGGACTGAGACACAGCCTGTGCAGACTGTCCTTCAAGGAAAGAACATAGGGAAAAAAATAAAACCAAACCAAACAACAAAAACCATCCCACCCACAAAAAGAAAAATTACTCTAGAAAGCAGTGATCTTTACCACTGATCTGTGATGATGGAGTAAGGACAAAATCAGATCTTTTTATCATGAATGTCTCCACACAGCAATCCTGGTATTATGTACTGACTCACAAAATAAAGTTAATCCCTGGTGGAAAAGATACGGACAGCTTTTTTTGGTACAAAACCTCTGCAACACCAAGGGGAAACTGTCCAAAAAAGAACACAGACAGACAAAAGAGAGGGACAGAGAGAAAGGAAATGATGACCCTTCCTTCTGAAACGGACTTGGAAGTAAGGTTCTGTCAGATCTTACACACAGAGCCAAAACAGGTCTTCAAGTCAAAAGCATGATAGTGAAAACAACTTATTTCTTTAAATCCCATACTCAATTTGTATAGGTACAGGAACCCTGAAATATGAAGCAAATATGAAGCAAGCGAAGGTGTGTGTGTGGGGGCGGGAAAGATGGTGTAGAGGCAGGGACTGTGCTCATCCACTGTAGCATGGTTCTCAAGAGCTGCACTCCGGAAGCGTGAGGCAACAGGAAAAGCACACACCAGCAGACAATGTAACCACAAAAAGGAAGGTGCCAATGAATGCTGCTACAAGTTAAGGAATGGGTAGGTGTCTAGTCTTGACCTATGGTGAGGGAGAAAAATCTCTGTCTCGTTACCATGGAGATCCCCTTTTCAGGTTTCTTTGGATGAGCTTCATGCACGAGTGCAAAATTTGGAATAAGAGGAGAACAAGTATTAATTATGTACCCCTGACAAAAATAGCCTTCTTAAATCTTGAGAGATAATACAACAGAGGCTGTAAAAATTAAGTTTAGTTACAGAGATTAAGGGTTGAATAAACTACTTCATGTTCCAGTGCCTTGAGCTGCTGCTTCTTAAAATGGTAATGCCCACCTGAGAGTGTTGCATCTGTCTACTACAACTTGGGTGAAAGCCTGAGTTACTGGATGGTATGAGCCAGGAGTGAAAAATGAAGCAAGAGGAAAAAAAATATAAATAAGGTGTGGAGTCTCCTTACTACTGCTTCTTGGTATGGGATCGACTCTATTTATTATACTAGGTCATTGATTATTCATATAGTTCTTTTTGTATTTCCAGATGGCAACATCACTGGCTAATGCTACACTGAGATGCACCAGCTTTACAGGAAGGACAACGTTGCTATATCTAACACAGATTACATTGATATACTTGCGAGTGTTAATCTCATAAGAAATAGACCAGAACGAGCCCCAAATTAAACATATATAGTCAACATGGGCCACTCTGGTGAGAAAAAGAAAGACAACTTAAATTCAGGCAGATATATATGAAAGAACACTATTTTATCATTTATTTTGAAAATACTTGATTACTTCCCTAATTAACAGCACATTTCACACCCATATGTTTCCATTAGCTTACACTATCTACTTTCAATAGCTCTGAAATGCACAATATCAGACAGGCCAGTAAGCTATACAGAAGAAAATAAAGAACTATGTTGTTGCCATTAAAAAAAATGACTCTTCCTATAATTATTAACAGTGAATTTATCTCAGAATACCGTTTGGAGTTTTGGACCCATTGGGATCCTTTGAATTGGTGGACACTGACCAAACGCACCTCTTTTAAGTGAGGGGATATACCTGAAGAGCACACAATGGACCCACACACCACTGCAAGTTAGTGTTGCCTTTTTAAAGGTGTATTAACATTGAAATACACTCCAACATAACCAGCTAAGCACACACCATGCCTACAAGCACAGCTATCTTTTATTTATAAGTATGCTAAGAGCTTACACATTTTTAAACTAGCTTCACATGTTGTCAGCGACATTTCTCACCATTTTTGCTTCTATTACTATTTTTTTTCTTCTTTCTGCCTTTAACATTACATTTACACATCTCTGACAGGTGTAGAAAACAACATGAATGAAACGGGACTACCCGAAATCAATCGTGTAAAACCGAAGTACTTCCCTTTAAACACTAATTGCTCCATACATTTTCTCCGAGATCAAATAAAAGCATCAGCCTGGTTTAGAAAAGAGCACGCTACAGCAGCAGCCTTGCTGGCATCCTGAGCCGGGTTTAATGACAACAAAAAGACATAATTATATAACAGACCTTGCTAAACGCCCAATTTCCGCGGCGGAGCGGAGGGGATCGGGGCGGTGTGTGTGTATCCCAGTGAGTGTCCCTGTCCCCCCACCTGCACGTCTCAGCGCGCTAGAGGCGATGCGCACCGGTGCGGTGGGGGGCCCGCAGCTCCCGCGGGAGCGCTTTAACCCGCCCCCCTGCCGGGAGGCTGCCGATGCAGTCACCGCCTCTCTTGGCTGCTAAACGCCCACACCTGCGCCTCTCCGGCCTCCCCAGGTTCCCGCCTCGGCACCTCTCCGTTATCCCAGCCTCCCCGGGCCGGGAAGGGGGGCTGCTCTCAAAGCACCCACTGGGCGCTTCAGGAGCCTCCGCTGAGGGATGGGCAGCAGCTGGGGAGGGCCGCGGTGAGCCCGACATTCCTCCTCCCTGCCATCCTCCCGGAGGCATCCGAGCTCCGCTTCCCGAGCACCCCGGCAGCGCAGGCTCCTTCACGCCGCCTGCATCTCTTCCCTTCTCTTCCTTTCCCTTCTCTTCCCATCCTTCCCGGCCTGGGGTGTCCCCAGGGAATGGAAGTCCGGCTTGTCACCCACTACGGCCCGGCCGGGCAGCTCCTGCTCGGCTCCGGGCGAGCCCCGCGGTTCTCTCGCCGGGGATGCACCGCGCAGCACCGCCTCTAGGCTTTGCTAGGAGTGAGGAAAAAAAAAATAGGGCAAAAATTCACCGAGCTTCTCTTTTCCAGCCGAGGAGGGACACGGGACAAACTCGGACGGAACAACAGGCGATAACCAGTTGTGTAGCCCGCCCGGTGCCTGGGGGCGGTGGGGTACAGAGCACCCACCCCGGGGAGCGGTGGCTGCCCCTGTCCCTGCCCCCGCCTCGCTCGCTTGCTCCCCAGGGAAGGGGGCGCCCCTCGCGGCAGGGGAAGGAGGACTGCCCTCCTCGGCGCTATCCCTGGTGGCTGCCAAAATACCCGCGAAGAAGTGGGGGCGGGATAAAAGCCCCTCAACGCGAGGCCAGCTAGAAATTACTCAGTTGAATGATGCAGCAAAGCGGGGGGGTGGGGGGGGTGTCGATGTGAGGCTGGTCCTCCCGTTGCCACTCTCCAGCCCTGATTAATAATGCACGGGTTCCCTGCCGAAGCGAAAAGACCTCTCGTTTCCGCGCACACGGCAATTAATAGCAACCTTCATCCCGCGAAACCTTCGCTAAGCACTCCCACACGCTCCCAATCTGAGGTGGCAGCTGCTAGGAGCACAATAGCGGCAACCTCTGCCTCACAGACCGGGGGGGCTGGGGAAGCGACACCTCTCGCAGCCGGCCCGATCCCCCAAGAACAGAGTCCCGGGGAGCCGCGGGAAGCGGCGGCAGCGGCAGCCGCCGGCGCGGCAGGAGGGCAGGCTGCCTGCCTGGCGAGCGCAGGGCGTACCGCGCCGCACGCTGCCAAAACACGATCACCCGTCGGTATAGTCAGCAAACAGCACACGCAAGCATTTACCTTTTTATGCCCGCTGTCCGTCAGTCAAGCATTTGAGGGAAAGGAGGAAAAAGGAAAGGAAAGGAGAAGAAAGAGACAGAGGGAGAGACAGGCGGCTGCTAATCCCCGTGTAGAAAGACTTCCAGCAGCAGCAGCAGCAGCAGCAGCGTGTGTGTGTGCGTGTGCGTGCGTGCCCGGAGTGGAAGCACAGCCCTCCTGGCGATGCACCGGCTCTTGCACCGAAGTACTGTCATGTGCGTGTCTCGGTGTGTGTACCCATGGAGGAAAAAAAAAAAAAAAAAAAAAAAAGAGAGACGCGGGGAGACTAGTCAGCCACACGCCCGGCTGTGCACGGCTCGGGGGGGAAGAGGAGGAGGAGCCCAGCGCTCCCCAGCCCAACCACCGGAGGAGCCGCTCGCTACTACCGGCGGCCGGGCACCGCAAGCTGCCCCACGGCTCCGCAGCCCCGGCCCCTTTTGCCCGCCTTCCCCTCACGGTTCCAAGGACGCGCCTTCAGAAAAGACTCCTCCGGGGCCTTTGTCCCCGGGGCCTCTGCTGCACCCCGGGCAGACCGAGCCAAGGGGGATCAGCTGAAGAAGAAAAAAAAAATAAAAAAAAAAATCCACGTTTCTACAAAGAAAATGCCGTCCGGTGAGCGTCCCCGGGCCACGGCGACGCGCCCGCGCCGCTCCGCAGCCGCTCGGCCTCCTCTGTGGAGGGGGCTGCACCGTGTCCCCGGGGAAAGGCCAGCACCGTGCTCGCCGCGCCAGTGCCGCGCCGTGCCGCCCGGGGCCCCGCTGCCGCCCGGGAGGAGAGGGCGCCGCACGAGGCGTCTCGATCCTCCGAGAGCGGGGCTCGGGAGTCAAGGGACGCGGGACTGCCCCAGAAAACGCTGGTAGAGGCACCCCCAGAGCGTGCGGGTCGTAGTGGCAGTGAAATCTCTTGTAGTTTCTCCGTGGGAGTGATCAGTAGCAAGGATGTGGGGCAGCAGGGAGCAAGGGATGGCAGGAAGGCATGAGCATTGGTGAAAAGCCCTGCGTGAGTTGCCTTTGATTGTATTTTTCGGTTTACGACACAGCTAATGGAAAGCGACAAGTGCAAAATATATTCACAGAAAAATATACATACGTATATGTTTGCAAGTATTGAAACTGAAAACACGGTGAAAGGCTGCGCTAATGCACAGACACTCTGACATTTGCATGCCCAGTCAAGTAAACTCAAATTTCAACTTCAGGGCATGAGTTACTAAAAGGTATTGAACAATGATTGTATGTTCAAATCAATTATTTGCCAAATAGTAAATATAATATCCGTATTCTAGATATATATCTACATTTGTATATAAATTATATTTCGATGTACAGTTCAGGAAAGAGCAAATTATTCTTGTAGTCATTCATGTAAGGTCAATTGCTGGTCATGCTAGCAAGTTTCAAAATGTGATTTCATAAAGTCCCAAACCAGGAAAAGTTTGTGAGAAATATCCTTGCTATTTGATTCTTTGTACAAAACTGGTAATATGTATGTGCTAAAAGTTAGTAGTAGAAAAAGGGTTATTTTAAGACCTAAATGACACGGATGAAAAGTTTTGGTAGGGATATCATTTATAATGTTATACTCATTTCTGTTTCTTTACAGTGGATGATGTAGATCTAATGTCTTGGGGGCACAGAAAGGAGTAAGAGATGTTCACATTTTAATTACAAATGTAGATCATATCTAGTCTAGGAAATTCTGATGACTGATAATTATGTTAATTAGCAACCAACCAACAGATGAAGTAGGAAAAAAAGGTCAATCTATTAATAATTATTTTTTTGGTTACAGATATAATAGGTGGTGTAAAGAGAAAATAATCAGAAAGATTGTACATCTTACTAAGATTTATCTGTTCACAATAAAATACTTTGAGACTTCCCACAAGTCCTGCAATAAAATCAAAAATACCAAATTTGTTGTTACTAAAGTTGTATAAATCAATTCAGTATGACATAGTTAATAAATTGTACTCCAAAGCTTTTATTTTTTTATCGTTTTTCTTCTTTTATTTTTTAATGTAAAGATACACATGCTCTTTTGATTCTTTAACTGAAACACAGATGCTGAATCTGAGCTAACTCAGGCAAATAAGTTAAATAGTGAAAATTTCAATGCTTTGATTGATGTTTGTACATACAACTGTACCCTGTGCACTAGATTAATTCATGTATTAGAAGAAATTTTCTTACTTGTCATCATGATATGTATTTTCAAACTAGCTTCAAATGCAGCATAATCTGTTGTTTAAAATATGAAGATGTGTACACCTCATAGTAGAATTTATGCAATCTTTCTCTGTATTTATGTGAAAATTTAGCTTGTCCTCTATAGGCTTATGAAGTCATAAGGAAGGTTTTGTCATGTTATATGTGATAGTTCTACATAAATATTTGTACTTCATAAGTTGATTATATTAGTTAGTAGAACTAGATAGTAAATGAAAACATAACATTTTGGGGCTTCACGCAAACTTCTAGCAAATGACGGAGACACAATTTCTTTTGAAATTTGGAGAGTTAGAAGGAAACAGTAGACATTTGTGCATGAAGCTATCAGAATTCAAAATACAGGCTGGTATGGAAATTTTCTTCCTTTTTACTTGCACTCCTTAGAGTGAATCTAAACCATTCAGTCACTTTTCTGGATGCTCCTTGTTTGCCTGACTTTAGTCCGGGTCAACAGGGTAGAAAAGGGAAGTCTTGTCATAAATTGTCTTCTGAACTGATCTAGAGGAATCTGAATCTTGGAGGAGTAAGAAATTGAAGTTGTATTTCATAGCGATGTAGATGTTCTTTGTGGGCTGCTCTTCCTTTTAACATTAGGAATAGCAGTTCTCTGTACTAGTCATCTTAGTACTCATGGGTGTCTTCAAAGATATGCAGCTTGGAGGGGGAGACTTCTAGGATGAGAGTAAAGATTCTTCACAGGGCTGTGTGAAAGATGGCACACACAAAGAAAACTGAGAACAGCCTGTGAAGCAGAGGGTTTCAGTACAGACAATGAACAAATGTAGGTGAACAAGGAACAAATGAATAAAGAAAAGCCTAGAAGAAGAATGTTTGGAAACAGTTTTCAGATCAGAAAAATAGGAATCAGAAAGGGAACATTTTAAAGGGCCTGGGTAGCTGAGATAGTTCAGTATTAATTTTTTCAACCATCTGTAGTTTAACTTTCAGTAACCCAAAATGCAAATGTCCTTATGTATTAGACTCGTGCTTTCAGGATCTCTTTCTTCCTGAACGAAATTCTGTTTGCTTTGACTGATTGTGAAAGCGGTCATCTTATGGACTGTTATTACTAGATAATTAAACTAGTTGTGTGCTCACATGATCTTCTTCAAATGCTGATATTTACCATGTTACAGAATTTAGGAGTTTGAAAATAGTTAGTCTTTGTGCATCGCTGCCCTCTACTGGAGAATAGGTCAGAACCACTCGATTAACTAGCTTTTACTAAGCCTCAGAGCCTCTATGGCTTTTTGGTATTCCGCATTTATTGTTGAATTATCTTTCTATGACTGAGGCTTACAAGTGTGAAGTTGTGGATGGTCAGCATCCATAAGATTTCTTTTTTCTTTGTGAGTTCAAATAACTGGTCATACAATTTGCCATCTACAGTTTGTTGTCACGGAAATATGACACAAAATGATGACTAAGCAATGGTTAAGAATTTAAGATACGTGTCTTCCATTAACTTCTGGGGAAGAGGCATCTGAAGTCATCACAGAGACTCTGAAAATCTTGAGTGGTGCTGCTTTCTAAGTATTTGCCTGTAACTTTGCAGATAACCTCATCACCTTTCACATCAATATCTAAATCCTTTGCTTCACTCTTCATTGCAGTATAGAAAAATTTCCTTCCATCCCTCATCCTACTCTGACCTGTCATGCCTTCATACTTACCATTCACTGTAAATATTGATACTGCCACAGTACCACATTTTTGTTCAATTGTCATTCTCCTTGCAGACTGGGCATGAGCAGAGCAACTGAAACATGGAGAGTATAACAGTGATATTCTCTCTGTTCCCATGTCTCATTTCCTCCACCTACTGTCAAAACAACTCTTGCATGTCAAGAGCAATTTCTGTAGAAACACACAAAGTTTTCCTGCTGAGGAGGCACACGCATAGCCAAGGCACAAGAAGAGCTGGGAAGGATGAGGCCTGCTCAGAGTACACAGTAAAGAAAGTTTCACTATCAAACTCAAGATATATCTTCTACCTACACAATAGATGTTAACAATATTTCTTTTCATTTTTAGCTTTGCCACACGTAAATCAATTTTACAAAGATCACATGCATGCTTTTCTCATTCCCTTCCCATATCAGCTGGTGCTTCGAGGCAAGAAGACATTCTGAAGGTGGCTATAAGGGTATCTCCAACATGGGCAAAAGAACAGCTTTAGCAGCTTCTGCCTCTAATCTGATTAATGGCAGAACCCGTTAACCTGAAACTCTGTTTTTCTCCTCTCCCTCTAAGTAACCTGGAGAAGACATCTGTCTAGAAAAATTTATTTAAAATGCTTTCAGTTTCCTGATATTATATTATACTGAACAGACTTAATATCTGCCACACCCAGAGTAAGGTTTTTTTTCCCTATTCTATTGTGTTGCACTGAAAGTGGTGATATTCTAGGTAGATGAATTGTGTGGGTTGTCTCATTTAATGTTATCTAATTATTTGCTATAAAAAAAGCAACCTTGTAACAAATTCCTCTCCCTAGCCTAATAGATAATGGGAAAGAATTAACAGGTCATGGAGTGAAGCAGCTGTTCCCAGTGAGTAAATCCTAAGTGACCTGTGCCCTCCAAGGAAAAGGTAAACAGGTAATAGTTCACCTTGTAGAACTACATTGATTACCACATGCTCACAGTAAAGGATGGATGATAAGAAGGCCTGGTGAGCCACTGGTTACTCATCCAGAAAATCTAGAAAAGAGTAGCAGCAAATGCACTATCAGCTTAGCGTAACTGCTTAATATAGAGAAAAAAATCTTCAAGTTTAGCATTGGTTTGGGATTGATACATATTATTCTATGATTAAGTAAAAGAATGCTTTGTTATAGGTGTTATTCTTGTGACCTTCAGGCTATCAAAGAAACATGTAATTCCACAAAACCTAGGACTTTCAAGCTCTATCAAGAATTAAGGCAGAAGCTGTCTGGTGAATGAGGTCTTTGTTCTGGAAGATGTAAAATAGATTTGAGAACGACATATTCCTTCCCATCCCTCAAATCTTTGTTCAGTGTTAAAAACAACCACCCTATTGGTTTTCAACCAGTAGCATGTGCTTTGGTGATATCAACAGTAATCTTGTTTTTAATAAACATAAAGAGAAGCGGAAAAATTCAAGTGAAGAATGAAAAATTCAAATTCAAATGAATAAGCCCATGAAATTCCCTCTGTAAAATGAGTATTTTTCCAGACATTGAGATACAGCAAAGCTCAGAGAATGGCGAAGTACAAATTTGTTTGTAAACATCTGCATCAAAGAGGTGCATTCAATTTCCTAATTAAAGAGTGCTATAATAACTTATGATATCACATTTTTAAAGTACCTGCATATAAATTTAAGTGGAATGCAATACAACCATAGGAGTATTTTTATTCCTTTTGACAGAATAGTGAAGAAACATAAAGCTTTATAAGAACCTCACATGAATGAGAAGACTAGTAATCATGTAGAAAATTGTCTCTCACTTAGGACTTTAAGTGAGGTATTTTTAGATAAAATGATATATTTTATTACTGCATTAATTCCTGAAAAGGCAGCACAAATAGCACAAAGCAATCAGAGCTAGCTGAAAATTACCATGACTAGTTTGTACAGAAACTGCTTTTCTCTACCACGTGAGCTAGGCTTACTCTTTCCCTGCTACAGGTAACAGTGGGAGATGCTCTTTATCTGCTCAGACCAGCTGCACATCAAGCAGCCTGCAACAGTCAGTTGAGATCCAGACTGAGACCTGGGCTTCATTTTTCTAGTAATTCTATCAATTCAAACCTACTTGAATAATTAATAATTTAATCATATACGGCATGAAGCATGATGAGAAAAATAAAACTTTGTACTTTTATTTAGCAGATGGAAAGTTGTTTACCAAGAGAAGTGGAAACTAGCTGGCTTCTTATATTTTTGTTTTTGATTTCAGAAGTATGGTTGTCATTTGAATCTAGCTTAGTGTAAATCACTAAAATATTCTTAAAAGAAAGTCTTTCATACTACAGCCTTACTGAAGCAACACTGTTCTTGAGAGCAGTCCAAAGAATATTCAGCAGGACTTTGTGATGTGGGAACTCAACTCCCTTCCCATCCTTAAATGACTGGAAATAAACCAATGATAGATAGATTTGTCCAGATTTACTGTTGAGCAATAATCTTGCCATTTATATAGAAATGTAGGTAAGGAGATAGAGTTTTTGACGACTTATTAAACCTATCACAGCGCAAGAAAGGAATTATGCAGAAATTACATTAAAGCAGACAGAAAATGTCTTAAGTTTTAGAGATGAGATTGTTGACTCCTTTTCCTATAACGTAAAAAAAAATAAAAAAAAAAATCAGAAGAATTAACAATTTGGTGTGTTCATTGTTCTTCACTAGTTTTTTATATGGTTTCTACTTGATATACAAGTAGCAAGCACTACACAACTGTCAAAAAGCCCCATATTCAAGATTAAACCCAAATTTTTATGAAATGCTCAATTGCTTTCCACTTTGTGCTTGAAAGATATGCTGATATCTCACATTAGGGTGTTTCTGGGGAGAGCTTTCCACAGGAACTTTTAACAGTAAGACTCCAGAAAGACCGATAATTAAGACTTCCATCAATAAAGGTGTCAGTCAAGTATGGGAAAGGAATTATTTTAAGGCACATTAAAGAGCTGATAACGTCAATGAAGATAGCACAGGTGGATATGTCAGGAGTGCTTCTCCTCCCATGGAACTATACAGGAATTTTACAATGAAGGTAGCAGCAGAGTAGGATTACAAAACATTTTATCAGATTGTAAGTAGTATTATTTCCTATTTTCCATCAGTAATCTGTAAAGTGCCCCAAACTGACATAATATAACAGTATCAGTGTAATTATAATTAAGAGCGGTCTTTCATGGAGGGCCTGTAGTTAAATTAAAGACAACCCAAAATCTATACAGGAAGAAGCTACCTAAGATGTTTTTAAAACTCTGTTGAGAACACTTTTCAACAATTTTTTGTCTCAGGGTAGACATTTTTTCAGGTAGTGGTACAATTTTACAGCTGCTCACAAAACAAGGCCTTAGTATGGAAGGCAATGCTAAAAGTTTTAGTTTAGTATTAGCAACTGAACAAGTGAGGGCTTCTCAGATCTCCTGAAATACCCAGACTTCTGTATTTCATCAACTGAGTTATAGCTGCATTATTCCAGAGAAGTCCTTTCTTGTTAAAACTTGCATATATAGAGGATGTTCCTGTTTCTACAGGAGTTATGAAAAGTCATGCAAACTTCTTTCAGAAGTTCTCTATAAATAGTTATGGAAAAATGTGTGCATTAACATTATTCTCCTCTGCATTCTCTACAGCAGTTTCTGCCAGGTATTTGGGGCTTTTTCACCCTCCAAAAGCAGGGAGGACAGTTTGTTCAAGATGTTGCCAGCACTTGTTGAATGGCATTGCCCTTTTCCCTTATGAGCAGTATTCAGACAGCATCTGTTCCCATTTCTAGAAGCCCTCAAATGTTAGTTTTTGGTCAGTGTACTTCTGTTATTGCACGTTTGTTTCCAAATAACTGAAGCAGCCTTCAGAATTAAAAACCAACCAACCACCACCAACAAATTTTTATATGTGAGGGAGGATAGAAGGTTTATAACTCCTGTAAGAGGAAATATTTATGAGCTTCTTCCAACATCCTAGCTACTAGCTATCCAGAAATTTTTATTTTCTAATAATCAGTACACTAATCTGCAATTAGTCTTCAGTTGAGATAGCACAGTCTTAAAGATCTACAAGACTCTGTAAAGTGCTGTGTATCTCAGTATATTTTATAAAGTTTTTTGAAGGCTGCAGTAAAACATATCTAACAGCATTCTTATATAAATCATTCCTGCACAACTGAGCCCCAGCACCGAAGACTTTGATCTGACCTGGTAACATTTCACTCCTAAAAGCTTGTAAATAAAAATAAAAAACCCACTTAGCTCCTCTTTTAATACACATTAAATTTTATTTTAATGTTAAAAAGGCATTCAGTAAAGGACACAAAACTACTGTGAATAAATCACCATGCATACACAATACGGTGTCTCTGAAGGTTGAAACCTTTGGCAGGAACCTTTAGCATATTGTACAGTGTCTGACACCAATGGTGTAAGGAAAAAGAATTTGGCCAACGACAAGAGATCAGATTCTCCTGCCTATGAAAAGTGCGACAGTACAGCATAGTCAGCAATTTGGTGATTAGTTATACGTTGGGGAAGAACTTCTGCTATATAGCTTCTTTGTGCTTCTTTGGTGACACAGGAAGGCTATAAAGCTGGCATAATTGACTGCCATGGAGGGAAGCTGAAGTCAAGAAAAAGGGCAGCTTTCAACTTATTTGAAAACGAGTGACATCATATATGAGAGTTGGATTTTCAGGAAAGATCATTTTGATATTTGATAATTAAATGTGCAGCTGTGATCAAGAGGATGCAATGGCCACCAGGATGACCAGAGAGCAACAAAAGGGGCAGAATATTTTAAGTGTAGGTAAAATGTTTAAAAGATATTACTAAGAATAGCACCATAGGGTCCTGTGTTAATTTCTTTTCAATTATTCCTCCATTTATTTAAGAGTTTTTTAAACTGTCGTCCTTGAAAACTCAAGCTGGGGTTAAAAAACAGGTGCTGTTCATTCTGTATTACTGAAGGACAGAAAGATTTCAGGAGTATGCCATTGATTTAGTGCTTAATAACATTGCTTTTTAAGCCATAGATAAAACAGTCATATCTTGCACTAATACAGTGCTTCAGCAGGGTTAAGAAGAATAAAAAGCAGTAGTACATGATTTTGTCTTTAAAAAGAATAATAAAAATTGTTTTGAAGAAAGAATGCTTATGGAAAGAAGTGGCTTTTTATTGAATCATATTTTATTTTCTACTATAAATGCCATAAATCTATCTGTGAAGAGGTGAGATGAAATTATGGTGTCCTTGAAGTTACCAACTTGACCTGTTACTTCATCTGTATCTGGTCTCTGGAACAGACTCCTGAGGGAAACTGTGGAAGTCCTATTTCTTCATCATTAAATTACTGTTTTGGAGAGAGCACTTGAGATTATACTTGTTCTGCCAAAGTAGCTAAAAAGTCCTGTTCAAAGATAGTGTGTTTTCATTTGTTTATTTTGTATTGATTTACATGCATATTTAAATTGATAAATTCACAGTCTTAAAGTAAAAAGTAAATCCTAGAAATTGCTAAATGCTATTATCAATATCAATCTGTGACAAATGACCATGGTATCTCTCCTTCCTCAAAATTTAGTACTTTTTCTCTCTATAGTCAGTTTATTATCCAATATTCTTTAGCAGACTATAAGAACCAACAATAGCCCATCTTAATCTCCAAGACGAAAATGTTCATTTTATATGAGCTGTTTTAAATCCCCAGGGAACTTTGAACCCATGACCATCGACCAGATTCTTACCTTCACAGACAGAAGCAAATGGTGCCTATTTTAAGAAGACAGAATTTATTCAGAGATGAAGCTCATACAGTTTAAATTCAAAAGGGCTGATCAGCTGGTTTCCTATTAATCAGGTTTTTGTTTGTTTGTTTAATTCAAAGTTTAATAATTTGATTTACTTTTTCTTTAACTCAACCTGAAATGTGCTCAGAAGACAAATGGTTCTCCTTTGCCATGAAAACAAATTAGCATCAAACTAGCATCAAATAAACCAGCTTTGAATACTTACAACCTGGTATCAAAGTGGACTCATAGAGGAGTTAGCCAAAGGCCAATTACAAGCTGATCTAGCTAAAGCCAGTGTATTCTGAACCTAGGACAATCTGGATTTAGGCCAAGACCTAGGATGGAAGGAGCTTTACTGGATGATGAATTATCTCCTGCTGTCAGCAGGCAGTAGAAAGACATACATTCTCATTCTCCTGGACATCTTAACCTGGAATTACTCATTGTAAGAGAAGATAACAATTCCCCTTAAAGCTGGCATGAATCCAGAGAAATATATTTTCAGTTGCCTATGATGCTTTGCTTGCTTATTTTCTAGCATTTCTGTGAATATAATCTGTAATCTGGCCTATATATTGGAAATTTTATCCCTCTGCATCCCATGCAATCAAAACAGCTCCGTGCACATAAAGGATACACCTCAATATAGCTGCTGGCTTTCAAGAAAAGAGTATTTAATATTCATATATATATGTTTTTTAATGCCTAGGAACCATACTTAGGATGATTGATTTTCCTGCACAAAGTACTTTGCAAATACAGAACAAGAGTATCTTTCAGAGGTCTAATAAATGGAGAATAAACCCAGAGGAAAAAGTTGTACACAGATAGGAGAGTGCAAGGAATGAATGAGGTTGAAGCTAGTCAAGGTAACAAAAGCCTAGCTCTGCAACTAGCTGTATACCCAAGTGGAAAGATTGCTGGCTTAAGGCCAACTCATTCATTCAGCTAATAGAAGAGTGTTCTAATATCAAATGTGTTATTAACACTTTCACTGAGAATTTATTAAGCAGGTTCAAGGCACCCATTACAACTTCTAAATATAAGTAAAACCATCTAGAATTCACTTTGAAAATGCATTTAAGAAATGCATTGTATGGAAAGGTATCAAAAACTTTCACATCTCAGGATTTTCTCTGTATTAATCAGGAGTTTGATCTGGGTAAGGGGCTATGTAAAAGTTCAACCAGCTGATTTCTCTAAAAATTTTACCATATCCATGTGTCTGAAAAGGTTCCAGTGAGTCACAGACAGATACACTTTATAAAACAAATCTAAACACAAGAACAAGGCCACTTAGTTTTAAAAGTTAAGGATGTGCTTGCAGTGCAATAAAAGTTAATCAGAACTAATGCTTGCATATGTTCTTACAGGCATCACATTAATCAAGTGTAAAGCAAATGGAGGGTGCTATATATGGCCAAATTTATCGCTCTATGGAAAGGTTTTCCCACAGAGGCTAACGGATTTTGGGAGGGAACTTTCTACGTCTTCCAATATGATACTTTCCACATAATGCCCTTTAATGCAGTCTAACTCTGCCCATGACTGAGTCAATCCATTTCCACCCTCTGGCAAAACAAAACAGAACAAAAAAAACACTTTAGACTGCTATTTGTAACAAAGTATATTTCAGTCCAGAGGATTTTTTTGAGGTTTGGCATTCTTCTAAAATTTGAGTTCTTGTTGCTGTAATGTTGTATTGATGTTTTACCCTTCATTGGTGAAGGGCTCCGTGAAAAATCTAATGCTTGTTATAGTGAAGGTTAGAACTAAACATTTATATGCTCAAGAATCAGATTATTAGGCAGGAGGTGGTAGGACAGGGAGAAAAGTGTAAGGTTTTAAAGGTAACCTCACTGTTGCAAGCTGAGTTGCTTTCTTCATAATCTTACTAAAACAAAAAAAAAGCAATTTTTTTTTCCATGCGATAAAGGAATGTTTCCTTTCTACACTGAAGTGTATATAAATCTTGCTCATGGGTCAGCATTATCTGAAAGGTCCCATTAACTACCTGCTCACTTCTATAAGATTTTGAAGTGTCGAGTCCTCTGTGCTCAGTGTTACAGATTTAGGTTCAGAGTTCAGTGACAGCCAACAAGGCTATTCTTAAGGTTAAGGTGGAACACATGCATAAACATTTACAGAATTAACTTTTTTGCTCTCTGTCCTGGAGCATACTCTCTTCAGTCTTTGCAGCTTTACATACTGTTCTCTGAGAAGCTCCTTGTGTCATTGTTCAAAACACATTTTGTCAACTTGCCTTTCCCTACATGGTTTTACTGGTGCTTTGCTAGTTCTATTGTCTCCTAGGAAAGGATACATATCCTTGCGTCATTTAACACTGTTAAAAAGATTTCTGTGGACATTATTGACAACTTAATGTGGTGAACAAACAAGTAAAATCAAAGTCGAAAGTTAATAAATTATATATTTCATAAGTAATTTCAGATGTAAGCACATACATTACAAAATACAATAGGACAGTCTTTTCACCAGTCTTTTAAACAATACTTAAGGCTCCTAACTCATACCTAGAGTTTCTAGGTGCTCAGCTAAACATTAATTCTTCTCCCTACCTAAGCAACTTACCCATAAATGGCTTAATACATACCTTTGAGCCTTCAATCTTGTTTCTACAGCCAGCACAGGATCCTGATGGCATGCAGAACTTCTCATTCTAGAGGAACTCAGCACATGACTGGAGCTGTACCTCCATGGTAGCAAGGTGCCAGTATGACCCAAAAGGAGACAGCTTGCTCCAGGGAACCATCAGAAAGTGCTGACAGTTCCACTAGGATTGAATTGCTTTTTCTTGGCAGTAAAGAATCCACTGCCATATCAAAATTGCAAGGCCTGCTCCTCAATGGTCATATGAATGCCCAGGGCTTAAAGAAAAGGACAAATGGTTAATGGTTTTAAAATAAAGGAGAGTAGATTTAGAGGGTAGATGTTAGGAAGAAATTCTTTACTGTGAGGGTGGTGAGGCACTGTAATAGGTTGCCCAGAGAAGCTGTTGATGCACGATCTCTGGAGGTGTTCAAGGCCAGGTTGGATGGGGCTTTGGGCAACCTGGTGTGGTTGGAGGTGTCCCTGCCCATAGCAGGGGGTGTGGAATTAGATGATCTTTAAGGTCCCTTCCAACCCAAGCCATTCTATGATTCTATGATTATAAACCCTAAGTGTTAAACACTCTGTACTAAAGTGCTAAATCCTACAGTACTAAAGCACTGCAAAGCCGTAGAATATATACAGACATTTAAACTCCCTGACCAAAGTCTATACCTTTCTCTGAAACTCAGCACTTTTAAATTTAATATCAAACTCCTGACCTATTTAGCTATTTTATGAAGAAAAAAAATGTGTCCTCAGAAAATGTATTATAACTCACACCAATTCTTCCAGTGGCTTTCTTCAACTTCAGTCTTTGTTCTAATCTTTTTAATTTTTAGTTCTACCAGCTAGCTCTCACCCAAATCTCAGTCTCTTTCAAATACTGGTTCATTCATTCCACTACATATGCTGGAGCAGCAAAGATGGATAATAACTATGCATAAGGATGTAGATAATAATGCTTGAATTTATGTACATCAAGAATACTGTCTTCAGAAAGAAATATGTAAGGTACAAGTGAAATTAAGAACAGCAGAGAGAGAGAAAATGCCATGAATATAGTCCCTTACAGATTTTTTTTTCCCACTCCTGTGAAAGGCAAACTTCCTAACACTAATAACCTAGAACAATTTATTTATTTATTTATAACAAACAAACAAACAAGGGCATGGAAAATGAAAGTAGTTCTATTATGAAATTATTTACCAAACCGTCCTGTGTGATATTTCTGCAATTCTTTGTTCTCCTCATAAAAGACTGCTAAATCATGATAGTGTTCTTTGCAATGTGTGAAAATAAACAGGCAAGAATTATTCAGTAATTCATTTAAGTGAAATTCAATAAACACAAAGAAAGAACATACATTAAATATATCTTTATGTTCATGTAATCCATGGTGTAGCCATAAGATTATCTGGTGTTTTGAGAAATTCACACTGCTAATATCAAAAAATATTCTTCTGTAACAGTTTTGCCATTCAACCAGTTGTATATACCCTAGTACAGTGTTTGAAAGCAAGTGTAATAGAACCATGCAAATAGAAGCAAGGGCAGTCAGAGATAATTTAGAAGAGCCATCAAAGCTCATTTATGTAGTTTATTCAATATATTCATAGTAATAATATATTACTATATATAACTACATAATAATATAGTTATTCAATATATTCAATATATATATTATATATATTATATTATTCAATATATTCAATATAATATAATTATTTATTCAATAATATACGTAATGCATATTCACTGTGTACAGAAAACCAAAATGTTAAATCCAACAGTTTAAATCATTCAGAAGCTTATTCTCTTATTCTGTAAACACCTACAAAAAGGCATGTAATTTCCTCTTTTTTTTTTTTTCCTGTTTTGTTTTCATGAATTGAAGCACAGAAAGTAAGTTATATGACTTTGCAGAAATGTTTCAGCTAATGTTATAGGGAAAATTCTTCTAACTTTATCGCTTAAATACAAAGATGCCATTGTAAAATGTCATTAGCATTCCTGCTAAATTTGAAAAAAACACCACAGCAATACAGAAGACTAGATTAGAACCTTGTTACTGTGCAGGGGAAAGCTGAAAAATACAATTATTTCCTTTGTGTACTGCATTTCCACTACAATCAAATGTGAAGTTACCATTCTTAGTCTTACCATTAGGATATTCAGCAGTGTGGGATGGGGAAAATGTACTAGATGGGAAAAATGTACTGTGCAATGAAACAAAATAAAAATTTAACTGCATGGTATTTACAAAAAGCATGTTAAAAATAGAAATAAAGACAGCTGGCAATGAAAAAGTATGGGAAAGCTACAGTATTGATCCATAGTAATATAAACATCCAGTATACCTCAGCTTTTTCTAGTAATACATCTACACATGTACATATTTTAGAATTGGTTTTTCACATTGAAAAAGTATGAATTAGTACTAATGATGTGAAGATGTCTCCCAAAGTATTCATAACTGAGGGGGGTTACTGACTGTTAAATTAAAAAATGAAAATGTACACGATGCTAAAAACTAAACTAAATATATATATAAAAATATATATTGTATAACTAACTATAACTATTATATATAATATATATATAAATAAATATATAAACTATGTAAAACCAAATATATTATAACTAAATATATATAAAAAGAAACTGTCATACTGTCAAATATCATAACAGTCATTTATTAACTTGTAAACTTACTGGAACAAAATATATTATTAATATGTCTCAAGTTGGTACCAGGACAATGTTGAATTTATGTTTAGAGTTTCATAGACTATATATATATATATATAAGGATTTGAACAATAAGAGTAGATTTGAAAGAATGTAGCTACAAGAGAGATTGCTATCTAATAAATGTAGGAATAATAGAAAATCTTCTTAGAAAGAGTGTCTAACATAAAAAGAATACAGATATGCCATAGCAGATGGGTATTAAAAAGGGCCTTATCTCTAGAAATATGTATATTAGTTACTCAGATGCTTAATTTGATATGTAACACCTATATATGTTAAAATACTCTGATAAAATACTCTGAATCTTCAAGTGCTATTATATAAACCAAAACCAAAATATTGGGAAAAAAAATAGAACTATAATCCCCCTCAGAACAAAACTCTTGTCTACCAACAGCAGGTAAGTGCTGTGGAAAGTACAGGGAGCAGATATGCTTTATGACTAGAAATAAAGAGGTAGACTTTTTGGCACACTAGTATTACTTAAATACTGATGCACATCCACATTCTCTCATTATGCTCATAATTAAGAAAGTTATTTGAAAACAGAAAAAACAAACAAACAAGCAAAAAGGTTGACCTCTTTTAATGCTATGCACAATTTTCAGGGTGCACAATTCTTGCACTATATTTCTCTGATATACAGAACCTTATTGCATTCTATATACCACCTTTTTGTCTACAAGAGAAGTTGAAGTAATAATGAATATTTTGCCACCAAGAGACAATTTTGTAAGTGCTGGTGTTCCCAACATCCTGGTTTTGGACTTAAGTAATTTCAGTTTGGACATTATTAAAAGTTGGAGTTTCCTGGAACACTGAAATTACTTAAAATACATTTTGACTCAATGTTAGCGTTTGTTGACAAAAATGTTGAATATCCAACTACAACAAATTACTTAAAATGTCTCCTTTCCTATTTGTACAGCATCACCTGTACCTCACCTGGATTGAAAATTGTTGAATATTTATTCTTTTATTTATTTTTTTCTGAGTGGTAAGATATTCAAAGGAGACACCTTTCACCATTTTCTGATTTCAATATCTTTCATCATTTCATCATCCAAAACTATGTAATAGTAATGCAAACTAAAAAAGTCAGCAATTTTTTTCTGGGTAAGGAGTCTTTGCAAGTACAATAGTAGTGCTGTTTTTTTTTTTTTTTTTTTTAATTCACTTTGTCCAAATTTAAATCAGTATCATAGAATCATAAAATGGTTGGGGTTGGAATGGACCTTAAAGATCACCTCATTCCAACTCCAACCCCCCCCCCCCCCCCCCCCCCCCCCGTCATGGCAGGGACACCTCCCACTACATCAGGTTACTCACAGCCTCATCCAACCTGGCCTTGAACACTTCCAGGGATGTGGCATCCACAGCTTCTCTGGACAAACTGTTCCAGTGCCTCACCACCCTCACAGTAAAGAATTTCTTCCTAATGTCTACCCTCTTTTAGTTTAAAGCCATTACTCCTCATCCTATCACTACACTCCCTGACAAAAATTCCCTCCCCAGCTTTTTCCTGTTGGTCTCCTCCAGTGACTTGAAAGCCACTATAAGGTCTTGCAGAGCTTTCTCTTCTCCAGGCTCAACAACCCAACTCTCTCAGCCTGTCTTCAGAGGAGATGTTCTCCAGCCCTTTGATCATATTTGTGTCCCTCCCCTGGACTCGTTCTAATACTTCCATGTCCTTCTTGTGCTAGAACTGTATTCCAGGCCACCTCTGTTCCAGGTGGGGTCTTACGAGAACAGCGTAGAGAAGGAGAATGACCTCCCTCAACCTGCTGGCCACTCTTCTTTTGATGCAGCCCAGAATATGGTTGGCTTTCTGGGCTACAAGCATACATTGCTTGATAAAGCATTATTTCATGATTTAAATGTAGCAAGGGTAGTTTCATGCTTATTTAACCTTATTTCTGGGGAACTGAATGCTACCACTGTGTCCTTGGAGAGAACAAGGATAGAGCTCTAAAAAAATAAAATAAAATAAATAGATATCCCCAGATTAAAAAAGCTGTGTCCTCCTTCTGGCTCCACGCAAAAGAAAATACTAGAAGTAGTAAAAATGTGAGCATTTATTGAAGAGGAAACATGCCAGTAAGCTCATAGGTGAGAGACAGCTGTAATATGTCAGCTCTAAAGTCCTTAGGTGGTAGTGGCAGAATGAATTACCTTCACCTTCTGCTGTGAACATTTGTATACTAAGTCTGCTTTCTCTGTCTTCATATAGGACCTAGGTGAAACAAAATACTTGGGACAAATCCAAGATAAGCACTTAAGTACTATGAAAGTTTTAGAGATAACCTTACACTGATTATTTCACAAATGAATATATATAGTGTTCTACTTAGTTTCTAGATCCTGATATTCCAATACAGAATTAAAACCTTTGGCTAAAAATTGGAAGAGTAATGGGGGAGCGAAGTGTTTGATGATATAGTACATAGTGAATTTTACTATGTAGGGAATATAGCGAATGACCAACAGCATTATGGGAAGAAAAGGAAAATGAAGTAATCAGTCCTTATTCAACAATGATCTCCCAGGAATTAACTTTATATTATTTTCTGAGAGCTATCTTTTTCTGTTTCATTTGTTTGGGTCAGTGATAATGTATTTCTTTGTTGCTGTTTTATACTAACTACTTAATACAGATTTATTATGGATGACTTAGCCTGTAGTCCTCTACAACAAGTTCAGGTTGTCAGTTTCTTTCTCCTTCAGTGGAAGTTAAGACTTTTCCTGCTATAGACTGATAGCAAAAACATATAATTTGCCAAAATACCAATTCTTTGGCTGTCTTTAAGCTACAAATAGATTTTTTAAAAAATAAGTTATTTATTCGTTAGTATTTATTCATAAACATTATTTGAGATTCTTCAGTATGCTTCTATTTACTAGAACTGAAACATTAATTTTACTTCAGCTCCATGGGATTTTCCAGGAGGTGACCTTTAAATTATAAGCCTGGTTATTATAAGGTCTGTCAGAGCATTCCTCCACTCTTCTGATAGGGATGAAATTAAAAAATACCTTGTTATAACTTTCCAGAAAAGGTGAAAGGCTGAAAAATTACTGCAGGAAGTCATCCCAGCTAATCTTTGTGGACAAGAGATTTCTGCACTATTAAGTTACACATGCTGTTTTAAAAATCTAATCTTGGTTCCTCTCTGAAAATTTGTATTTTCTTTGACAGCACTTTGGTGAGAAGAAGCTCATTGCAAATATGGAAGATGAAGCCCCAGGACATTTCTAAGCTCAATAATAATTTTTGTAATTGTAATTTTGTAATTTTTAAGTTTCCAACTATTTTAAATATGAAAGTGCTTCTGTGGGCTCTTATGGTCTCTCTATCAGGGAGAAGAAGTAAAGACTTTAAACCTTTGTCCTGTACTCCTAAAGGTTCAAAAGATAATTTTAATTGTATGGACACAGAACTGATGAGTCAATTTTAGCTTTGCCAGAATTATTCAGCGGAGAAAACCTCCCCCCCCCCCCCCCCCCCAACAAGTACTTTTAATAGTTTGTAGTTGGCTGAAAGCAAATCGTACAACACAGGAATGCACAGAAGCATAAAACTATTCACTATAGAATTTCCATTTTAAAGGTCAACCCATTTGCTTTAATTCACCTACCATCTTGTAAACAGAGAAAGGATTTTATAAATAGAGAAGAAATAATGTAATTAAAAAAGAAAAAAATAAGAGTTCAAGTCTAAAATATCTACAGTTGTTTGTATAAAATAGATTTTGGCCTAACATTTTGTACTAAGAAGTTTGTTTTGTATTAAGAATACTTCAATTCTAAAATGCACTAGGTTAAAAAGGCAGCTTGATTGCAAATAAAACGTAGTCTAAAACAAGGCTTTCATGAAACAACAGTAAAAGAATGACTAGTCTAACTGATTTTTTCTCTTAATTCGCATTCATAAATAGGGCAGAGAAGTTTTATCTCAAACATATAGATGAAATTGACAATTTCATTTAATTTTCAGTAATCAATTTTCACTAAAACCAAGAATTTACATCTAAACATTCTGTCTAATTTCTTGTCCAAAAAGAAAGATGTGAAACACTTCTTGCTAAAATTTTTATCATCTCCCCCAAATCAGTTGAGAAAAAAGATAAATTGTTCCTCTGGGGGAATGGAATTCAACCAGTGTGCTATATTTATTGGAAAGAAAGTTGAATTTTATTTTAAAGAGGCATTTTTTTCAATTCACATTTCACCTTTTCGCTACCTCTCCCTCTATTTTATTATTTTGTTTGGCTGATTCATCTCAATAGCAATGAAGATGATTGTTTTCACTGATTTTAAGACCAGCTGAATGAATTTAATTCATCTTCTCCATTTTCATGATTAAAAAGAGTTCCATCATTTGTGTTGGTTAATTGTTGTTTGAATTTGAAATAAAGCACACCTTTCATAAAAGCTTCTCATCTAGATTTTTGAACTCTTGTATGTACAGTGTCTGTCACAAGCCTTGGTTACATGTCCCAGTAAATAACACCTTTCCCATTCAAATTGGTATGTTAGTTCTTATGTTAGCATTATGTCACAAATTTCAATATCATGTCTGGGTTCACTTCCAGATATTTGGTATTATTACACTTTGTTTTCTATACAGAATTTTCCTTTATCTGATGTGTGACACTTACAGATTGATTACTCCTTTATCTTCTGTTTGATAAGCTTATTTGATTGAGGTCCTTGAATCTCTACCTGTAATGTATAGCTTCCAATTTTTCAAGGATGCCCAGGGCTCTTTTCCAAACCTGGTTTAGTCTCTCAACATCCTTCTTGAAGTACAGACTCACAGATTACAAAATGTACTGCAGTAATGATCACATCAGGAGCATAATAGTTACATCCTGAAGGATGACTTTAGCCAGAGTTTCTCTTTGGAATTACAATTAGCTGACCACCACCATGACCATGATATCTTATTTAGAATCATTGCTCCCTGGGGTAGAGTCTCCTGTCATACATGGTTGTCTGCACCTTGGATTTAGACATAAAAATAGGCATCTTACATCCGGACCCCACTGAAGCACACAGTGGTATACTGCATCTATGAATCAAGTTATCCATATTACTTTGTATTAGTGATCTGCCCTTATATTGATTTCCTTTTCCTTCAGTAATTTTGCGTTTCCTTTCACACTCATGTTTCTGTTACTAACTGATGTTAAATGGTGTAGTTCAAAAATTTGTTTAGAGAAGTAAAATATTAAGTGGTTTGGACAACTAATGTTTCCAGTTTGTTTTTAAGTTCTTAGTAGCAAGTAAATTGTTTATTGAGAAGTATGAATCTTCCTTACCCTTTACAGTTTCACAATCACTTGATTTGACTCTGAACAGGTAAAATTAACCTTGAATTGGTTCAGTATCTATTCTGTAACTCATAATTTGGTTTAAAGCTTCTTTGCCTACTTGATGATATCTTTCCATACATCACTTGAAGTTTAATTATGTATTTTAACTATTAACACCTGTTAAATCTTAGAGTTTCTATTTTAAGTCAACTGTAAATACCATGCCAATGTTCAAAGCTAACAGTAATACATCATCTCTTTCTATTTTAAACCATCATATTATTGAAAACACATGTGACTAGATTACTCACTTTTTAGAAATTAATCAAAGCTATTTGTGTATAAGTATGTTCTTAATTACTCTCTAGCTTCCCTTTTAAAGTACTGTATAGCTCTGACTGTTTCTACTTCCCTGAATGCACTGTAAGAATCTCATTCACACACAGCACCGTTTGTTAGCGGTGAGATTTGCCCAAATTTGAGGTGCCCCTGCATAAACAGTCTTGTACTTCTGATATTCTTTTCTCAGAATTTCAGATCACCTTTCACTAACCTTCTCTGATGCCAGCTGGTGCTACCTGCTCCAGGCTCTGGTCTGGACAGCAATGACAGGAGCTGAAGTAACAGGGGCAAGGCTGTCTACCTTAAACCTGTACCTTGACTTAAGTGCTTAATTTTTGTCCTTAATTTGCGGGTAAATAAACAGTTGGCTTGCAAGCTTGTATTGTTTTCATGTCTTTCCACAGAAAACATTCTTAAATCTGGCAACAAGGAAAATAATGAAAACTAGAGGGAACTAATGTAAAATAAGCCTAATGAGTATGCTGTCCAGATTAAAAATTAAAAAAAAAAAAAAAAAGAGCTTTTTTTTTTTTTTCCCTGAGATTCCTCATAAATGTGATTAAAAGCCACCTTTCAGCTAACATTCACCTTCTGTGGAAAGTACGCTGCCCAATCCATTTCTTAAAATGTCTTAACACTCCAGGGAGACCTCATTGCAGGTTTTAAGTACTTAAAGGGATTTATAAAAATGATGGAGAACAACTTTTTACTCAGACAGACAATGACAGGACAAGGGGGAATGGTTTTAAACTAAAAGAGGGGAGATTTAGATTAGATGTTAGGAGGAAATTCTTCGCTCAGAGGGTGGTGAGGCACTGGAAGAGGTTGTCCAGACAAGCTGTGGATGCCCCATCCCTGGAAGTGTTCAAGGCCGAGTTGGATGGGATTTGGGCAACCTGGTGTACTGGCTGGTGCCCCTGACCATGGTAGAGGGTTTGGAATGAGGTGATCTAAGGTCCCTTCCATCCCAAGCCATTTTGAGATTCTATGAACCTGCAGCTGACTTAAATCAGTATTATTTCAGGAATGGGGAGGGTCATTGTAGTGATGAGTAGCAGTTCCCATGGACTTCCTTTGGGCATCACACAGAATCCCACTGGCAATGGTCCTTAAAACTCAGTGAAATTACCTTTGCTACTTTCAATTTTATATATAATAAATCTGATTAGATTGAGGATCTCTAATACTTTAAGGTTAGGAATTAGACCAAATTACATGATCTAAGCACAAGCTGCTAGGATTTCTCTCAAGCTGGTCCACTATTTTTCGAATAGTGAACTCTAGAATTGCATTTGGGATTTCTTTTGTGGGGATAAAAAACCTTGTGACATCAGTGCATATAATCCCAGGAAAGTGGAAGGGAACTGCACAGGTTCTCTTACTGCTACTTGACAATAATCTTAGGTTTTTTATACTTGATCAGAGATCATTATAGATTCCTTCAGAATATTTTCTTCTCTTTTTTATGCTGATATTGTCAGGTATTACTTAAGTATTCAACCATGCAGCTGACTCAAATTCCACTCAAGTGCCTGATCCAAATCGCTATGGCTGTTATCTTAGAGTACATCTTCTAAACTTTGTGAACAAAAACCATAGCTTCTGGGTCTAGTCCTTCTTTTCTGGTATGAACACTTTTCTAATGGGAAAATTAGCTATAATAGGAGCATTTGCTCAAGAATGAAATTAAAGATGTTATTGAATTTTCTGAAACAAAATGTCTACAGAAAGCTGAGTACTATTTTGGCCTGTTGTTAGAGATTAAAGATATACCTAACAATGTGCAGGCAATATGTTCCAGTAACAGCAATGTGTTTAAATTCATCTTCAATTTTCTTCATATTATCTGAGACACTTCTGATAAATGTTAGGGTCAATAAAAGAATTAGTGTTCACCTGTAAAATAGCTTTGAGACTTGGAATGGACATCTCTTAATCTCTGCAGTGATTTATTCCTCTTCCCTATTCCTAGTAATACTTGTCATTTGCAAGCCAAATCCTTCTTTCTTTCTTAATTGTGGTATTGTGGAGTTCTGGCTAAAATTAGGTGCTCTGAATGACTAAGCAGATTAAGTGAGACACTCACTGTGCAAAGTCATATGGTATTTGTTTGGAAAATTAATCTTAAAATCAGTACATGAGAATTGAAATCCTTGAGTTACAGGTATCTTCAAATTAAAATAATGTATTAAAAATGAAAAGAAAAGGGGGGTGGGGGGAAGCAAATATGAAAGATAAAACTTGCAAACACATTTACTTTAAGAGTTATATTTTAGGAAGGGTGGAGTGATATATTGAAAACTCACTGTACTAAGCTTAATCAGAAGAAAAAAAAAGAAAAAAAAAAGAAAAGAGGGGAAAGAAGAGAGAGGGGAAAGAAAGGAAAAGAAACTGTTAGCAGACTGTAAATTATTGGTGAAATATAAAAATTAAAATAATAAGACAGATCTGATGTTATGGCCAGCATCATAATACTTTTTAAAATACAATAAATTGTTATGTAAAACCCATTCAATTTAAAATACATGTCACACAGCAAAAAGATTCTCTCTGTAGAATCCAAGTCATAGTATCATAAAAGAGCAAGGATATCTTCCCTGTAGGGTAACTCCTGTAATCATTAACATATCTAGTGACTCATTGAGTGTATTTTCTAAACAGAAATAAAAGCTTGAAGCTAGGGCAAAGACAGAAATACTGCCACTTGAAGCTGTATTGCTTCCATTAATTTTCATGCAGACTTCTGTTTGCTCAATTCATCTCAGGCAAAACGTTTCACAAAAAAAGCTATGTAGGAAAGCCCTGGCTAGATGTTAATTTTGGAAAACTTTTTAAGCTGGAAGCCATGCAAAACATGTTGTAACCCATCAATCACAAAAAATCATCAAGTGATAGGGTTCCCCTAGATAAGGAGGGCTGGTGACTAAGTTTTATGTAAAGTTTTATGATGCATCTTCCTGGGCACTTTATTAGAACGAGATTTTCAGAACAGAATCCCATATTAGCAAAGGCTGAAAAAACAAAGAAACAAACAAAATAAAACAGGAAAGAAAAGAGCAACAAAAAGGCAGGTCAAAGGACATGACAGAATAGAAATTCTGTTCATTCTTTTGTGTTCAGGGAAAGGAATCCCAGTGACTAGAAGGAAAGGTGCAAAAGCTGAGGTTATCAGGAGTGAATATAGGACAGAGGTATCTGAAGTTACAACACAAACGTCTTGAAGCTTAGGACTATGTGTCAATAGGTAGAAACTGGAGTAGGTTTAGCAAAAGATAGGTAGATTGAGGTATACAATACAGGTTGATGGGTAGAGTTCAGGAGGCAACAAGTGAAGGAATGTATGCAGAAGTGAAGTAGGTTCGTAGTCAACAGGAGATTGGGCTAGAAATAGAAACAGAGAAATTAAAGGTTTGAAAATAAATATTTTCTCAGTATTATTATTATTTTTTTAACTTAAACTATTCTTGTAAGAGGATGGTATGTAATATCCAGTGAAGCCCTATTCAGTGAAATGCTCTAGGTCAAAATCACTCTTATGAAAATGTTTTATACTTCGACCCAACAAACCAAGTTACCAGTGTACTTTAAGTGCCCTTCTGTTATATCCCATATGTACTTGGAACAGAATGACATGTGACTTACAGGAAAACCTGGAGAAAGCTTATGCTTGCTTGCTTGAAATGTGGATGAGTTTTGGTAATATTTTTAACTGAATACAAAGGGAAAGTGTAGACTGGTAAATTAGAAATGCAAGCCAAACTGATCAAATCTCACTTGTATCCCAGAAAGCCTAAAAACTCACCAACCATGCAGAGTTGAGTGGGCGAACACAGAAGAGAAATCTTAGAACATTCAAAATATTAACCTGGTGATTAACAAAGTATGTCCAAAAAATGAAAAAGGGAATTTTAGTTGAAAAATAAATTATAACAATTGATCTATAGTTTGTTAAATGTATGAGAATAATTGACAATAGCATCTGCAAAGCCTTGAAGAAATAAAAATAGCAAGAAAAACATTTCATAGTTGCAACGTATATTAAGAAATCCCCTGACTATCATTGGCAAGGACAAGAGGACCTTCATTTTGTCATATGGAAGCAAAGGTGCTAACATGCTTAATTAGTTCATTTCAGCTGATTTAATTTAGAGTCATTGTAATTAAGATAGTGAAAAGGGAAGCTAAAGATGAGATTCTCACAAAACATGGCTAGTTCGGGGACATTTTTTTGTCTTTTAAAAGTATGTTTAAAAAAATAGTTTGTTTCATTTAGCTTTTTCTAAAATAACATTCTCCCTAAGCCAATGTTCTATATTGAATTTTAACTAGTTAGACTGAATTGTGGAACTGTATTTATGTCCTGTAAGTGTAAAAATCATGATGTAAATGTGTTAGCTACCTTAGTGAAACCCAGAAACAGCACTGCTATTTTAAACTAAAAGCTTCATAACGTATACCACATGTAAGAGAATAACTACCAATGATGTCCATTCTGATATATTGTTTTTGATTTTTCATGAGTGACCACAGCAGAATGATTGTGCCTAACAACATCAAGAACTTCATCCTTAAACAAAGGCTTAATGTGTTCCTCTAATTTCATGGTGCAAACCTACACAGAAAAAAATTAGAGAACTCCAGTATGGAAAATTCCAATATATGGCAAATCCAAAAAACTTGATTGACACAATTACACTAGTGTGCATATGAAATATTGGAAAATATCTCATATCATTAGATTTTGACACAGATCGAGAATTAATGTAATAGGATATAAAACATAGACAAAGACACAAAATATCAGTCTGCAGTTTATCAAACATAAAGGTGCTTTCACTGAGAAAGATGTATATTTTAAGTATTTTTAACAATTGTTCTAGAAAAATATATTGTGAAGGCCTTATTTCTGGACATGATGAAATATTACTTTATAAAGAATTACCATTTCTCTTACTTTGCCAACCCTTATCGTTATTTTTCACCCATATTCCTCCTCTAATTTAGCTTTCTTTCTGCATACTTACTATGTTATTGAGGTTAGGAATTCTGCAGAGTAACCTTGTTGCTGTTGCAGTCAGTTTCTGAACAACAAGGACTTAAGGACTTAACTTTTTCTCCAGGTGTCTTTAATCCTCTTTCTTTTTCTTTTCTTTTTCTTTTTTTTTTTTTCTTCTTTTTCTTCTGTCATTGCTTTAGTCATAGACAGTAAAATAATGTGTTTGATCTTTTGGAGAAGTGAGGCCTGTGACATATCTTACGTCTCTATGTTTGCATGACCCAAATCCTTCATAATACTATTTTCATCAGGATGTGTTAAACTTACTGCTACAATAAATTGGGATCTTCAACACAATTGATTGTATTAACTTAAGTAACTGAAAGAAATGGAAAACAAGTTTAATGCTTATGAACTCTAGTTCAATCATCTTTGTTAGGAGTTGTGAAATACGTGTGGCAGCTTTATTCAACTCTTAAAGATAAACTCAACTCTGTGTTGGCTTCTGTATCTTGAGAGGCTCTCCTGTTAAAGACTATTTGTGTGAGCTATTAAATGGTAGAAAAATACCTCATATTCAGTGAAGCTTATTCTAGAGACAGAAGCTTTGTATTGCCACTCAGTACATTTCACAGTTTGCTATTTCCTACTTCTAGTCATAAATGTTAATCCTAAAGATGAATGCAAAAATAGTTGAAGGTGAATTGGTATATGTTAACAACTAATAAGTATTTTTCACTCAGAAGACGGTTTCTTCCTGAAATCCTCATGAACAATATAGATCCCTAAGGGAATCATAGTTCAAAAGAGGTCGTCTTCTCCATTTGCTTAGAGGCAATAATGTGTGGAGAAAGGAAATTGTGCAATTACTCTTCTCAGAAGTCTGTTAAAGCCGTCAAATATTTTTGAAACTTTATCTGTACTATAGGAATGTCATAGGCTATTAAAAAATAAAAAAATGAAAATAGATCAGTGACTGTGTGATGGTGTAGCTTTATAACCTATGAATAATTGTACAAATGGTAGCTCCTCCTTTTAAACAAGCTATGATAGTCTTTAAGAAACACATTTTGTTGTTCTTCATAGGGCCAATTTCCCTGCACCTAAAAGCTTAAAATTAAATTCCTTAAAGCTATGAGAGAACATTGTCCTACCTACCTAAAGTTTAAGCTTGACTCACCATGAATGACAGAAACAAATATAATGAAAGCATTTTCAGTATTTGCTAAGGTGTTAGACTATAAACTTAATTATGACAGGTGCTAATCCACAGAAATAACAAATGTATCTATTTTTATTGATTTTTATTTCAAGTTGCAGACTGTCAGATAGTGATCACTGTGGAACTTCTCCAAGTTATTAATCACAAGTTAGCTACTACTTCAACCTGGAGACTGCTACAAGTCTCCTGTGTTAGCTGTCTTTAGGTGCAGTGGTTGATAGATCCACGGCCCTGTAGGTTAATCTATCCTTCATTAGCCCTGTAATCACACACACGATTTTCCTAAATCCTGTCCCCTCATCGAATGAAAGATCTCTTATACCACTGATAATGAAGCTGTCTGTACCAGAGAGAAGAGAGTGGAATTTATCCCCTAACTGGAGCAGGAATAAACATGGTATAGCAATTAAGGACATAATTTCAATGATTGGACAGTCTCTTCCAGCAGTTAATCTCATCATTCCTGAAAGTAGTCACAGACCCAGAGGAATGAAGAAAGTTGTGAGAGGGCTCTTTTGCATGGGTAGGAAATCCCAAAATGTGGCAGGCAGTTGCTAGATACAGGATGTGATTTGAAACTTAAGTCTAAAGTAGGACTACTGCTTTGCTTCATACTACAGCTCCAAAGTACACAAAGATTTATTTACACAGAAATGCATTGGTATATATGTAACATGTAACATTTTCATGGACTAGTAGCTGATCTCATACAGTCTGAATTCCTCAAATTCAATGGTTATGCAACCTTTTCTTGATTCTATTTTTTTGTTGTTGTTGTTAGTATTGCAGTTGTAAAAAATAGCTGAAATACATGACTAAAGTGTATTTGGGTGGTTTTAAAAATTACATTGAAGCAAAATATCTAAAACATCATTTAAAGTTTCATATTTGGGAGCTTCAGTTTTGACTACTGAATACCTGTATTTAGCCAGCATACAGCAGAAGCCTTACTGGGCTTCTGAATGTCACAGTGCAAATGCCTTGCATCAGTTAGTTTTATTAACACAAACATGTTAAAGGATTTACTTTGGTTCACAGAAAGCCAGAAAGGAAGGCTCCAGTCATCCTTGTCTGGAAAGAAATTCTGTTTCCGACTGGTGGTCAGTATTTCATCCTTAATTGTAGAAGTCTTTACTACTTCTAGGGTGGACGGAGGCCATCCATCCTTAGGAAACTAGCTGTAACAATTCACAGCCTGTGTGACTGTTCCTTCCTTTTACCTATATATATATATATTTGTTGTTGGTTTATTTTTCCACAGAAGGTTTTTGCTCTTTGTTCTCTTGTATTTCTCAAACATTATAGAATATGTGTTAGGGGGAGAAGGAGGAGGGAGGGGAACCTGTAAAACAATGCTTTGTCATCCACATAGGTTCTTTTTTCCTCTAGAAAGCAGATGAAAGAGAACATGAGACACATGTGACATCTTAGTGTGTTGCTTAATGTGCTACTGGCAGCTGCTTGGATGCTACAGTGATAAGGGTGGCAAAAGAACCTATATAGAAGAGATTAGCCAGGGATTTGGGAGAAGGAGAGCCAAGTGGCAAAGTGGCTGAAGAAAATACAGGGAGCACAGAGAGGATTGTAGAAGCACCTATCTGTCAATACTCTGAGTATGTACTTATCTTCCTGTACCTATTTCCCATTAGTCAGACAGCACTGGTAGTTGCAAATTCAAGCACCCTCAAAATCTTTGGTTATCAGCTTGGCCCTGTGATCCAAAGTGATAATTACCTGTCATTGTACAAGAGCACCTGAAAACTGCCTTTGTATAGCTAGAACAGTTCATGCTATAATAGAAAAGCAAAACTGTATCAACTGAAATTGCTGGATTAGATTTTTTATGACTACCTCTGAGATACAACAGTCCTTCCTCCCCTCCCTCCCCCCTTTTTTCCTTTTCTTTTCTGGCAGATAGGCAACAAAAATAATCAGGAATCTTGATTGCAATCTGTAGGACGTTGTCTCTGATCATACATAAACACTGAACAGTAAGTAAGAACATTTACGGCCAGCTGTAATACAGTGCAGAACCTTATTTTAATAAGATAAAGTCAAGTAATTACCCTTTAGTTTTACTTAATCACATAAGAAAGTTATTACTAGATGTTGCACCTTCCAAACACTGAATTAGGATTTTCTTGTTTATAGCCTGAAAATTTTCTCTGGCCATTATTTGTGAAAGTCACATTAAAATCAAAAAGTCACATAAATCAAAGAAGTAATTAGGTGGAGCAGCAAGGAATTGAACAAAAAAAGAGAGTAATCTAGAGTACAACAATATAGTAAAAACCAGGCCCTGGTCTCAAATCTGATCAGTTTATATCATCTTGTAAGGAATGGCTAATAAGAATTTTTTTTTTTTTTGATCCATTTATCTTTATTTGGGGGCTATTTTGGCTTATAGTGGACTAATCTAAATCCAGCAACAAATGGACCCTCTTGTCTCTATTAATACTAAGTATGGATAAAAATCAGATAGTTACACTCTTACCATTTTTCTTCTTTTGCAAAAAGCAGAGAATTGAGAGATGGTATGTCTACTGCAGTTTTAGTTTTCAATATGGATCTAGATACATGTAACAGTTTATGGAAGACAAACATTTTTTATTAGTAATTTAGCACTAAACTCAATCAGAAGTTCGAAAGAAATTGAAATTGTAAATCCAGACCTGCTCCCATGGAGATGATACTCTTCATAGATTTCTAATTAAATTTACAAGCCAACAGATGATTCTAAGGTCTCACTCATCAGTGAAGGTACCATCCTTAACACACCAATGTCTCTGCCTCCTATACTTCCTACGAATAGAAGTGAAGACGTAAAATCATCGTAAATTTTACACAAAGGATATGAACACTGTCAGAAGCTGAACTAACACCTTCCTCCCTAAAAAAAAAACCATAAACCGGAAATGCTAACTTACATGGTGAATGTGTGTCTTGTTTAGAAAATGCAAAACAAAGGATCTTCAAAGGCTAATAAAACAAAACAAAAAATAAAATAAAATTAAAATAAAACAAAATAAAATAAAATAAAACAAAATAAAAAAATAAAATGAAAAAATGAAATGAAATGAAATAAAAAGAAATGAAGGGATCTAGATGGGCTTTTGAAAGGCCATCTAGTTTATCTTCTATCCCTGAGAAAGGATCAGTCATGCCTTATTCCCTCATTACCTGCTCTCAAAAACCTTCTGTGATGGAGATATCTCAGGCTTACTGTAGTCTCTTTCACTGCCTCATTTAACAAGTAAAAAGTTTTTCCCACATTTAACTTGGGCCTTTAAACCTATTACATGTTGTCTCTACGCATTTTGGACATCCATAGTAGGTTATTTCCTTTTCTTTGCTACAGCTTTTTCATATTTGAAGCCTTTGTTACATCCTTCAGATCCTTCATTCTTTTACTAAACAGCTGCAGTTCTTTCTATTTTCTTAAAGAAAATGCTTTCTATACCCCTATACAAATGTCTGTTGCTTTTCTTGGTGAAGTCCAATTGGTGTACATCTTCTTGAAGTGCCTCTTGAAACACCAAACAGGATGACATCTCACCAATGAGGAATATTACTAAAGAATGATTCATTTGGTCTGGCAAATGTATTCCAGCACAATGATCTTCTGTGCAACCACGTGACATTTTAAGATTCTAAGATTTTAAGTGAACATAGGTCAATCATACTGTAGTGCAAGTAACTCAAGCCTACCAGAAACTCCATGTACCTATTTTGACTGTCAGGCAGCTATTAGAGCTGAAGGTTCTGCTGCTACATTTTCTGTTAATATTATTCTTAGCTACACTAAACCTAAAGCTATGGTAGATATATATGTCAATACTTTGGATTCATAAGTCCAGAAATCACAGTCATTTTTTTTTCCTTAATAAAATATCAGCAGTAATGAAGAAAAAATCAATAGAGTTAAGCTGCTTTCAGTTTATGTTATTGTATTCGCAATAGATTGTTATTTCCTGTAATTCCTTCTTTATGCATCACTGTGTGATGCATTACCTTGTGGCAATATTTTGTTCTTTAATCGAAAAGACTGAATTCAAGTTGTTCTTTGCAATAATTATCTATCTAACTTGCTGGATAACTCACATTATTTATTTACTCACCATATTTAATTTATTGACTGCATAAGTATGCAAATGTCTAAGGCATGAATTCAATCCACTTTAGTAAACATGAAGACTACCAATGTATAATCATATATGGACAAATAATATATATAATAATTTTAATATATAACTCAAATGCATAGATAAAAGCAATAAATATGAAAACAAATAAATTAATTTTAGCATATGATACAACATCTAAATAATCACTCATTGCATGGTCATCAAATAAAAATTAAACATATCGTGTATTAGTATCATTTATTGTTTTTCTTAAATAGAACTTAAATTTCACCTTGTGATAAACATTTTATTTATTGAATCTGTAAACAAAATGGTTTGGAAGTCAATGACACAGCATACAGAACTGAAACATTTTGGAAGACCTTCTTTGTAGTCCCCTTGCTAAGGCTCATACACAACCCAACACACGGAAGGGACCAGGAGGAGGTGAGTTCTTCCAAGTGCAGTAAAATTCTGAAGGATAAGGGGGGTAGGGAGGGAATGTAAGAAGTGGAAGTATATTTCATGTTCAATATAACAATTTTAAATTAATGCTGGGGCATTCAACTAGAATAATGTTTTCAGTACCCATTACTGTATTCCTCATCCTCCAGGATGACGATACCCTAAGGAGCTAACACCTTCCCTATTTTCCCTTCAGGGCTTGATGTGGCCCAGAACCTCACAGTAAAATGAGGAAAAGGAAAGGAAAGGGAAAAAGAGTTATTTTAAGCAGACCTAGGAAAAACTTAGTGGGAAATTTCTTCCTTGAAAGTAGTGCTTTTGTGTTAGGGATTTTAAAGCTAGAAAAAAGATATTTTTCTTCTACAGTCCTACATCCTCCAAATATTTCATTTTCCCCATGAATAGAACTCACAACTGACTGAACTCTGAAAATGCTCATGGAGATACTAATCTAATTTCTTCAATTTATACCAATATTAAGGCAAGCAGCTTGATTGCCAAGAGTCCTTTTTCATTTGGTTGAATTGTGAGTAGGGTCAGAGAAATGGAGAAGAAAAAGGGGTTTCAGGGAAAATGAAAAATACACAAGAAAGAAAGAATAATTCAGGTCAAGTTAAAGTTGAGAGATTGTTTGAAGAATAGTATTTGAATTTGTTTCATGTTTACCTTTTATTCTTAATTACTACCTTTTTTAGTTAATTATTTTAAGAGGAAAAACCATTTCAACATGAGAAGAGCAACTATTTAATTTTAAAATATCAAAAATATTTCAGGTTTTCAGATATTAAAAACACATGAACAATTTCAAATATCCTCTTTTCCACTTTTTTTTTTTTTTTAAATTTATTTTGGGTCAAATGTATTTGCCTACACAATCTCTTTAGAACTGCATGCATTTGTGAATTTACTGTTTGTTAGGGAAAAAGAAAAGAGAAAAACAGCAGCAACAACAACAAAAAACAGCCCAATGCTTAGCTGCTATTGAAAAGCACAAGATTTTCTGAGTAATAACTATTTGTTGCATTTGTGTGGCTTTAGGCTTTAGTTCTAGAGATTACTGAGGACCTTCTATTTTTAAACCAAATTCCTTGAGATACAAAGAAATCTCTGCAGATCCTTAAGATTTGCAATGATCACACCATTCTTTCTCTTTAGAAAAGAGACAGGTTTGTGTTCCTGAGAAACATTGTGCAAGAAAATACAGAAGGCTTCAGTTGATGGAGCTGACATCTTCCCAGAATCCTCAAAGATTAGTGGATTTTTCAAAATCGTTCTCTTATTTTAAAATCCCTCTCCTATTAGGACACCATCAAAACATTTCCTGTTAGTTTTAACTGTAAAAATGGACAAAGAAAAGCACTCCATTTCAGAGCAGTTCAGTGTTTAAGTTATGCATGTGAGATGTGGGATGCATCCCTGTTTTCTCTCAGTACCCATGGTTGTATCTGTTCAACACCATTACAAAAAAGCCATGAACAGCAGTGGCTGACCCTGGATTCTCCCACATCCTGAGGTGAACACTCTAACTAGTAGGCTAGAGAGGATTGATCTGTCCCTCCCTGTGTATGATATATTAATGAAACTGATAGTTCTGGTGATGCAGAAGATGAGGGTAAATATATGACAATTGGGAGGGCATGGATACCCAGATACTTTAATAGTATTTAGGAAAATTGCAAGATTAGGATGTAAAGTAACCCAGTCTACTAGAGCATGAACTCATTACTAAACCAGGGGGAAGACTTTCCACCTACTTCAATCTGAAACCTGTTTGTACCGAGCTAGTGTGCAAACATAGCTATGCCCATTTTAAGCTGGATCATGATTTGCAGTAATTTTCTCAGTAGGTCTTATAGCAGGTTAATTTTTAATTAAGTCTTAAATTAATTAGCTCTCTTCTAAAATTAATTAGCTCTCACTCTGGTCATAATGGAAAGTTTAAACCTCATCAAATTAAGGAGCATTACCTTCTGTATGTAAAGAAAAGTTAGTCTGCCAGCTTTATAGTAACCTGGGAATTTTATTTGAAAAGAAAAACTGTTCCTTCTAGAAACATTTTTTTTTTTTCAAAATGAGTCCAGCTTGCCTTTTTGCTCACTGTTTTCTTAGTGTGCTCTGCTAATAAGGTTAGCAAATTCTTTGCCTGTCTTGTTTGGAGATACATACCGAGAAGGATTAGTTTACTTAGTCTTTGTCAATGCTAATGGAAAGATGAAATATTTGTACAAACAACTTTTCATTGTGCTAATGAGAGACAGGACTTTGTTAGATGTATTTTTTACTTTAAACTCTCAGAAAGTTACACAACAACTTTTGTTACAAACCAAGTCCTTAAGAACAAAAGCCCTTACCTGTTTCTGTAGCACTGGGGAATGTAACAGTTCAGGAAAAGTTCTCCCTTCCCCTCTTTAAACCTGTTTCTGAAGAATTGGCATGGGTGAAAAGCACGACCACGGTGAAAACCAAAACGCTGTGTTAGACTGTGCCTCTACACTCACTTCTTCCATGACAGACAGCAGCAAGACACTGTGCCAATGCACTGTGAAGATATTCTCACCCAGACTCAAATGCACTCATTTCTATAGAGGTCAAGTAGTGATTATCAGTGCTCAAAGCATTGAAGAATAATGACTAGAAATAAGACAAGTCACAGCAGTGGAAATTTTTTTGATTTCATTACAGTCCTATCAAAGCTTCTGAAACATATTTAAACAATAATACATAATTTTTCTTCAGAGGGTTTTTTTTTTTGATTTTTTTTTTGATTTTTTTTTTCCTCCTGGCTTTTCCTGCTAGTAGAAGAAGAAAGTTGTTGCTGTGGACAGTTCAGTTAAGGCATACATCCAGGATAGAACTGCTGTGAAAAATAGGTGCAAGAACGACTTCAGGACACTGATGAACTACGAGTTCAGAGACAAACATGAAGATTATCACAAACCTCAAAGCTAGGATTTGTTAGGAATTTTAGTTAATGTTCTGCTATGGAAAGACTGACTGAAATACCAAACCGTCAAGTGATGCTGTTCATAGATGCATATCAAGAAAAATTAAGAGAATATTCTCTCTATACATGATAATGCATTGGCCAGTTAATGGGATACTTCTGTCAGCTCTAGTGTGCCCATCCCAGAAAGATATGAAGTAGCAAAAAGGGGTCTAACAGTGAGAAGCATGCAGAAACGGTCATCTATAGTCTGGAAAGAGGTTTTCAGGTGTAAGGCTTGAAAATATCTGAAGACATTCATCATATTCATCTCAGTCAGCACATTTCTCTGAAGCACCTGTTATCTGAAAATTTTAGACACACAAGACAGTGAACTGGGTGGATCTTAGGTTTGGTTCACTGCTGTAATTCCAGCATTTCTACAGGACACACAAAGGACTGGGAGAAAGATGAGCTTTCACTATCCTAGGTATATAAAACTGAAATACAACAGACCCCTCCATCACTACAGCAGTAACTAACTCCCTCAGCTTCTTAATTCTTCTAATTTACAATGCAGTAATCTTTAGCAATCAAGTGTGTATGTACCAAGAGGGAGAAGGCGGCAAAGAACACAGCTGTGGACCATACACTGAAAGGTATCTGTTCCTTTTCTGAACAATCTAAATGAGAAATGCTTATTACCTTCCAGTAACAGGACAGCTGAAAGAGCCATTCTTCAGTTCTGAGATCAACATTTTCTTCATCTACCCAGGCTTCATCTACCCACTATCACAGTATTACCACTTGAGGTAAAATATACAAGCATGGGAAAACTGGTGAATAAGACAAAGCTTTATTAGGTTGAGTACCAGTCATCGGATTGTACAGAAATAATTATCTGTAACCAAATTGAAATCACTCACTTCAGGTACACAGGTAGACGATGAGCCCCAGCCTGAGGTCAAACCACCAAGGAAAAAATGTGACAGACTGCTGGACATTGAACAAAATTGAAAAGAAGCAGTTGGTAAAACCTAAAGTTGTCTAAAACTAATAAGACAACAGCAGAAGAAACTGCCAAATTGAAAGAGAAAAATCAGAAATTCTGATTGGGTGAATAACATCAAAGTACATTGAAAGAGGAGTTTCAGGCTTAGCAAGGATGAATTACCAAATGATGGTGTAAAATCAGCAAATCCAGAGCTATCGACAAAAGAGTAAAATGAGTTTGTGCTCGATGTGTGAGAAGGGAAAAAGGGAATATTGGGCAAATCAAGACATGCTTTGTTCACAGCTGTAACAGGTCCCTTTGAGCAGCCTTGCAGCTGATGAATGGCAAGACTGGTGCAGAGCAGGAAACCTACTCTTCTGACTCTACCCCATATCTGACCAGTTTCTGTAGCCCTGGGGATCAGGGTGTTGTCCTTCATATGAATGCAAGACACTGTAAAAGGGATGGTGGAGTGACTTGCCCTAACACAGATATGACTTGATAGCATGCTGATACTATGGGATTGGCTTCCATGCTGACTTCTCTCTGCTAAAGAGAATCAACAGATTAGTTGCAGTTCAATAAGGAGCACCTGCCCATCAGTCTAATTCACTTTTCTATTAACTCACGCCACAGTCTCTAAAGAAGTACTCAGATGGCAGTAATTTAATCCTTGCAGATCAGAATTGGGTAATGAACTGATCACATAAACACAAAGTACTTGGAATAACAAAAGTTTAGTCAAAGCTATAGGGTCAGACAGAATATAAAACATGGCACCCCTGCTGTTAGGATGTTTCATTCCCACTACACTGCAGTTATATTATATGACTATATGCTAGACCTCCTTAGAGGCTTCCTAGATTTGTGTGAGGTCTTCCAGGAATTTGAAAAGAAGTTTAATGATGTCATCTTGGCAGAGTAGACCTTCTTACAGAATGTGGTGATCCTAGTGGTGAGTTATTCTATGTATTAAGAACAGTATGTTTTTCTGGTATAACATAGAAAGTAACTCTGGACATAACAGAAACAAAATACATTCTCTTTTGTTAAAGATTATTGAATCATAGTATTATAGAATCATAGCATATCCCAAGTTGGAAAGGATCCACAAGGATTACTGAATCCTAGATTTGCACAGGACCACCAACAAACAAACAAACAAACAAACAAAAAACAAAACATGTGTGAGAGTGTTTTCCAGATGTTTCTTGAACTCCAGCAGGCTCGGTGCCATGACCACTGCCATAGGGAGCCTGTCCCAGTGCCCAACCACTCTCTCAGTGAAGAACCTTCTCCTAACACCCAGCCTGAACCTCCCCTGTCACAGCTTCATACTGTTCTGTTGGGTCCTACCAATGATCTGTACAATATTCAGTATCCAGAAAAGTATAGACTTTTAAATAAAAACAAAGGTAGTTTAATGACCAAATCTAATTTGCCTCAACAATTTTTGCTAAGTATTTCTCTGCATCAAAATAAAGAATTCCTGTCATGGGATTTTATCAAAATTTGGTATAGCATATACATGGCTTAAAAACTCAAAGCTGTTTAGAATGTAACATCTAATGACCTTTATTTAAATTATTTCATTGCAATGGAATAGTTATTGTCAGAGTACAAACATGTATTTTGAATCATTCTAAATTAAATAATATTTACATAAATATTTGCAGGCAAGATTTAGCACTGTTCCAGAGTTAGTTCCACTTAAGCTGGAGAGCAATAGAGTTGATCTAGAAGCAGTATTTTATGAAATATACAGGGACAAGAGAAACTTTTTTATAGGAAGTGTTAAAACCCAAAAGGTTTTAAGACCACTCTTACAGCACCTCTATCAACTCTTTGCATAAAATTAAAAAAAGAAAAAGAAAAAGAAAAAAGAGAAAGAAAAATCCCACCATCTTTGAAAACATGAGATAGTATGGATGAAAGAAAAAAACAAAACAAAAAAAATGAAAACAGATAAAACTGCTTTAAAAAAGTTGATTTTGAAGGTTGTGATCTTACATCACTATTTTTTTTTTCTGAAAGAAATAATAGTATTGTTTATGCAGTTGAAAGGTTCTGACCCTAGCATAATAGTTATAGGCTTATTTAAGATGCTAATCCTTAGAGATGAACCATACACAGTCCCTTTCACTCTGTAATGAAGTGTAGCAGAACAAAAGTATTGCTTCAGCATTTATATAGGTAAATACTATCAGTCACATAGAAAGACAAGAAAAGTTCCTGAGATAACACAGGGGACAGGGAGTGTTTGGTGGAAGTAACACAGTTTTTTTTACTCTGATCCCTAGAAATATATAGCTAGAGGCAAGATCTTTGGTATGATGTGGCAGGCCTTTTATGCCAAAGGGGGAAGGAAGAAGTGATGAGCACAATTGGATTTCACTTGGATATCTGCATAATATCGTATGTAGATATGTAAAATAAATTTTGATATTTGATTAACTAGCTTAAAATTGCAAACTTACAAAATTAATATTCTTCATTGAGGATTAATGCCAATTCACCTGCTTTGGGCCATACCCTAAACTGATGAACTTGGATGGGTCTGTTTATTAGCCCATATGTATAAAGTGATTTGGACAAAATCATACGCTCCTAATTGACACTCCAGGGTGGGACCAAAAAAAAAATAGAAAAGCAAATTCCACCATATTTCCTTCCTAGAGGTTTCCCTTCCATTCATTCTAATAATGAAGCAGAATTTGGGGTGAGCTTTACAGATTTTGGCTCCCATCACTGAGTTCCTGTTCTCTTATTAAAAAACAAACAACAACAACCAAACAAACAAACGAAAACAACCCAAGGAACTGGAGAAAAGTTTCTTCTCTTAAAGAGTTTGCTGAGATAGAAAGTCTCAGACATCAAAATAACAGGATTTGAGGGGAAATCTGAAGCATCCAGGAAGAAAGTCTGGTACTGAAAACCCAGTCAAGAGCTTAGAGCAATAGTCCTCTCTCTGCTCACTAAGTTCTCTCAACTTGTAATGAAATACATCTGTGTCTCTCTCTCCTACCTTTTAACTTTGGAAACCAAAACCAAAACAAAAACCAAACCAAAACCAAAACAACAAAAACAAACAGCAGTGACAGTAATAAGTAACTGAGACGTTGAACCCGGGCACAATTCCTGTGAACTCATATCAAAGGTCAATCAACAAAATCAAGGTTCAAGAATTTAATTCTACTCCTATAAATAACCTGAGTAAAGGTACATTACCACCAGCACAGCAATAAGAAG